>NC_048407.1:22479470-22705432 GCF_013103735.1 Etheostoma cragini
TTTATTTTTCTTCTTTTCCTCGTACCCCCCCCCCCTCCATATCACCTCAGTGACGCCACCAAAAACAAATGAAAACTGCAAAATAACTTGATGTCCCACCACTCCATAACACATCCATAGCTCTGGTAGCTGGTGAGATTGAAAGCGAGTAGTCACCAAGTGTGAATGTATTACTTTCCCACTGACAAACTACTCCCTCCCCAGAGCTTGACTCTTGAGCCTAAAGTTACTGTAACAGACTGACATGACAGTATACAAACACCATCCTAAACCAAACCTACAACAAATGATGACAGGGTCCAAATCTTATTTTATCTTATTTTGTATTATTTCTTGTTTTGTTCATAATAAATCTACTGTTCTATATTATTTTTGACAGAAAACTTAATATTAAGTGAGAAATTTCAGTTGGGCTGACCCAAACTTGTCAAATATAGCCAAGTCCCGTTGGATTTGTGAACCCAGCTCCACTGGTCCTCTCATTAAATTTCCCACTCCCCACTGAATCTCATCATTACTTCCAGAGTTCCCAAGCCCTCTCCGGGTCTGCGCACGGCCATGGTACAGAGTTAGATTGAATTGGTCAGTGGTCCCATTGTAAATGCATTACTCTCACACTCCCTATTACAATCTTACCTCCACACTGAATCCCATTATTTCTGCAGGAGAGTCAATGTATGCATAGCACAGAGTATATATGCTTGGAGGTATTAGGATTGTATGGAGCTGTGATCCCTGTGTATCAACCATGCCATATACAGATACATTAGGGGTTGTGTGTGTGTCCTTGTATGATAAAGTAATAAACAAGTGACTCACATTGATATATACCTTTGTACAAGCAAGACTGTACTCGTATAAAGTAAAAGATGTAATGAATAACAATGTAATCAATACCATGAACAAGGTTCCCGCCAATGAAATATATCTGTGTGTGTGTGTGTGTGTGTGTGTGTGTGTGTGTGTGTGTGTGTGTGTGTGTGTGTGTGTGTGTGTGTGTGTGTGTGTGTGTGTGTGTGTGTGTGTGTTTGTGTGTGTGTGTGTACATGAGATCAAGTGCAAGAGTGCCCAGACTTACCAGACAGCAATGTAATCAGTAACAGGCTCTGTCTGCAATAAGGTAAAGTTGATATAAACTCCATGTCCATGGGGAACAGTGATGATCCAGCTGCAGTCTTGGGAGTTGGGGTATTCAGTTGGGTACTGAGGTGAATAGATTGTACCGTTTTCAGCCGTGACATTATAGCCGCAAGGAGCTGTAAGAAGCGAGAGATATAAGATTATCTATTTGCATATTTGTCACTTTCTTCTAATGTGCCAGACCTGAAAGGATTAGGAGACAAGAAGAACTATTGAACCGTGGACAGTGAGTAACACAATTACCATTATTTGTAGTAGTAGTAGAAGTAGAGGCAGCAGCAGTAGTATAATAGTGATAGTAATACAAGCTTAGTATTGTGTCCCTTGATTTATAGAGTAAATGTGACACAGAAATATTTACTTTCTACCTAACTGCTTACACGTTGGCTTGTGAGACTAATGAAAGATGAGATTACATTTACTGAAATTCAATTAGGCTAACAACATTTTCTAAATGTCTAGAATTTAAATTACCATTGGTACCTGTGGGATGGGGATGGGGCTAGAATTTATAACAACACCAGTTACAACACAACATAACATAGATAATGTGAGAAGTGTACATTTGTTGTACAGCATCATGGTACATACTTTTAACCATTAAATTACATTCATATCATAACGTGATTGTTTTTTCTCACCCTCACAGCGTGGAAATGGATGGTTCCACTTCCTGTTGGTCCCGTGCAGGCATGTTAATACTGGATGTCCGATCAAAACATAGCCAGGGTAGCACTGAAAAGTTACTGATTGCCCAGCGCTGTAGTCACTGTTGATGATGTCACCATTGGGGAAGGGAAAGAGGTCCTGACAGTTTTGAAGTTGATAGGCTGAAGAGAAACATGAAGACAAATGATTGCCAGTGTAGAAATACTCACGTTTATTTTCATATTTACAAAATGTTTAGGTGGATTCAAATAAAACAGGCTGCTATTTGGCAAACAGGATAGACGTGCATACAGTCACACTCAAATTAACAAATACATGTAGTTTCATATTTGAGGTTTCTCTTTTCCATTGTAATTTTCAATGTCATCTTTAAATTAAAGATTTCAGTTTGAGCATTTATATTTAACCTTCGCATTTAAAATTTGGCTTTTTGCATTGATCATCATTTTAAATTTAAACTTTGATTTCTCAGTTTCTTTATCCTTTCTCCTGTTTCTTTTTTTTAAACTGAATTATGCCATGATTATTCCTAGTAGTGTAGTACAATATTAATGTTTTTAATTTGATTTATTTTTGTTGTGAATTGTGGTTTGTTAATAAATATGTCCTCGCTAGCAGCCTGCCTACCAAGTCCCAAAATTACAATTGCATATCATTGTGTTGTAACTTGTAAAACATCCATCAACAGCTATGGGCTTAAAAAGACTCACATATGCTACCAGTAGAAAATGTAGCAACACCAATACATCTAATCTCCTACATTAAAAATATTTGGCATGTGTTTGCGGACTATCTAGTAGATGTAGGAGGGAAATTCATACAACACAATCCGGGTGCAGGATGTGTACAGCCTGTTTTGCTGCAGAGTATGGGCTAGACCATCCCAAGTCTGGATAGTATTTGCCACAAAGGATGCTTCAGACAGCAGAAACACATGGGCCTTTTACATACTGACGGGTACACAAATATTGACTAAAAAATTGTACATTGTGGAAATACAAAAGGAACATAAAAAAACAAGTGGTGAAAGATGTTGAGGTCCCATGTCAAAGCAGCATCAAGGGAAAGGAATATAAGTGGCTAAAGAAATACCAGGGGCTGGAAGACCTTGAGAGAATGTGGAAAATGTAAGTAAATGGTTCTACAAGTAATAGAGGCAGTACTTACAGCTGTGAAACTACAGTCAAGAAGGTGTAATGCTCCCTTAAGATTTTATTAGCGGCGTGTGGGTTAAAACATCAGTGTGAGGGTACTTTGTTGGCACTTATCCCACTGAGTTTTTGTAGATATCCACACGGCAAATTTAGCCTATTGAACCACATACCTTCTACGCCTTGAGTACAGAACTGAGTTTGTATCATTGAGTGGTGCTGGGGTGAAAGCATGCACCCAGACTGAAGTACTACTAATTGTGTTCAACCAACACAATTGAGGGTAATATCATGAAGTTCCGTGTGTATTGCATACTCTCGACGAAAACATTTGCTGCCAGTTGAAAAAAAAGCATCAACTTCCTGTGAGGAAACATGGCCACAAGCTCTAAGTGACAACAGTGGGAGTAAGCACTGACAAGAACTGCAGTCTAAGAAGACTTGGTCATTGCAAATTGGTAGGAAAACTGAAAAAAAGTATAATTACGTGCATGTGAATGTGCATTAGCTTATGTGGAAGTTAGTAAGCCTTGTTCTACTTATGCTGGTGTAGAGGCCCACAGTGTATCTCTTGTGTTTTTGAAGTGAAGCACTTAGGGCTACAAGTAAAGCCTGCTGGACAAGATGCCAGTCTCTCACAGGGGCTTACTAACAATCCATCTCTTTAATGATGAGAGGAAAGCCATAAGGTTTTTTAAGTCTTTAGCATGACTCATCCAGGGATCAAAGCTCAAAATCTCAGAGCAATACTTTTTCATTTTACCCTTCGCAACTTGGCAACTAGGTTTGGATATTAATTTATTTAGAACATTTGAGCATACAATTTATATTTTCTAAATCATTCAAGCAACCATCTTGTGTTCCTAAATCTGGAGAAACTAAACAGTCAATTCCATTTGAATCCAGGTTGGTTCTCTCACTCAGCATTGCTTGAGGGGGCCGCATTCAACTGTAAGTGCCCGCTGTAATAGCTCAGGGTTTGTATTATTTTATGTCTGCTGTCATTGCCTTAAAAACAATTTTTAAAAGTCAAAAATCACAAGTGAACTCACCCTGATATGTCAGTTTGAACCCTGGCCTGTTTTCTGAGTGGTCACTGTAGAAGTGGATGATCGTCAGGTGGGTGGTGCTCAGCAAAGGAAGTGGGATCTGCGAGCCAGTGAACTGTCCAATAAGAGCAGAACTGTGCTGTGGTCCAGCCCTGACCTCTAGAAAGTCATGGTTATCCTCAGAAGAGAAGTTTTGGAACTGAATATGGGCTCCTAAAATACAAACAGTGATTACATTAGACAATATACAATGTAAAATAACAGTATAAAGTATGACAATTACAGATAGATATTTATGCCCAACAGAATCTTTACTTGCATGCCATATACTGTGGGTGGTCTAAATGTTTTGGATCGGAGATTTCACATTACTTTCACTGTGTGCATTCAACATAAAGACTATGCACAGAGACCAAGTACACACGTCATTCTACACAATTTCTATTTTTATCTTCATACTGTCTTTTTATTTTGTGCTTGTTATTTTTATATTTCGATTACCTGCACCAAAGGCGCAACTGCAATGTTGTTGTCTGAAACAATGACAATGACGCCTTCTTGTCATCTTGTCATTGGAGTATATTAAGCAAGGCAAGTTTATTTATAGAACACCAGACACAAGGCAATTCCAAGTGCTTTACGGGGGCATAGAAATACATTAAGCATAGGATTTTAAGAAACCATTAAATTGCATTTAAAAAAGGGTAAAAACAAAGAGCAAGTAAATAAATTAACTCATTAAACATAAGGTTATGTAACTGATTTATTGGAAAGCTGCTGTAAACAACACAGTTTTAAGCCATGATTTAAATGAGCTGAGTTTTGGCAGACCCATTTTTATCAGACCTACTACTACTGTATCATTACTGAAAATAAGAAGTTATATATCCTATCAACTAAAAACTAGCTATAATTACACATGTGGACAATAATGCCCTGCACACAAAACAATATTCAATCTTCAAACCATCAGTTTCTGTGGTCATTAAACACAACACACCATGTGTCAGCCTCCAATTAAACATGTGGTAAAGCTTTTCCATAAACCATGTGTTGCTGCTGCAGTTTTGGCTTTAAAAAGATGGGCTGTGTTTCCCAACTACCACAACAGATGTACTGAAAGTGACACGTTTTCTTTAGGAATGCTCTTCCATCCCATAATACTTACCATAACCAGTTGGCAGGGTGATTTGCCAGGTGCAGTCCAGGTTGCCAGGGTAGTTGCCAGGGAAACCTGGACTGAGGATGACACCACTCATCTCAGACAAGATCCCGCCGCAACGAGCTGACAACGCAGGCACAGTAAACACATTGTTAATTCAGGCAACGCATGAGCGGTGTACGGTTAGATCATGACTTTATCCTCTTTGCTTCAACAGAAAGAATGTTACTCCACAAAAGCTACCAGGGGGACAGTGGGATTTGTATTATCAATATTTACCCTCTTTGTAAGGTACACCTAAAAAATCAAATGCAATTAAATGCAACAGCTCTGCCAAAAAGTACCTCGTTCGAAGTTCATAATGTTCTGTTTTTGGTGACTTTGCCAGTAATGTGTGAATTCAATTGTTTTTTTAATTAAAGTTAAAGGTTGTGTTGTACTGATTTATTTTTTGTCATCCCTTTTTACATCCCTGATAATGGGCAGAATATTAGAAATACCTCTGACTATAACGCAGTCCAGTACAACACTAGCAGTAATTTTGACCTCAATGCTAACACATGTAAATGTAGAAAAAAGAAAGAACATTATAGGCATCATATAAATAGACTTAATGGCAGAAAATCTTGAATTGCAATAGATTGTACAAGTGTACCTAATAAAGTTGCCACTGAGTGTAGGTTTTATTTAAAAAGTTTTCAAATATCACAATATTTTGAAAATTAAAGGGACTAATTTTAAGGGTTCTGGACTTGATGTGACTGGTCTCATTTGTTCCCTCTGTCATTGTTGACTGGCAGTATGAATGGGTAAATGTCTCAATGGAGTGTAACTGAGTTGCCCTTTTGAGGCTAAATAAAGCTGTCTATATAGGTATCTGTATGTATGGGGCTCAAACCATGTGTGCTGAATTTCTGTAATGACTTGAGAACCGATGGTGACAGACATATTTTAAATCTGATGGCACCCTATTATGGCGCACCCTTCTATTGACATGATTTGGTTGAAGCCAGTATCTCCGACTGAAATGGGAAATGCTGGATTTGACACAAACTGAAAGGGGCTGTGGCAGGGCTGAGCTTAGTTAGTCCTGACATGTCCAGGTTAAATTAACGGAATTGAAATTGGAATTGCGACAAGTTTTCACCAAACGCAAACATCAATGTAATCAAGGTCCCTTAACGATATTGCAGAAGAATGATTTGTCTCTCAGCATAAAATGCCCAATTGCGTTTGTCTCCAGCAGGTATACTAATCTTAGACTGTAAGAAGTCACTTACTTCCACAAATCAGATTTTAAGGTTATAACATTAAATATACCAATACAGTTAATAGAAGCTACACTTTCTCATTATGGCATTACTATTTAACTTATTTTTGTTGAATGTTCTATGTTAATGTGAGTGGATGCAGTGTAATTTGAAAAAATATTCAACTTCCAGACTACATCAATGTACTGACTGACTTTGGTCTTGCAAGAAACATATTGCTATTTCATAGTAGGATATTCGATGATTTGCAACTGAGGAATTCCACACACTGACATGTAATCAATTGACTTCAATGAACAGATGTTTTACCCTCAAAATGGAAAATAAGTACAAATTCATCAAAAAGTAGCATTTCAAAGAACTCTCTTATGTGGTGGAGGAACACTCATGTCTCTAATCTACTGGAATGCTTCTGTCCCTTTGCTGTGCAGGCCTTAAAGTTTAATTTGAACCTCACACCTGCAGGACATATTTATCCCCCATTGTATCACCCATGTACTGTATAACCCAATTAAACCAGCAGAGAAGAGTGTGTGTGTGTGTGTGTTTGTGTGTGTTACCTATGCAAAGAGGAGGTGGGTAGTTCCATCGACGCACAGTCCCGGGCATGCATGAAATGTGAGAGTGGCCCTGAAAGTGTGAAAGTGATAATAATATATACAGTGGGTTAGGTTCCAGAAAAAAAAATACTGTAAGGATTTTTACATAATCTTAGAACATACCAATAATTTGGGGAGGGTATTTAACCAAATTCAATATTGAAGAAATGTGGAAATTGTATCTTATTGCTTGCTTGATAATTGTTCTTGACATCACATTTGTAAATGTAAGCACATTTTGCCTCACAATATTTAATCTGCTTCTAATAAATTTAAAATCAAAATTTCTTTTGAGGTAATACCAGCCCCAATATGTAAAAACATGCAGTTTTCTACATATGAAATACAAATGTATATATTTATAGTTTATTTACAGATCAGTTTGTGTCTGTGCTCCTGTACCTGTAATGTGTACCCAGGTTCACAGGTGAATGCCACCACCTCATTGACCATATATCTGTCTCCTGCTTTGATGCCATTGGCTGGGATCATTGGTTCTGGACAAGTGGTAAGACCAACAGCTACAAAAAAAAAGAACATAAACATAATTAAGTAGGTCATTTGTTCTCTATGTAAACATTGCTCAGCCTTGGTTTTAAGTGGGTTCTAGACAAATGACTTGAGCCATATAGAGACAAAAATACATTTCACTGACAGCAAAACAAGTTTTCTCTTTTGTTTTCTACCTTGTCGTTGCTTCAGTAGTTTATCATTGCTTTTCCTGTCACTTGCATGTGACCTTTCTATTGAAACAAATACATCAGCTTACTTCATTTCTGTCCCAAGCACTTGTTTGCATCCCACAGGGTAATAGTGTATCTGAGTAAATTAAAAATGTTCAACACAAAGGAGAAAATCCCAATATTTAGATTAATTTGATGAAGAACTAATGTGGCAGATTAATTTAGTAATGCTCTTAATGTTATTTTCTTCCTATACACAAGAGCCTAATTCTGAACTGACAAGTACAATAAAAAAATAAAAAAGCTTGTACGTCATCAGCAGTGACAGCAGCCTCTGAAATGTGCTTAAAATATAAGGCAACATAATGACTTTGGTTGTGTATTCCCAACCCAATAAAGGTTAAACACATTCTTAATAAGTTTGACAGCAGCCTGCCCTTCATCAAATAGTATCAGTAAGAGTGTATCTGAGTGTTCATATGTGTGTGTTTGTGTCTACTTGTGTGTTTCACTTGAAAACTTCCGCAGGAGACTGCCCTAGAGCGGTTGCCATAGCAACACAGGGAATAGAGGGGATAGAGAGTGCACGAAGGAGAGAGAAAGGACTGAATGTCTGTGTGCGTGATTGTTTGTGTGTCTGTTCTTGTTGGTTTATCATCTACCTTCCTACCAGCCAAACAATGTGATCCCAATGAGCACACACACACACACACACACACACACACACACACACACACACAGAAATCCAGGTGGGCCAGACCCAGTGTAACATTTGTTTGTTTTTTTACAGGCACCGCGCCGTGGACGGCACACTTCGGTCGCTGTGGAGTTGCTGTTTACTCCACTCATAAACGTTTTTATATATTGAAAGCATTAAATCTTCAAATAACAGGCTCATGCAGCAGACCATTTGAAAGCTTAGCATCTCATGATTTGATTAAGCCCACACATGAAAGCATAAGTTGATTTATAGCAGTTAAATAACTGACATACAGATTTCTAGAGTCAAGTGTGCATTCATGACTTTTTCC
Source organism: Etheostoma cragini (assembly GCF_013103735.1). Classification (NCBI taxonomy): domain Eukaryota; kingdom Metazoa; phylum Chordata; class Actinopteri; order Perciformes; family Percidae; genus Etheostoma; species Etheostoma cragini. The sequence continues at coordinate 22,488,226 of NC_048407.1, forward strand.
TTGTGCCTTTATTCACAGCGGTGAAAGATGACCAAAAACATTTTTTTCATACCTCGCAAACAATCCAAGGAAATAGAATATCCAAGCTATTATTAACCGAAACGAGCTGTTTCCCTCACAATCTTGTAGTTTCTGGCCGAGTTTTAAGGGAAAAAGCGAAACCGTTTTTCATTTCTGGACTTTGATCACGTCTTGCTTCTCCATTGGTGCTGCTACACTGATGATACCATTGAATTCTCTGAAGTCTAAACATTCAAATGAGCCCTCATATTAACCAATCCGGCTATGGGAGCCTGAGAGAGCCCTGGTGAAAGCCAATCAAATGACTGACGCAATGTTAGACCCACGTGCAGGAGATCAACATTTGCTATAGGACCAGTTAAAACTACATTAAGAAGATGATTCCATACACACCATACTTGACAATGAAATTTTGACCCTGTGATGGTTGCAACTGTGTCGAAGCAAAAATGGGGCCTTATTTATTGCAGTTCACATACTGAACAAGTTATATTTACTTATTTTTATATATTTATGTATATAGTTATTTCAAATATGTATGTGATTTATGTAGGTGTGTTTTTGTATTTGAGAAGTTTTGTATTTTGCACCTCTTTGGCTTTTTTCTTTAAACATTTCTAAAAGAAATGAGAAAAATACACAGAAATATCTGTAAAAATAAATTCATATAAAGTTAATTTTTTGAGTGTTTTGGCTTCTGGATTGTTTCTGTAGTGAACTGAGACATGGCTATGGTGTTGGGTTGTCTGTATCTCACCAGATGTGTTAACAGCAGTATATTCAAATCATTTTACAGATGCTTGGCTTGGCCAGAAAATTGTAACAGAAAATTGAGAGTGTTAGTGTTCCATTTACAACATGGCCAAAGTATATGGAAGCTCCTTTTAAACCTCCGTTTAGACCAAAAAGCATGTATTTTCAAGAGTTACTTCAGAGGTTAAAGATATTTTTTATCTTTATCAGTGACAGTGGAAAGACAGGAAACGTGGGACAGAGATGGGGGATGACACGCAGCAAAGGGCCGCAGGTCGGACTCAAACCTGGACAGCTGCAAAGTACATGGGGCGCACGCTCTTACTGGTGATCTAGAGGTTGCCCCTGTCACATTTGTGAGTGTGTGTGCATGACTGACAGTGACATGAATGTGTGCTTGCTGCGAAGGATGAGTGGGACTTTTAGATGGATTGTAAGTGAAAAAGCTGCAAGAGACTGTAACTTGGAGATACACATGCATGCACACACAGTCTGTTTTTAGGAAGAGCATCAGCGGGCTGTCAGGCCAACTGATCAATGAAAGTATTCCATTTGGCTGACTGTCTCTCTCTTGCTCTCTGTCTGAGCTGGCAAACTGCTCCCTCTTTTCCCTGGTTATGACAGGGCAGTGATTCTCTGTAAAATGCTGACAACACTATCCGCCCTACCACCACCACCAGGGCCACTAGACTACAACTAGACAGTGTCAGCACTTAAGTCTCAAGTTAACTGACTAGATTTACTATACTTCTATTTCGATTGATTTAAAGACAGACAAGGGAGATGTCTCACTCTGCCCTTTAGAGGAAAGGCCATTTGTTCAGCTTAAAACTATGAGAAAATCATCAGCACAATCATTCACATGTCCCTAGAAGATGACCACAATCTTGCATAACTGACATTGAGAACTTTTAACAGCACAATAGATACATGGTTGGTCTTGTTTTTTTTTGTTTCCACAGGAAACATAGTGGAAAACAAACATAGTAAAAAAAACACTGTGTCAGAAACAGTTCCAGACATGATAAGACTATTACAGGTTGTTTTGTTTTTTTTTAGGTTTTTTGTTCCCAGAGAGTATTTGCACAAACATGCATTTGAGGTCAAACTAGTAATGTAGGTGTTATCTTATCACATATTGAACAAGTGAATTGATTTCTTTGTTTAATAAAAAAAGGTAAAAGACTGCTTTGTGATGAAACCTCCTGTAAAGAACCTCTCAGGCAAACTTGAAACTAATTCTGCTACAGATTGAAGTGTGGGCACTAATTGTGAGATAAGCAAAACTACAATCTGAGTGCTTCAAAAGCTCTTATGTTTGATTTATATTTTTGAAAGTCATTCTGGAAAAACTTCATTTCTCAGCATGCTGTATATGGACATACAGTAAACAGGTACAGTTGTGATAGTAAACAGCCTACTTGTAGACAAACATTATTGATCTAAGTTGGAAACATCAAGAAATACCTATCCCAAAAATCATGTCCAAAAAAAGAGGGACCGAATCTGAAAAAGTATCTGATTCAAACCTAACAAAAATAGCAAGAGAACACCAACGGTGGCAGCAGTATAAGACCCCACAAATAAACAAGCAGCAATAAAAAAAAAATAGCCAAACTCTTTTTTCTGCATTTCAAAGTCTCCATTTTTGTCCAGTTATGACTAGGATTCACCTTGTGATCAGACATGCCAAGTATGCTCAGTTCCACTCAGGTATTATTATAGTGCCACACAGACCCAAGACCTACACAATCTAATTAGACTGAATATAATTTAAACTCCGCCTGACTCAGGTCTCAAGTTAGGTCTTGGTTACAAAGCACTGAGAGGACCCATGACCGAGGACCAGACATCTAATCCCAACTTCCTGCCAGTACAGTTCCAACCAAAATCCCCTCTCCATGGAAACTAGGGGTACATGATAGAGAAAGAAATCCCACATAGCCCAAAAAGACTACCACCTGCACACCTCTCAACTTCACTATATGCGTTGCTGAGCAAAATAAATGCTAAAACATAAAAATATAAGAGTGACTTGACCCAAATAGAGTGCCATTTTCATGTGAGGATTATATATGATACTGGATCTTCACATCCAGTAATATTAGCCACACTTAAAAGATGAGAATAACTGCAAAGAAAATACATGATGGACTGTCCCTGAAAGTTATTATTCTTCCAGGGTTTTCATTACTAGGTATGGCATGTTAACACATAGAGCCAAAAAAAAGAGAAAGAAAAGAAATACAGGCCACCAACCACAGACATGTGCACTCACCTACACACACGTATACACACAAATACACACAAAGAAATGTGCGTGCAAACACACACTATTGCTCTAACACATACTCACAAAAGGGGACATGTTCATTGATCTGGAAGTGATTCTAAGCTAAAACAACAACCGAGTACTGAAAAGCACAGCCATGCCCTGACAGGTGAGTATGTGTGTAAATGCATGATGTTAAAATCAATGTTCATTTCTTTGTCTGTCTACACGTTGTGTTTTTGTATGTGAATATTTTTGGACAAAAGCCCTTGTGTACGTGTACTGCATGTATGTGTCTGTTTTCCCTTTACTTTCTTTATGTGTGTGTTCTGTGTATGTTTTCCCAAATGGGCGTCGGTATGTGTGTATGCTTTCGGGCACTACCAGTTCAGGTCACTGACTCTTGTTATTTGATGTTGAAGTTTTGGCTGCACCAATGTTTGTGTGTCTGTGTGTGTGTGTGTATGTGTTCAAGTGTATGTGTAGGTCTGCAGGTTTGTGTGCATTTGTGGTTTCTAGTGTGAAATGTGGAGTTGTTTTTTTACACCAATCAATCTTTAATTCTATCTATCTATCTATCTATCTATCTATCTATCTATCTATCTATCTATCTATCTATCTATCTATCTATCTATGTATCTATCTTTCTTTCTGTCTTAAAAGCTTAGACTTACTTTTGTATTCTAGGTGAAAACCTGCAGCCACAACACTGATGTCACTCTGAAAGTGCAGAAGGAGTTGATTGGACGTTGAGTTGAGGAGGGCGGGAGCAGTGGTTCCTGTAAAAGACAGACGGAGATTAACATCTGACAGGAAATGAAAAAAAACAAAAAAAAACAGCATCAACGTTTATGTAACACAACACTGGGCATACAAGTAAAAAGTATGTTCAAAACACACAGTGTTGCTTTGTCAGCAAGCATTCTTGACCATGAGTCTAATTTAAACCCCAAGACCAGCTGGGAAATTATGTGTAGAGAAGGTGAGCGACCCCTCACCCTCCATGGACAGCTAGCATTTTGGTGTCCTTATAAGAAACACCTCTCAACGGCCCCAGTGAAGCTGCTCTGTGGCCAACATCAAATCATTGTGGTTATAGTGGGCAGCTCCCAGGTGTACTTTCTTGAGAAGGGCACAGTCATCTGTGTGTGTGTTGCCCTATGAGTGGCATGTGTGATAGGTGTGTGACAGGTATGTGCTTGGGGCAGGTCACAGGGGAACTCCGCTGGGAAATTGTAAAAGGTTAGATCATTCTTTATCCCTCCCTGTCTTCTTCCTCTCCCTCTTTTACTTCAATCCTTCGCTTAACTTTGTGGTGAAACTCTTCCCTTCCCTTTCCTCTTTTCCTTGTAGTAACTGCCTCTTAACTGGACAAATTCTATATTTTTTACAATACCATTTATTATTTTTAAAGCTATATATCTATATCTAAAAAAAAATTCGGTATTACAACTCATCCATCATAGATCTCCAGTGTATGCTGTATGTATGTATGTGTGTGTGTGTGTGTGTGTGTGTGTGTGTGTGTGTGTGTGTGTTTGTATTTTAGGACCTGCCATTTCTTATTCATTAGGTGTGTTTTATGTGTGTGTGTGTAGTTTAGAAGCTGTAATATCTCATTCATCAACGATCTCTGCAGTGTTTATGTGCAAGGTGTCTGTGCGTGTGTGTGTGTGTGTGTATGAGCTAATTGTCATACCAGAAAATGACCCTAATTTGGGAGCTGTCATGTCTCCTCCATCGTAGATCTCCAGAGAGTCCCAGTTGTGCTCAGTAGCAAACGTCATCACTTGGATCTAAATAGCAAGCAAAAAAAATGAACAAAAATAACAATCTCCTAGTTTATGTGTTTCTTCCATAGTTAAATAATAATTTATAAGTGTATGGATATGTACCTGTATCCCAGCCCCTTCACTGACATGGATCCTCCACAGACAGTTAAGACTATTTGGGTAGGGTTCAGGATAGCCAGGAGACAGTATTGTACCGCGACGTTCAGTCAAATTGCCACTGCAGGGAACTACAATGGAGACATTAATTATGAATTTCTTGGCATCATTTAATAACTAAATAGCTAACAGATAAGACAGATTTTTGGAATATTGCTCTGCAAACTCCAAACAATATTGTGTTCAAAATTACCACAACAGGGAGCCAGAGAATATGATACACATTATGTATGGTATAAACTAAGGTGACAGTTGAAGCTGTTTGCAAAAGGCCTGCTCTCAGCAGAGAGAGATTTCACACAGGGATACATTTAGTGTGTTAGAATAAATGTCAAACTCCCAACTCTCACTGGATGATTCCCAAAAAGAACTGATCGCTTACTCTATATGTTGGGTACATTAAAGATACATTTCAGGCTTGGTTAGCCTTACCTATACAGCTTGGTGTTGTTGCATTCCACTGTGCAAGAGCACCTGGCACGGCCTGGCACCAGATAGCACTGGATCCTTTCAGTAGATACCCTGGACTGCATTCGAACCGAACCACAGAGCCAGCTGAAAACTCTGAACCAATTCTCCTGCCATACCGAGGCTCTGGCACTGAACTGCACTGACTGTCACTTGTGCGAGGCACAGCTAAAATGGTGATGGTAATTCAATATGGAAAAAAGGAGAACAGAAAAAGACAGAAATGCAGCTATCAGTATAGATACTTTCATGTTGAACTTGAATTCAATGCAACTTAGTGTGTGTAAGTGTATGTTTGTGAGAGAAAGAGACTAACAGAATGAGAGTTACCTTGGTAGACGAAGTGAAAACCTCTAGCTGACCGGCCACTCTTAGCATTGAACCGCAGCATGATCTGATTGGAAGTTGCCAATGGCAATGTCTCTCCTTGAACAAACAATTACATGCATACACACAGACACACACACAAATACAAACATGGTTTCAAAATGAATGTTAATGATAAAAACAGCATACTTATCTTTCCTAAAAGCACACAGCAAGTTTGCGTTTTCCTTTTACAAAATTGCAGACAAGGGACACACAGAACCTAAACATTCATACATATGTACACTCACACACATACACAGCCTTTCTGTTCAACAGACACAGATTTAATTGTACTACTTTACATTCAGTCAGGGGTTTCTCCCTTATTTTCACATTGTGTTGAAACGTGGTCCTCACAAGAATAATAAAGCAAGAAAAGCACACACCAACTCACAGGCTCATACACACAGAGATTTATATGAGCACACATACACAAGCAAACAAAGTAACAGTGATAAACGAGAAAAACATGGTCTGGTGTGGCTGACATTTAGAACCATCATTAGCTGCATCGGGATGTGTGTGTATGTGTAAGTTTGGTATGCGTGGTTTGTGTGTCAGGATAATCAGTCAGTTAGCTGCAACAATGTCCTACAAAGCTGTTTGTCTGTGTGTATGTGCGTGGATGCGTGCATGTGTGATAGGGTAATGATGCGGCTAACATTATTTTATAAAGCCTGGTGTGTTTTGTTCTTTGCTGCCAAAAGGGGAATTTCAAACCCAAATTAACTTTATGGAATAAGCCACCCATTCTACATTACATAAACAGGCCTCTTTCCTTTGAACTAACTTGGACGGCTAGTAGTTGGAAATAAATAAATTGCATAATGTGCAGCTACATTTAGCCAAACCAAAACTGTCACATCCTCCTAGTTAACAGTGTGTTGAAATAAGCTTGCAAATCCACTCAATGAAGCAAAAAGGGCATACAAAAACAAAAAATGTACACCGTAGTGTAAATGATAATTAAATGACATACAAGACATGCTCTGTCATATTTATTTAAATATGTTTGGGTTTTCTCTGTTTTCCAGTCCTTTATTAAAGAGCTTTCATTTTACTCAAAATTTTACAAGCACACAACTTAAATAAAAATGACAATGAAAATATTTTAAAATCCCTGATTTCTACAAAAAGAAACTACATGTCAATTCCAATGGGATTCCCCTGCAGCATGCCCCCTGGTCATGACACACAACAGAAAAGCACGTAGCTTTGAGGCAATGTGAGCACATTTTTCCAGCAACTACAGTATGCTATCAATATTTCTTCATAGTTCATTCTTCTAGTATGTCATCTATGTAGATTTTGCCTCATCTCAGAATCTTGATCATTCTGAGTGTGTTACTGTGTAGTGAGTCAAAGTGTTGCCAAGCTGGGATGACTCAAACTTGGAGGATAAGGAAACCCAGGGAGAAGTTTGTGGCCTCAATGAGCTTTCCACTGCTGATTTCTTCTTGAAACGATAACCCATACTGGATTTTCACCAAATTCATCACTGTCAAATAAATCGTGATAACAATCACTGGTGCTGTGTTCTACAGCCCCCAAGAGCTGCTTCCTTACAGGAGATTTCATTATTTTTCTCTTACAAATATGTGCCCAGGCGCCCCAAAAAACAACAACAGAATAGCAGCTTTTCAAAAATCTAATTTAATGCTAACTCCCAATAAGTAAAAAAACAACAATCAAATGACAACATTGTGACCCAATAGCATTCATTCAGTTTTGTTTGACACTGGTAGCCAATAGGAGACTCACCTGAATGTGACCCAGCCAGGGAGCTGAGCAATCGAGCATTCTCATTGGCTCCATCAAACAGCTCCACTGAGTCATTCATTGCTGTCTGGAAAACAGCAAACTGACCAAAGACCACTGAAGAAGATAAACAAGCAAGAACACAATAAAGAAAGATGGATATAAATTAGCTCTTCTGTAGGGGATTCAATAACAAATCAATTGTAAGAATGTATGGTGTGATCATTGAAGTACTTACCAAACTGTGTGGACACAGTGATGTAATAGGAGCAAGTCTGTCTTGTAGTGTAGTTTAGAGGATAGTTTGGAGACAAAACTACTCCTTCTGATCCACCATACTGTCCTCCGCATGGAGCTATGGAAAGACAGAAAGGGAATTTCATATTCTTTTAAATTACAGGTTCTTGAGAGAGAGACCAAAGCATTTTGCAACTTCAGACACATTCTGTGCTTAAAGACATGAACGTTATTGTGCTTCTAGCAACTGTCACACTCTGCTGTATTCGCTGTCGTTTTGTTGGCTATCCTTGATTACCAGTTCTGAGTTGCAGAACTCAGTTCATAGGTGTTTCCATTGGGGGTGATGCCTCGCCAGGCTATTCATGGACATCTCAGAGAAAGTAGGGATAGAAAACCGTAACTTACAGTACAGGCCAAAAGTTTGGACACACCTTCTCATTCAATGCGTTATTTTTCCTTTTTATTTCCTTTATTTTCATGACTATTTACATTGTAGTTTATCACTTTAAGCATCAAAACTATTAATGAACACAGGTGGAATTATGTACTTGACAAAAAGGTTTGTAATAACTCTCACTTATGAGATGATTCTAAACTTGCTGGATTTCTTGGAGTCCGACACTTCTGCCTCTTCTCCTAATGACCTTAATGATCCTCCAAAGCCAATGTAGCAGCTTAGGGCAGTAACCTTGTAGGATTCTCTGTTTAGTCCTGGTGCTAAACTGACCTTTCTTTTCTTACCACATCCTGAATGACTCCCTCAGCGGGCTCTGGTGGGTGGTGGTGGTATCCCACCCTTGCACTGTTCTAGGTCCAGTGCCCATTATAGATGTGCTATTTTCGTCTATTCTAAAATAATGTTTTTGAATATTCCTGCATCCTTGTGGTCTCCAAAGACTCTTGGAATTGCAAAAAGTGGGTATGTGTGGAACGCTGAGACTATTTGGGTTTCAAAGAACCCAATTGTATTCATGTGTGATGATAGTAGCCATTTCATTGTAGTGAATCTGTCATTGTAATGAATGTAATGATATTAACCCAAACTGCTGCAACAACTGATGAGACCTAATTGAGCATGAGAATGGCCACAGCGTAAACAGAAAAAAAACGTTTTACATGGTCTGTTGTGAAAGTGTGCATATTGGCCTGGACTTTGTTTTGGAAGATCTTGAATTGTATTTGCAAGATCTTGACTTTGACATGGAGAAGATGAAAAAATACTGAAACAATAATTTTTTTGAGATCTTGACTATGTTTTGCAAGATATCAAGTTTTATTTGAAAGTTCTAGCAAATCAAACAAACAACGGGCTAACCTAGCTAACTAGCTAGCCCATAGCACGCTAGCTAGTAGCCTATCTAGCTAGGCAGTAGCACGACATGATTACACCTTCTTGGTTGTCTAAATACATCCAAAGTTTATTTTGATAAGCATTACTAATACATGCCAATGTTGTGGTGCACGTAGGCGTCATTTCATCTCATATGCTGTGTCTATGATCCTATCCTGTCCTATTCATGTTAGCCTAGTTGTAGACATTGTGCTGTCATCACGCACTGCAGTAGGGGGGCCCGCCCTGATAATCCTGCTTAAAGGCCGGGTGACAGAATGCTGATAGATATCTTATACAGGTAAAAAGAACATAGTTTAAATTGATCTGGATTCAAAAGTAGGTAGTGGTCTTCCTTTACACATTGACCATCCTTTCTTTAACATTGACAGACAGGTCCGCCTGCCCAAACACACACACACACACACACACACACACACACAAACACACACACACACACACACACATTTTAAATTACAATGTTTTACTATTTCTATCACTATCTCTGTATTGGCTTGTACGTATAAATATTATTAATTTCTTTCACTATTTCGCAAATCAGTTTTGTGATAGGATACTAGAGGTCTCTAAACCTAGAAACTAGAGGTTATAAAACAACAATTCTACATACAGCATTATATATGGCAAAACAATTTCTTTCTGAGGTTTCAAAGGCATTTTATTCTCACTGTGTTGCACGATGAAACTAAATTAACATTTATTGAGTACATGTAGTGTTTGCTCAACAGTTTGTGGTTACTCTCTGAAAAGTCAATATAACAGTTCTGTTTATGTTTTTGAAAAAGCTCCAATTAGAACTGCAAGTCAACTTTAAAGTTTAAATTATTTAGTTTAAATATTTTCCTGTACTCTCACTACTACCTCAAAGCATTGCTGTGTGTGTGTGAGAAAGGATAAGGAAAATGAGACACAGACAGGGAGACGTAAGACTACAAAAGTGTTGTGCACACGTGTGTTCTTGTTTGTGTGGGGATGATCAAAGCCCATGGATGTGTTAGAGAAAGACAGTGACTTGCATGGCATTTTCAATGCATTTATTTGTCTGTATGTCAGAGGGTGTGAGTGATCAAAGCACGTGTGTGTGAAGGCTTTTGATAAGGCTGACACCTGAGCCTAGAGCTGCACCATTGGAGGATTGTGGGTAGATCAAGACAAGACCTCTAGACCTGAAGTTTGAATGCAACAGCACAACAAGAATCAATCCAAAAAAGTATCAATCGATACAGTGTGCGGGTTCAGGTGGAGTGAAATGAAAGAGGGTGATTACTCTGATGCTTTAGGAAAAGTATGAAGGGATAGAAGTGGGGAAGAGGAGGCTGAGTGGCTGGAAGTAAAACAACTGTTAAGCAAAGGAGTAGAAACTAAACCAAGTTTTGCTGTATTTGTCATTCCAGGCATGTAAATCGGTTTTACTGAGCAAGTCTTAGCCAATAAAAAAGGCCCCTCTTAATGTCCACACTCACAGTCTCACTGGCTATGACATGTGTTCCTAATGAGTTCGCAAGGGCTCAGGCCTGTCCCACTCTAAAACCGGAAAGTGCTTCAGGGCTCTCCGGTGGACTTTTTGAGCCCTTTATGCACAGTTTCCACTGAGCTGCTTGAGGGAATAACCCTCAAGGAATGTCAGAGGATGTCCAAAAACACCCAAGGAAAAAAAGAAAAAACACTGAAGAAGCTGGAAAAACATGAACATAGCACCAGTGATTTTTATAGTATGGTAAATGTGCTGTGTGTATATAGTGCTTCTCTAGTCTTAACAACTACTCAAAGCGCTTTTACAACATACAGGAAACCCTCACCATTCACACATATTCAGACACTGTGGCCGAGGCTGCCGTACAAGGTTCCACCTGCTCACCAGATAAATACTCACACACATTCACACTCCGATGTGCAGCATCGGGGGCAACTCGGGGTTCAGCGTCTTGCCCAAGAACACTTTAACATGAGACTGCAGGGCCAGGGATTAAACCACCAACCTTCCGATTGGCAGGCAACTGCCCTACCCCTGAGTCACAGCCGCCCCTAAGCACCTAAGCACCCTGAGTATTGCATGATAATGACTATTCTTTTTAAAATCTTTTTCAGGCAGGCCTATGACCCAGGCAACATATCAAGTTACAGTGCTGTCCCATTTCTCATACACCATTTTAACCTCTGTTCCCTTGTGCTTTCACATATCCACTGAGTACAGAGGTGATGATAATTAAAGTCAGTTAGGGATCACAGCCGATACCGTGGGTGGACATTAGGACTGGGCCACAGAGGTACTCACACTACCAACCAAAACAAGACAAGAAGTGAGGAGGCCAGAAGAGGTGAGAAAAGAAGTGATAAGAAAGCACCATGAGTGTATGTGTTGGGGGGATGGCATTGACAGATGTGCTTGTTGTTGCTGTTTTCCACACACACACACACAAAAACACACACACACACACACACACACTAATTTAATTGACCTCTGCTGGCCTAACCTGCAGTATGAATTTGCACACGCCCACATGCTGTTCACACACAAGGTTTGTAACTCTCTTGAGGGTGCTGAAGATGGAAGGTCTGCTTCTTATGGGTCATGCAATGGTAGTAGGGATTAATAGGCTTTTTGAAATTACAGTACACTGATACAGGAGATCCCACACTGTGCACTGACTCAGCACTAACTAAATTCATTCACTAAAAATGTTATCCTGCTGGGTTTGTGTAAAGAGGAAGGAACTACTGTAAAGAGGGTGCAGCAGAACACCCATCTCAGGTATAAAAAAAAAACCCGTACCCGTATGTTATACACTTTTTCTATGTTTATAATGTGATACATAGTTACTAAATACTGCTATATACTGAGAGGTCACAGTAAAATAAATGTATGTGTTGTCACTTCAATGAAAGGCATCACGATTTACAAAGTTCTTTTCCATTACTGTTTCACATTAGAAATTACAAGGTTACAACTGCAGTATATTTGGATTTATAGCTAGATTTCTGGTTGAACACTAATTGCGCACACAAATATACATGCACACAGATCGAAAGCACTGTACTTACAAATCATACAACAAAGCCTTAGAGCCATTTGGGGACAACATAATTTTTCTGCTAAACTTAACCACTTTTGAGCCAAATCTAGCCAGTTGGATTTAAAAAAAATAAAACAACAAGGATAACAGATTGGAGTAGTGATACACTCGCCAGCTTTGAGTGCAATGGGCAATGCTCCCAGCAGCAGGAAAGAAAAATTGAAAAGAGGCACACAATTAAAATGTGAATGTTTCATTTCAACATATTGTCTCAAAATGATTGAAACAACAAGGATGAAACTGTTTGGGCACTATATTGTTAGCTAAGTCCTACATTAGCTGCAATATATTCATATGTATCAGTATATTCAAATGTTTGTATTGTTTTAGCTTTGTATCCTGTAAACTGGACCATGTTATGCCCATTTTCAGGTTCATAATTGAATTTAAAGGTTATATCAGGATGTGCCATGCTAGCAGCATAAGCGAGCAAATATTCAAATGTTTCAGCTGATGACATAGATGGCCCTGTCGATTTTGACCAGCTCTCGGAGGATACACTCAGAAACCTGTATTTCACTCCAAACAGCATGGATGTTTTTTTTCCAGGTTTGTATGCATGTGGAAGAACCAGAGATACAAAATCCCAGAAAAAGTGTTTATTTTTTATAATATGGGCACTTTAAGTGCTGTATTTTAGGGTGTTGACATCCATGCTGGATGACCAGTGTTGCCCTTTTATACAGTCCTCAAATTTTAGGACACTGCATCCAAACAGTTATCCTACTGTAACTTACAGACAGGACCACCAATGAGTTTTTATGACCAAAACAGGAAACAACACGACTAAGTTAGATATACAAGCCATAAGTGAAGCTGGCTGCTATACAGGCCTGGCAGAGCATCACTAGGGAAGATATCAAGTGTATGTTTATATCAAAGGGCTTTGACTTGAGTCACCCACTTATTTATTTATTTATTTTAACCAACATTTATCCCCAGGGAGTTTCCCTGAGAGGAAAGCTTCCTTTTTCCTACAGGTTCATGTATCGATAAAAAAGTGCATTTGATGATTTCATTTAAGGCTCTTTAAACTTGTTCAATACATTTTGATCCTAAAGTTGGGGAACTAGATATAAGATTCTTCACCTTCAAATATAAGTCAAAGATCAGCAATTTGTAGTCACTGTTTTACTTTAAATTCAATGTGCTGAAGTACAAAAATTTGTCACTTTGTAGATTTCCTGGACACTGTAAAGTTTTAGTAAATTTTAAAAAGAAATTAATTAGTATGTGTGTTTTTTTGGCATTCAATCTGTGACGTTCTTTTAGATTGAGCCAGATTGAGCCTCTTTATTGATACGGCTGATGCTCCTTAGAATCCCGGCCAATACAGCCACATGCGCATTTGTAATTGTCAAAAGAAAGTGTAATCGCCAAAGTACATAAGTAACTCAGTGAGCATCAGTTTGAGTTTAAAATTGAATGACCACAGGGCCATAACTCAGAGTGCCATCTTTTAGTGTTATTGAATTTTCAGATACTGTGTCTATTTTCTGCTTTCTCTTCATTTCTCAAAATATATTTTTTTGGAAGTCATTCAGTTTACATCTTTCAGTTTCTAAGGAATAGATTATAGGCTAATTAAAATGTGTCCCTACCCATTGCAACCTTTTTTTAATATACCTGCATAATGTTGCACTTGCTTTTTAAAAGTGAACGATTTCCCTCACATGGCCCTTTGCAACTTAAACATGTGAACATTATGAAGTGCAGGAGATTAGCAGTTATTTCATCCTACCCAATGTTTCCCTTAATGCACATGCATGAAGAAGATAGAGTTGCTTTTACAAAAGATAGTCCTTAGTAGGTCAGATTGCCTTTCAGAATGGTCAGTATGGTTGGTAAATAATGTCCCTTTGAGAGAGTGACAGTATTGGTACATGTGTTGCAATATGAGAGACTCCGTTAACATTATTGTTCGTCAGCGCTAAATATCTTGTTAAATTAAAAATAGCGCAGCAAGCCCGTGTATTTTGTTTATTGCCACTGCAGAGAAATACATTTTGTTTATGCACGCTGTTGTTTTCTGCTGACACTTATCAGGCTTGCCAATGCTAACGCAACCAGCATGGTGGCAACAAGGATTCTACCATTTATACTAGGTGTAACAGCTGACATACAGTACGTAATATACACAAGAGTCTTGCGCATTACTTCACATTCGGAGGTGAGAGAATTCAAATCCAAGCTGACACACAGGCTACACGCTCAAATCAAATAATTTAGTTTGGAATTCCTCTTTAAATGTTTTATTAAACATATTGTGTAATAAAAGGTTATACATTCAAGTGTGTTTGCATGTATAAACAAGAGTGGTGTACTGTACTTGATGTGCATGTGTGTAAGTGTGTTTGTGTGTGTGAATACTGCCTCTAGGCGGCACTCAATAATAGCTACGTCTCCATCTCATTTCACTTCTCTGTCTTTCACCCTCTCTCTCTTTCGCACACACGCAAACACACGCGCACACAAACACACACACACACACACACACACACACACGCACACATACACACACACACACACAACCTTATCAACAGTCATGGAGAATTCCTTCTTTCTCGCACCAGCTCTTAGTTACCATGGAAACCAATAAAAGAGCGGTTTAAGATGGGAGGGGTGTGTTTGTGTGTGTGTGTGTGTATGTATGTGTGTGTGTGTGTGTGTGTGTGTGTGTGTGTGTGTGTGTGTGTGTGTGTGTGTGTTCGTGTGTGTGAGAGAGAGAGACAAAAAAGGTATAGAGAGCCAGAGAGAAATAGTGAGAGAAAAATATTGAGTGAATCAGACGCACAGGTGGGAGGAAGGTAGAATAAGAGAGGAAAGAGAGTGAGAAGTAGTTATAGAGAAAAGGAAAGAGGAGGAGAAAGAGGAAAGTGTGAGGGGGTTTGAAAGGAAGGAAGAGAGGGAGTGTAAGTGGAGATGTATTATTTAAAGAGGTCTCACCCTGTCTAATGAGTTTGGTCTAAAAGCCCCAGGAGCTGCCCAAAGATAGAGAGACAGACAGACAGACTGAGAAACTCCCCTAACTATGTGGGGAGAAAATTCAATGTGAGCAAGATTACTATGTAGGACTGGATTTTTTAAAACCGTTCTGCTTTGATTATTTGAACTGTCCTATGCGTAGGTGACAGCAATCTCAGCAGATCCATGTATCTGGGACACAGAAAGGGTCTGGGCCAGGAACCAAATTTAAGTCTGTCTAACTGTGAGGAAAGAGAGCAAGCATCTCCACTGAGCAGGGCTAATAGGGTTTGAATCTGAGCCAATCAAGAACTTCTAAAACACCATGTACTACACCGTCTAAAAAAATAAAGTCAATATACACATTTTTTTGCAATTTATTAGATTAAAAGCAATAAATGTTCCAAGCTACTGTATAATATGACAGAGTAGCCCATATGATACTCTCTGCAATGTGATATACCCAGAATGTGTGCTGTAGAAATCTTAGTGTGTAGGCTAATAAAGTGGATCAGAGCTTAAAAACTGAAATGCATTAATTTGTAACAGTAAAAAGCTGTATTAAACGCACATATTATACAATTACAGTACAATGACATGAATCAATTGCCAGATGAAGTTCAAGGCGTTTTAGGGCTTCAGATCATTTTTTTATTTGATTGAAGACCATTATGTGGTTAGGCTTCAAATTTGACTAAAATATCAATACTTGGCTTCTGTTCATTAATACATTGTTGTGAGAGAAAGCACCTAAACATAACACTGAATCAATTTCAGGCACCACCATTTGCTAATGAACACACTAATGAACGCACCCACAAAAAAGTGTAGCCACTTTGTCAAAATAGATTAATTCATCTTGGGTTGCAGTAATTTGCAATTTGTATAAGGCTCTGTTCTGGGGCCTCCCCGCACATCCACATGCACACGTGGAAAGTACACCTCCCTGCCCTTATGTGCATGTATGGAAAGCCTTAAGCAGCGAGAGCAGCAGGGCAGGATCCCCATAGGGTACAGAACAGAGCAGCATCAATGACAGAGACACGGCATTGTTTAAGTCAGTCAACATGAATTTAAAAGGAGGAGTTGGGGGGAAGGTGGGTTGCAAGCGTGGGAAAAGCAGTTTAAACAGACCGCGCTATTTGGAAATCCAATCCAAAGAGGGAAGTGGCTGAGCCATCAGCTGATGGGCTGGCTTAGGAACATGAGATGAGATAATAGCCAAGCTTGACTTTGTGACCTGCCAGAACTTATGCGCTGCTTCATGCATACACATTCAAGACAATGATGTTAAAAAAAAGCAAGTTATTTTGCTTTTATTAAGAATCAATTTTCCTTAAAATTATGCTACTCAAAAACATTACCGCACTATAACACAGTCACTGTATAAGTAAATACTGAGACAGTGTGTGTGTGTGTGTGTGTGTGTGTTTGTGTGTGTGCGTGCGCACTGCTGGACAAAAAAAGTACTACCGATACATTTCCAGATTTGAGATTGGTTAAGTAACTGTAACACATCCAAAGTTGGTAAGTGCCAATTTTATCTTGAAATAAACGACTATAAGTTAATGAGCTTTTTTCTAACGGTTTGTTATTTGTTGCTGTTCTCAAGCGGCTTCTCCAACTGCAATTATCTTATCTTTATTCTCTCCCACCCCCTAACCCCCCCCCCCCCTTCACTTTCTCTCAGACATTATTAAACAGAGCTTTCACAGGAGCCATTTTCAAAGTGTTAAGAGTTATAAGTGTACAATGTCTCTGTGTGTGTGTGTGTGTGTGTGTGTGTGTGTGTGTGTGTGTGTGTGTGTGTGTGCGCATGTCTTTTTTTTTTATTCATTCCTTGTCCTGCCACCTTGCCTTGTGGCTTATTTGAATTTTTTACCCATATGGCGCCAGGTCTCTGTCACTTTAGAGTTCACACACACATGCACACACATCCCGTATACACTCTGAATGGCATTTTGGCAGGTGCCACTTCCTCACCTCTCTGAGCTGTCAATCAATTAGACAGTTCAGTCTTCCAATCCCTGACAGACTCTATGTCTCCACGTCTCCAAAGTTCACCCACAAACGTACACACACACACAAACGGACACACACACACACAAACGCATACACGGACACACTTAGAATTGTAGGTCTTTGACTTGTAAGTCTCAAAATATAAACATTATAGGCATCATAAATGTAGTATTTATGGCAGAAAAGGTGTATTGAACCGCATTAGATTGTACAGGTGTACCTAATAAACTGGCCACTGAGTGTTTGTGCAAGCAGTTGTTTTTTAATAGTTTAACATAGGCAGGGTTTGCCTCACTTTCATCAGCATGGTGCTTGTAAGGAAGCAGTTCTTGATGTGTCTTTCCTACCTTTACATGAAGGCAGAGCCTTGTCCCATACCGGCTTCCCATCATTCCCCATGACACAGGTGATGGTATCTCCGCCCACTATTGTGTAGCCATGGTGACAGTTGTAGGAGACCTGAGATCCCAGTTTATAGTCATATCCTGTCCGACTGGCATTCATAATGTTACCAGGGTCAAAACAGGCCTCTCTTGGTTTTTCTGTGAAGAAAAGAGAGAGTTTGTGTATTGGTCAATGACAAGATAAAACTAATTTGGAATACTACTAAACTATAGAGGTTTTTATTTATCATAACGTATTAGTCTATAATAATCATAACTAAGCAGGAATAATAAAGCACAATAGTTGGGCAAAGAAAAAGAGGGTAAAACTGAGAAAGTCTGTTAACAGGAAAAAAATCATTTATGCATTTGAATAAAGGACATTTTCAGATTCCATTAAGAATGTTGGTGGTAATATTGGGCCACATTTATTCAATGATATTTGTTGACTTTTAAAGGTTTGAATATTGTAGTATTGAATATCCTCTATTAACCCCCCCCCCCCCCCCCCCCCCCCCCCCCCCCCTTCCCCATGGGAGAAGAAGAAACAAAAAAGGGTTATTGTGGAGTTAAGAAGACTCAAAACTGTCTTAACTCTATGACTTGCCATTGCACCAACTTGTTTGCTTTAATGTGATCACCCCAAAAAACAAGATATTGGGCTTGACAGAGGGAAACCAGCAGAGAACACGAGAGAGAGGTGGAGGGCAAGATGGAAGTTATATAAGGAGATGATTACGGTTGTATTTTAATTAGAGAGATGGCAAATGAAAGGTAGGGAATTTATGAGAACAGTACAAAGGTGTGAGGTAGCGTGAGGAGACAGACAACAGAGGAGGAGATAATCTTTTTTTAATTAGAGATAAATGGAGCGCGAGAAAGAGAGAAAATACTATATAAAACTCGACAGAGCAGATCTAGTCTAGAGTCAGTCAAACATCTTATCATCAGCTTTGCATCGACTATAGCTGTTAAATCACCCCCAGTCAAGTAACATCTGTAAAACCAGGATGAGTCCCAATCTGTGAAAATAAACAAGTCATGGGCTGACATGGAGCAGCACGCCCTTTCAACTGAAAAACATTTCAGATGTTCAGCAAGGGGGGAATTAATGGGGTAGGCAACTGAAACTGTTTTCCAGTCGGCACACCACTCCTGTATCGACATTTAAATCATTACACTTCATAAACACAGTGACAATGACTGTTTTTATGTTAGTGTACATTACACAAATACAAGGCCAAATTTCCTGCTTTTTGTGGCACAAAGCAATCCATCTGCACATGATTTTCAGGTGCAAAAGCTTTAGAAAATCTGGCCCACACAACATTACCAGTAAAGATGTAACACAGCATTGATTTTTTCCCCCTACTTCATCATGAATAATAATCAAATCTGTTGGCTAGTTACCGATATGTTTTTTTTAGCTTCGAACTTAATTAGGTCCATAGTGCAGTGCTATGCGGAGATTGCCAATTGATAACTATTTCTGCTTCTTTACTATGAATACGGTCACCACCTAAATACCAAGGCTGTAATGTACTACTTCCACTACTATCATTACTACAACAACTTTTACAACAACTGCTATTAGTAGCATTATTACTTGCTATACTTAGCACAACTAGTCAATAGTCTGTAGCTTAGACTGTCTTATACATTATCTTAGAAGAATGTCAGTATCCTAAATGTGGCCTTGCTGGAAAATGTATGAGGAGATTATAATGAGGAAAAGTTTTGGGGTTTAATTACCTCTATATTCGATGGCAAACCCAGACATGCCCAGTGAGGCATCAGATCTGAATGCCAGGAAGAGACTGTTACTACTGCTCTCTATTCGCTCTGGGGCATGGTTGCCTTGGAGACTTGCTAGTAACGGCCCATTAGAGTCTTCACCCTCATAGATGTGCAGGAAGTCGTAACTTGGCTCCATGTTGAAACTGGGGTAAAAAAACAAAACAGAGAAAAATGGGTTCAAAAATTTAGTAAGATTGACTTTGTAGTTTGTTCGTGTCCAAACAGTTAATCCGGTATCCTCTTTATTTAATAACTGGCAATTAGTTTGTGCTATCTCTCTTCTAATCATCTGCTCATCTCACTTTCATTTGACATTTTTTCTGGATGTGTTTAATGCATTAAAAATGAAATATTAAAATTGTTGTTTTCCTTATGAATTTAAGACAGCAATATAAATTGAAAACACATTCATTTAACAGATTTTTTGAAAAACGGAAAAAGAATGTGTTCTGCCGCAAAAAGCAGTCATGCAGTATCATCTATATATTAAAGTGATCATCCTGTTGTCTCATCTTGAAAAGACATGTGAAAATGTATCTTGATTTATTCCCTCAGGTGTGTGTATGTGTTTGAGTGTAACCTTACACAAATACATGCCCCTAATTTTTTAACCTGCAGCCTAAACCAAGAGTAGATCCTGATGTATGTAAAAGTCTTGCTGGTTTGCACTTATGACAGCTTCTCCTCATCTATCTGTACATACATGTCATTTGATCCCAATGAGGGTACAAGTATAGGAACAAACACACACACAAAGTCTGTGTTTTCTCTTACAGTGGCTGTTTTATAGCCCTGTCTCCTCCCTGTCACAAAGAGACAAATTTGTATGTGTGCATACAGAAACGCACACACGGACACACTTAGAATTGTAGGTCTTGAACTTGTAAGTCTCACAAAATCTGAAGAAGAGAGAAAGAGAGAAAGAGAGAAAGAGGAGGTGCATTGTGTATGTACCCTGTGGAGTTTTTGAGCACCAGGGGTGCTGTAGAACAACATATAGACAATTATTTTTTGGGGCTTTTCCCTTTATTCGATAGTGAAAGTGGATAAACAGGAAAGGGGGAGAGAAAGAGAGGGAACAACAGGCAGCAAACTGGTTAAATTCGAACTGCTGCCAAGCAGTGACATGAGGTAATAAACAGTTCTGCTAACAAACACTTCCAAACATTTAATGAGGTAGGAAACAAAATTCACATTAGCTTACACACAATTTATTTGGGTGAGAAAGGTAAAATGCAAAAAGAATATCTTATAGACCAAACAGAGATTTTAATATAAAAATATTTACAAACAAAACTTAACTGCACATATGCCCTTTTTAAACTGACAAAGCATTAAAATGATCCATGCTAATACCTTTTGCATTAGTGATACATTCTGGGTTTGAATGCTAAATCTACTAAATGTCCCAAAAAGAACATAAAAATGTCACAGAGCAGAAATGGAAAAACATTATAACCTCTAATGGCCAAAGAAAAGTAGTACAAGATTATGTTAAGAGTTGTGTGTAAAACTTGAGAACTTATATTGTAGCTCGTTTAGTATTGAATTATTTGTCTTGAAATACATAGCACAAGTCAAATAAAACAATAAGTACTCTCATTATAAATTAATGCAAATACCTTACCACTGACTATTAATAGTAAGCATACATTTATAGAACATATTAAAATAACATCTTGTCTGGCTGATAACTTTTAGCACTACTATTAAAAGGCCAGTTGGATGTGAATGTTCAAATAATTGTTATACTGTATGATATACAAAATGAGTTCTTACTTCAGAAACTCTGATTTGACTGATCAAAAGACCGAGTGATTAGTAACGGGTTCAATAGAAGTCTATTCCAGCTACGTTTATAAAACACAATGACTAGGTTCAAATTAGATCAATAATGAAAAAGAAAAGGCATACAGCCTTCACAAAACAAGCCATATCAATACAACTTAATCAAAAGTAAAATTAAAAGATACAACAAAAGAGAATGATCTCTCCAGCTGAAAAACTTGAAGCCAAAATTGGGTACTTCTTTCTCCTTTGGCAATCTGGAGTGAATCAGCTTTGCTTTTGTCTCCTTTGCTACATCTCCAACCTTCACTTTTGCCTAAGTCATAAGTCCATAAGCACTGTGAATTGTAACATATACACCACTGAAGCACAATCAGGACTTGAAATGTACTGTTAACACTGCCCTATAACCAAAAGAACAAAACATGGAAATGGTCGGAAATCCCTTTCATTTACACACAAATTTTACTTTCCAAATCAAGGCAAGATTAGTGTGTCTGCCAACATATAGTGTTGAATAGTCTTCATATAGTGTACAAATCAAATTACTGTATGTCTTCAAGAATGCGTAAGAAATTACCAATGTGTTCACACCGATAAAGAAAACCAGTAGTAAGGAACATAAGCAAACGATGTCAAGAAGGGACTCATTTTTCATCTTCATCTCATCTGATCAGTCCAATAGACAGAGCTGTGAAAACTGGCCAAAAAGATGTTTGAATGTTTTTTTCTATAAAACACAGCTAAGCGGACAATCAAATTTAAATGATTTTTAAAAATGTAATAACAATTATTTATAACAATAATAACTCATTTCAGCAGATAATTGCTGTTAAACGACAAAAACAGCCCAGAAACGGGTACGAGAAAGGGACAAGAACGAGACAAGGGAACACAGCACAGATGCGCCCAGTGGAAATGGCTGTTAGTCGCTACTAGTTCTTTGCCATCTTCTTGGTGTGTGAGCCCCTTTAAAGGCCCTGACAGTCAAGAGCTAATCAAATATCTCCTGAAGCTTTTTAAGATAAGATCATCACACTACAAACTAACCATGAAGCTACTTTATTCATGTAAGAAGTGCATTTTACTGTTGTTTATCAGACTAATTAGTTTTTCAGACAAATGGGTTTCTTAGTTACATTAAGACCCTTAACTGTGTGTTAATTAACATCAGACTAAACTGGACCTGATCCCTGCTTATACAACACAGACCAATTTGTTACCCTGTGTGGGCCTCAGTCATGCACTACCCTTAAAAAATAAACTCAAACTAAACTCGTGATACATTTCTATTCAAGCCATAAGAAAACATTCTTTGGGGATGGGGCTAAGAGTAAAGGGGGAAAGCTGCCGTTGTTCATCCCTTCTGAAAAAAATCATTCAGTGGACTTCCGGGCACTGCAGACATTCAGCTGCATGTCAGCAATACAGGAAATCTGCAAACTTTCCCTTAACTTAGCATCTAATGGTAGCAGTAGCCAAGACTTTTTTAGGCAACCAAATGTTCCAATTAATTTTGACACATTGTGAGGGGAGTCAAAGTTCAAGATTTAAACATGGACAACACCCAAAAACAAGTTCAAAGCTATTTAACATACACAGAGCCACGGAGAAGCATTGCTAACCCTCATGTTTGACAGGTCGACGTGTTACCACTCTCCTAAAGCATCCCCTACTTGAAAGTAGTGATTGATGCTATAAACTTGTTAGGAAAATGTTTATTGAGGTAATAAATCAAGTAAGAAGTAGAATAATTTCCCCTTAGACTTTACTATAGGAACAGACTTCTTTTAGCAACCAGTGGAGTCGCCCCATGCAGGAAATTAGATAGAATGCAGGTTTAAGGCACCGGCGCATAGGCTTCACTTTTTCGTCCGTTATTTTTAACAGTCTATGGTTGCAATAAGTCTTACAGCAAATAGCTTATGAATGAAATCATTGATCTTAAGAGATCTTACCTGGTTAAATAAAATAATTAATTGGAAAATACAAGAGGAAGGTCTAAATTCCCACAGTAACCTTTAAACTTGGAAATAATTGTTGAAAAAAAATGTTTAAGTTATGTGGACCGTTTTAAGGTGGAAAACAAATCCTAAATCCATTCGGTCAAAAAGGTCGGAAAAAGCGCCTGGAAGGCAGCAGGCGGCGAGCACAGATTAGCTCCACTCCTGGTTTCAAGCTTGAGAATACATACAGTATGAGAATAGTACATAGTATAAGCAAAGGTTTGTGTACACATAGACACAGTTTTAAATTGATGTGGCTTACCTTTTAAAGATGAGAGCAATAACAAAGTCAGGGTTGACTCTGATTCTCCAATCACAGTCTTTCCCAGGGGGGTAAGGTTGGGGGTAGTTAGGAGACAGAATTACTCCAGAAGGACCGCTGACGTTACCCCCACATGTTGCTGGAGACAGTGGGAGAGAAAGAGAGAGACAGAAAGACAGAGAAAGATGATTACACAGCATTGGGCTTGGGGTAATTTTGAAAGAGAATCACCCCTGATTGACCACTCATATAACCCCCACAGGTCGGCAGAGTGGAAGAGAGTAAGTTAGTGATGGGAAGTATGGCAGGGATTGGTTAGGAGAGACAGAATTAGCCCCAGTGGAATGTTGATATTACCTCCACAGGTAGCTGGAAAGGGCGAAGAGCAAAAGAGAGCTAGAGAGAGAGACTGTGAGATTTAGACAGAGTATAAGGCTGGGGGTAGTAGGCAGAAAGAATCACCCCTAGCGGTCCTGTTATCCCACAACAAGCCAGAAAGCAGGAAAAAGATATTGGCAAGAGAGACAGATAGATGCATTCAAGCAGCAATTTGGTGATTTGAAGGAAGAATTTGAAACATGGAGAGGTGTCTTGGGGCTGGCAGGTGGGTGTGAACGGATTATCAACAGTGAAATAGAAGTAAACAAAGGCATTAACAGTTGCAAATCACTCACAGACAGACACGCTTATGCACCAGACTGTTGTGTATAATGTTGGTTTAATCTTCTGAGTTTTTTGAACACCCAGGGATTCACCACCTGGGGTGAAAGTGCAGAGAAGGAAGCGCTCGCAGGCTAAGCTAAGCAAAAATGAAAAAGATTTAAGCCCTACGTTTTATCTACAGTCGTGCAAAATGTGAGGTCACTGGCAAAGAGTCAGAGGCAATATCAGGAACAAAGCATACTGTGTTTAACAGGCATGGTTACAAGGAATATTACTAGTCTATGTGACTCCGCTGGAGGACTTCCCAATGGTGCTGGCTGATAAAGAGAAGGAGAAGGCAACATAAAGGGAGGCCGTTGCTTGCTGTAAGCTAGGGGGTGGACGCCATGCTACTTGCTGCAGAAATCTTGCTCACATGGTTTACATCCCCCCTTCAGCTGGGTCTGATGTCATACCTCATCCTGGTCCCTGCAAAGTTAAAATTCCAGCGGCCCAGGAAATGTATGGTAATCTCTGGTGATGTTCCTTATCCATCTTCTCTGACTAACTCAACATGATATTTTATGTGTAAGACAAAATTGAACTGGATATAGCCGTAAATCGGGAAATACAACGTTACCCCAATAAAAATGCGTAGTTCAGTAGTTACTACTTGCTAGAAAGTATGGTTAGACAAAGCTGTGGACGCGTTTTGTGCTTACATACTACGATTTAAAGGTTGCATGGTGAGGACAATGAAGTGCTCTTGCTGCATTACAGATTGTATCTTTTTTTGCACTGACTCTGTTATCTCTACTCAAAAAGGACAGGCTTCATGGGTAGGAATCCCTCTCCCCCTTGAGAGAGAGTTAAGTATGTCAGAAGGACCTGAAGAGGAAATAAAGGAAGGAAAACACACCTGAAAGTGGGAGAGTGAAAAACAAACTGCAGCAGGCTTGTGTGAGTGAGGGAAGGAGTAAGATTTGGAAGCTCACTGGGCTATAAGTAGCAGGTGGGCCCGATGGTGGTGGTGAAAATAGAGAAAGAGAGCAAACAAGCACTGTTCAACCGTTTTCAAACAGTGTTACCTCACTTTTTAAACCGCCTTTCTTCTCCTGTGCACATGTGTCATCATCCCAGTTCTGAGTTTAGGAGATTTTTGTGATCCATGTTACATTTCCATGTGGTCTTCAGCAACAGTGCTCGATGCTTATCTTGGCCACATTTTCTTTAGCACCTGTTCAACTTCTCCTTGAATCTTAAAGAGCATGCCTCCAGTAAGGAAAACCATCTGATGCTCCAGCAGAAGCATCCTTTGGGATTAGAGATCACCTCACCAGCAGGTTTCAGTTTATTTGTCTCCAGAGAATGTCAGATATGGCAGAACAACACAGGGGCACCTCAGGGACCTGAACCGTCTTGTTTGATGTTACACTCTACGTTTCAGACTTAAGATACAACTGTGGATCATTCCACTTCCAGAGTTTTTGCACTCAGTAAGATATTGTCTGATGTATTCATTAGAGAATTTGATGGACAGTATCTAAAAATCTAGTAATATCTAGTTCATATTTAGTCCGCATATTTTAGTAAGCAGTATGACATTGAAGTTTAAAACTCATTAACGTCTGACCACAGCATCATAATTTATTTTTATTTCACTTAATCTCAGTTTGGCAGTCAATGATTCACAGAACAATGTACACCTACCGGCACAGGTTGGAGGGTCAGGTTGCCAGTAGAATCTGTTATCCATCTGTACACATGTGATGGTGTCTAGGCCTTGCAGCTGGTAGCCTGGATCACACTGGAATGTCATACTGTCACCAGGCTCTTTACTGTCCCCATATCGAGAACCATTTACAGGGATGCCTGGGTCATTGCATGTTGTTGCTGTAGTGGCTGGAGAACACAGACAAGGGGAGACAGAATCAGAATCAAAATTCGATTTATCGCCAAAGTACGTAACATCAGCAGCTGTAGACAAAGAAGTGAACACAAACCGGGTATTTAAAAATGGCTTGCGGTCATAAGGTGGGGGGGGGGTACGGTCAGGAGAACCTGGAAGGGCCCAGAAGGTGAAGTGACATCTCTCCAGCTACCAGTCCACACTCCGTGCTTTGGTCCATACCAACCGGCAAGCCTCCGGTTCCCAACCCAACTCCCTACGGACTGAACTACTGCCACCCCTTTAGCGGCTCCCCCTCAGTGTAAGCTGTGAGCTTGGTAGGGTTCCACAACAGTCTTTAAATATAATGGAGTGCTTACATCGCATCAAACAATGTTTAAAGATTACAAAAGGCCAAAATCTTTAAAGAACATTGGAGCAATATGCATTATGTGTC
Organism: Etheostoma cragini; assembly: GCF_013103735.1. Lineage (NCBI taxonomy): Eukaryota > Metazoa > Chordata > Actinopteri > Perciformes > Percidae > Etheostoma > Etheostoma cragini. The sequence continues at coordinate 22,514,690 of NC_048407.1, forward strand.
TAAATGGAATATTAACATACTAAATTTTAAAACTGTGACTAACACTAAATATTAAAATACTGCATTCAGTATGTACAAATGGATCTTGTATAATCAATGTTTATCAAATTCCAGTGGTTTCTAGAAAATGAGTGAAATATGGCGTTTGGTTTGGAGTTGTTGGGTACAAAACTGAGTCATGGCCAAAACACTAGCAGAATATTGAAGCCGGCCTTCTGGAATACAGTCTACACTAAACATATAAATTACCTTTTGCACAAATAGCTGGTGTACGGCCAAACATAGTATTATAACACCATGTTTATTAGGACTTTTCATTACAGAACAGTATTATCAGGGACACCAAGAGGGAAGAGGATAAAATGAGAGAAAAAACTACATGAGAAAGAAAAATGTAGTAACATCAACCCTAAAAAACACTTGCTTAATAAATCCACAAACCTTGCTTTACATAAATCAGTATGGTGGCAAATACCGTTCCCTTTGCTTAAGTAAATCAGCAGTGAGGTAAATATATGGAGTCATTACCATAGTAATTGAATAATGGTGTCTTGATTAGCATTTTAGTGAGTGCAAATATTTATTGTTTTAAATATGGGAAGAAAGAAAAAAACTAAATGTGTGTGTGTGTGTATGAGAGAGAGAGAGAGAGATTGAGCGAGAGCGAGAGAGAGAGAGAGAGAGAGAGAGAGAGAGAGATAGAGGTATTAACCATTGGATGTAAATATTTTTGACTGGAAATGTGCATCTCTTTAAAAAAGTTCTGACAGTTACGTGAGTGGGACTTTGTGCGCACTTGTGCATGCAGATTCATGTGAACATCAGAGCAAGTAGAGGTTTACAGTATGGGCTCATGCAAGAGGTGTGTGTGTGTGTGTGTGTGTGTGTGTGTGTGTGTGTGTGTGCGCGCAAGGAAACACGGTTGTACGTGTCTGCTTTTGATTGATTTTGCTGCTACAGTAGTTTGCAGTGACTTTGTCCAATGATTCTTAAAGGATGGTGCTCAGACATTTTGGGTCAAGTGGTTCAAACAGCAAAGGCCATCCCTGCACCCAAAGGGCACAGTTATTGTCCAGGTTGCCCTTTCATTAAAAAATGAAAAGAAACAGCAGCAATAGTTTGTTTATTGACATCTCTTTGAGAGAGTATGGGTTTTACAAATTACAATTTTATGCGTTATAGTTAATTTTGCAAGTTCGAAACCCCTAAAAAAAATGGAAATTACTTTGTTCATTAGCCTATTACAATGATATCTTTCGCATATTTTTTATTATTATCATTATACTATCATTACATTATTCTTATGAATCCATTTCTCAAATACAAATTTCACAATGCTGTTAAATGGCTAAACTCAGCACTTGTAGTATTGCTGCTACATCTTCTGGTTTTCTAAACTTTGGGGTACGACGAAAACGGAATCACAGTTCTCTGGTGGGCTCCTTCAGTACTTACTGTAGTCCCAGGGTGAGGTATTACGTTTCTCATTTGATTCTTTGGCTAACTGTTTTTCAGAAATCCTGTTAAATGGAGCATTAATACCAGATTAATTATCTTATAGTCAGTATAAATGAGGTTAATATAATACCTAAGAAACTATATGCTGATGAGTTTGTTAATTACCTAATCAATTGCTAATTCAGTAATCAGCTTTTCTTCATTAATGGGTGTGGCGGGTAGTGAGACAGACCACCCAAATCAGCTATTTAGTACAACCATGGCACATTTTTCAATTGTTTTCAGAATTCCGTGTTTCCTCTACCAAGTGAACTACAAGTTTAAGGATTGTGATTTAGAGTCTACTTACTGGAAAACTGTATTGAAAATCCTTGCTTGCTGATGAAATAATCAGAATCAAACTGCAGTGTGAGTGTGTTGAAAGTTGAGTGGATATCTTCAGGTAAGGCTGGGCCGGACCATTCTTTCAATAGGATCCCCCCGTCTGATGGTGCAGATGGACCATCCCAAACTCTCAGGATATCGTGGCCAATCTCAGTGTCAAAGACTATGAAGTGGAGGCTGAGGAAACGCAGAAAATACAGAGAATTTCAGAGCTCCAATATATACATAACTGTGTATGCAGTAGTTTTACCAAAGTCAAGTCAACCATAAAATAAAGTTAAGCAGAGATGAGTATAGACAGAACATACAAATATGGCCACATGCAGGCACGAGCGCGCACGCATACACACACACGCACACACACACGGAAGAATGTAGTAGTGGCCACAATGTGTTAGGCAACATGATGGTGGCATAATGACTAATGTGGTGTACTCACTTACACAGCAGTGGCTTTGACAGTGAACATGTATCTATAATTAGTAAATTTATCATTATCTGACAGCCTTGTGAGTGTTCACCTGTATAGTTTATGTAGATGGAGTTAGCCAGTAAGCAAACCCAATCTTGGCCAGAGCAAAGCAAATACTTGTCTTGATTCTTTATGAACAAACATTTCTTAGTTTCCTTTAGTTCCTCCCCATACTCACAGTGGCTTCAGTGCAGTGCCCATACCCTGCTTAATAATTACCTGATTGTTTTGCCTGTGTCAGCCTCTATAGTCCAGGTACAGTGGAGGTTGTTGTCATATGGAGCAGGATATCCCGGAGACAGAATCCGTCCTGACACTGCTCCGGTTATGTGACCTCCACACTCCGCTACAAGGACACAAGAGAAAGGGGGATCATCACTTGAAAAAATGCATATTCCCCCCTTCTCTTCATATAGGTCCATTGAAATATATCTGTCAAATTAGAAATACAGACACATTTCCTTATCTTAACGAAATGAACAAAGCACACGCAAAACCACAGCACGTATAAATCTACTACACATACTACTGCACACATGTAACTGAATAGATTCAACATAGCAGGAGCATTAGAGCATTTAACAAAGCAAGGATTGTGGGCAAAGCCATATATTGCAGGATTGCTGTACGGTTGCTATGAATTACAACTTCTCCAGTAGATATTGTGGGCAACTTGAAGCAACTTGTCCATAAAATCAACTCTCCTTATTAACGGAGACATTTAAACTGTATTGGAGAATATTAGTCTCTGAAGTTTTTATAAGATGGCCAGATAAAGAAAAGAAATCCTATAAAGTTACATGAATTCATCTGGTTAGTCATAATGAATCTGAAACCTAACAGATACAGATACAGCCTGATTTGTCGGTGGTTTGCTATTATTATTGTTCTTTTAGATGATTTGTTCATGTTCATCCTGTCACTGTGTCTCTCTTAATTAAAGGTCTTTACAGTTTCTCAGAACCGAGACCTGACCCATGACAAGAGTTGGAACAAGCAAAAAATACTTTCCCTAACTGGGGGTATGGTCTTGAGGGTTTATACGTCTAATATCAGATTGGATCTGAATGTATCAGCGCATACTTAGTATCAGCTGTGATCACGTGGTACTGTAAGTCATAACCTCAGCTGGAAAAAACATGTAGGGACTGTGTAAAAAATGTATGACATCAAACAATTGTTTTTGGGAATAAGATTCAAAGATATTGGTTAGAATATTATTTACTTCACACAGTGGGCCACACAATACTGGTGAAGGGGACAATGTGACTTTCAACATTTTTTTTTTACTTTTATAAATTAGTCTTGACCATAAACCAATCATTTTTGGAATTAGTTTCTATGACTTAACATTTGTTCTCAGGGCATTAGTATTATGTTACTGCTCTTTTTAACCACAGATTCTTGTTAATATATAGCACATGATGCTGCTGTTGGTGTTGCGTTCTCTAGGGTCTGTTACTTAACCTTGGGTGTACCTCATTGGGTCTGACTGGGCACTTTTTTAAGAAATTAATTAAAGCACATTGGGTTTGGGTAGGTTTTCCACCCGTTGGTTTTGGATCAGGTCCAGCATGTTGTCCCTGTGAAGACCTACTATATTCTCAATACAACTCAATTCTTCTTTCCAGTTCTATTAACGTTTCATTTCATCTCTATAAGAGGCGGATCCTCTGCTTTCCTGTAAATTGCTCTGAGGTGTGAAGGTTGAGTTAAATGAAAATCAGTTAAAAAGGGCTTGAATCATTAAATCAACCTTGAATTAATCAAAACTTCTGCTATACTGTTTCAAGGTTGGTGAATAACTTTGATGGCTGTTTTCCCTTACGGATTTCCCAACAGGGTTTGAAAAAATGCAGTTTAATCCATAAGGGAGAACTGGCTTTGTGTGTTATTTTTGTATTGTTTTCAGTGTTGAGGAACAGGGGAGATAGCATGACGCAAGGGAAAAGGCTGGGAGCAGAACTCATCATGGTAGTACACGGTGGCCCACTGAACCAGCAGATCGCTGCTGATTAGAAAACAGTTTGGTATGGAGACTGCTTCATATCAGTGTGTGCATTGTGTTAAGAGGGCACCATTAACACAGCACTGCAATCTACAATACCATGACAGCCTGGTGCTGTTGCATTACCCTTCTTAGCAGATTTGTGAAATATATACAGTACATATATAAATATAGATATATATATATCTATATACATAACAGTTGTTTCAAGCCCTTGAGATAGAAAACATAGGACGTAGAGAGGGGAATAAGCACAAACATACAACGCAAGGCAAGAAATAAAAGGGTTATTTAGTAAGCATGGCCCAATGACAATTTTGCCAGGATAGAAAAAGGAAGATATAATTAGAGGCATGCACGTATACAGAAAAGGATAGGAAGGTTTACTGCATGACTACAGAGTGACAGAACGTCAAAAAGAGTCAGAGGTAGACCACCATTCTGTGGGGGAGAGTAAGAGAGGTATAGAAACAGCCTGAGGCAAAAACCATTTCCTCATCTCCATGCTAGTACATACAGATAAGGGATTGAGGCAGACAGACCAACAGGGAAGGAGAAAGACAAATGCCCCAGCAGACAGACAAAGGAGGAAAAAACAAAGGTAGATACAGAGGTAGTTAGCCCAGGGCTCTGCCAGCGAGTATTCTCCTGGTTGCTGGCTTACCTGAAATAAGGCAGCGACAGAGCATCTACAAATGAAAGACTGACTGCAGAGGAACTCATGGAAACACACACACACACACACACAAACAAACACACACATCCAGTGCATACGCATTCACACCCAGATAACTACATTCCCTGCACACACCTTTGCACACATATTTTTAGTTGGCATTAACAACCACATCAGGCCACATCCCACCTCAGAGTGCTCAGGTGTCCTGCCGGTTAGAAAGACAAAAAAAGGCTTGGCTCTGCAGTAGGGAATTGTGCCAAGCGCCCACATTTATCCAACAAGATAGACATACTTACAGTGAAAGTGCTTTAATTTGTACAATATGCAAAACCAAAAAATATTTATGGACAAGTAGGAATTATGGACTGCAAAAGCTGAAAATGTGCTTCAGGGATTTCAAAGCTTGCTAGGAACAATATAAACAAACAGAATGGCCAGCTGTGCATGCTGTAGCTTAAATACAAAACTACTTTCACAGGTCCATAAGCAAGAGGGAAAAAAAGGAAAAATCACCATGTCAAAGCACCTGAATCGTTTGGCACACTCCTCTCTAACCTAATTAAGAGCTGCAAAGTGCCAACCAAAGCTAAATCTGCCCTCTGGCAGCTTGTTCTACCTTAAAACCTAGGAAATATTCAAATAAATTCTAGATATGCTAAATGAGAAACCTTAATTTTTGTCATTTTCATGGTCCGAAAAATAAAAGCTGATATTGTCGGAGTGCACAGCAGCAGTCACATAGTCGGCTGATTATTACAGTACATTATGCTTTCAGGCAGTTCTTGTATCCTTCAAGCTCTATAATCATTTTCTCAATTATGTGTTCTTCAACTAAAAATGTGACTTTGATCCAACCTAACAACTGTTTTTTGTTCCCTTTATAGTGTTTGCATGACATTCATCTCTCTAATAAATCGGGGAACCTCTGTTAGCATGTTTGTGTGTGTATGTCTGTCTTTCAGATATCTCAAGGACCGCTCATCCAATCTACTTCACACTTGGTTTCCTGCGTACCAAATGAACTCTGCACAGTGAGTCTAGTCTCGCATTGCCAGAGTCTGACTAGTCCACACAGCATTCCCGGATGGGAAAAAAATTTCCTCTGGTTTATTGGCATTTCTTTGAACCAACCACAATCCTGTTTGTTATTGCCATCACCAAACTCAATGAATGTGATGGCAATATAGCCTCGAGAAAGAACTTGTTTTTGTGAAACATTAAAAAGTAGTTTTAGGGGTGCTAGAGAAAACTCAGATTGGACAGATAGTCTAGTGAGCTGTCTCAATTTACTCTGCAGAGATCTGAGGAGCAGTTAACCATAGTCCTCACAAAATTGACTGAATTTAGAATGCCAAGAAAAAGAAAGCAGAAGGTGAAGGACAACGGGCTGAAAAGGAGGGACGTCCGGCGTAATTTCCAACAGTGGAATGTTATTGGTATAGACTACTGTGATTCAAAGTCCGTCTCCGGTGGTTGAAAAAAACAAATTACTGATTGCCTCTCATAATGGGGCGGATGGGTAGCGCACTGCCATGAGTCCATGAGTCTGATTACTTCATATTTTAATTGTGATATATAATGATCTAATTTTGCAATGTTGTCTGTGAGGTACAAGTGCAATGTTTTCCTATGAAGTAGAAGCAAGTCAATAGTAGGCTATACAGTGTGGTTGCAGATAAAGTAGTTTGGGGTCCTTCTGTTAATTTTGGTCTCCAGTGGTTCTAGAGAAAGCTTCAAGCAGCAATACCAGCGGCTAAACAATTGGTCTGTAGTAAACAGGCACGTTTTGAACGGGCACTGTACTAGTATTAGAAAGAAGCTGTCTTCCTTAATGAGTCAATAAGAATGAAAGCATTTAAATGTTTTCACAAGCAGTATGTAAAACTGGAATATTTTTTACAGTTAAAATAAAGCGTTACTTCTGTGTTCACTCTCCGTTGACTGTTATCGCAAAACTAACTCATATTCCCAGACAATTCTTTTTAATCGTAATTAGTCATCCTATCACAGTTGATGTTGGTGTGCAGTAAAGTAGTTCCAGGTAGAGTAACTGCCACTACTTTGACTATATTAACATACAAGTGGGCAGCCAAGTGACATTAATTATTAGAATGTTTGAAAGTAAGAAAGCATGCAGTCATCAATTTCAGTTATAATAGCTAACTGTATAAGGGTGAACTTTCACTCCAGTCTGTGTTGTCCAGTACCTGAAAAGATACACTAACCAATTTTAGATGAATCAATATAGTTTTTACATCACTCATTTTCTGCAATCTAAAAAAAAAGTATCTTCTGAGAGAATATTCTATTTATTGTGCGTGCTCAGAATAGAATAGAACAGAAAGCTAAGGCTCCTGTCAATGACTTTGTCATAAAATACTGTGCGCACCTTCAGGTTACAGGAAAGTAGTCTGGCTTACAATATGAATGTCATACTGTATATAATATAATGTCATATTATGTCATCCCCTATTTTTACACCATAAGTATGCCATCCTTAAATAAAAAGAAGCCTTGTTCACTAAAATCGTATACCCGCTGACATCCTGCTGTCCACGTTCGGATAGTTTTGTGTGCACAGGCTGATGGATCAGTAAGGGTTGGTTTTACTCACAGAGGTGTATAAGTGCCACTACGAATATTTCCCAGTGTTGAATCAGTCCCCAAGCCCTATTTTCAAAGTACTTACCTTTATTGACTAAATCACTTGTTCATTCACTCTCCCTTTTGAATGCTCATGCTCCTGATGGAGCTTAGAAACAGGAGTACTTTTAACTGCTGCTATTACCCATGCCATATTTCTCATTGAATTGACGGGTAATAATTCAGATCTTGTAGTTCTGATTTATTGATGTACATATAACCTACACATGTGATGGCATACTAACCAAGACAAGAAGGAAGTGGTTTGTCCCAGACACGTCTGTCCCCGCTAAGACAGGTCAGTGTACTGCTGCCATGGAGACTGTATCCAGGGTTGCAGGAGTACAGGACTAAAGTGTTGGCATAATGGCCATCGTCTTGGATCTTATAGCCATAACTAGGGACACCTGGTTCCTCGCAGCGTACCAGGTCAAAACCTAGAAAGAGAGACACAGACACACACACACAGAAAAACACACACAGAAAAACACACACACACACACACACAGATTAGGTCATCCTGTCCATGCAATAAGACAACATTGCATAAATGAGCAGGGTGATTCAGAGAAGAAGACATAATGTCAAAATATTCTTCTCCTGAATCCCAATACTTTCCTCGGAAATTTCAAGTTTGAACACTCACTGTTGCTGTAGGCTGAAACCAATGTGACAGCTGCAGTGTAGCTACTGGACATTTCAACAGATTCTACTCATATGCTTGATGAATTCCCTGCACTATTGTTTGTTCAGTGTGTTTCGTTAGTGTACTGCGGCTGTCACACGTATTTTCTATCTATCTATCTATCTATCTATCTATCTATCTATCTATCTTATCAAAGCTCCAACAATATTAACATAATTTCTTTCCCTTAGCACAGCCTTTTACTAAACCTTCAGTTAAGAAACCAAAACTGTTTTTTCAACATGTTTGGCTCTGTTGATAGCATAGAAGCGCACTTATGAAGACAATTTACTGAAAACATAATCCGATCAAACCTATAATGCACAATAGGTTTTATTAACCTGTCATTTATAAATCACGGCCACTACATCGACTGAAGTTTGACTGGTTTAAGACCGACGCAGTTGTCAATTTCCCATCCAGGGCCCACGTCATTTTAATAGCAAATGCACTTGAAGAATTTCAGAACTTCATTGTTATTTTAACAGCGCATTAGTTAAATGTGCCAAGGCTTATGCACAGTGAGTGCACACTATCTATGGTATACACACACACCGGGAAGAGCAGCAGCGCACACACATGCAAAAGATTACATACAAAAAATACTATATACGCCATCATAATAGCTATGTGCCAAGGTACAAACGTTACTGGCTTTTAAATGGAATGGGAGATGACACTCTGAATAGTTTATTGCATGTTACGCCCAAAACACACAAATTAATTAATGAAGACACTAAATCAACCATCCACCCAGCGCACGGACCCTTTTTCCTGTCTTTAAACTAGCAAAAGTGGATTTGGACATGCCCTAAATGCACCTGTGTCATGCGCTTCACGCCGTGCGCTTAGATTGTTAAAATAGGGCCCACTGTGTCTAAAAATGTGTAAACTGGTTTTACTCCAACCCTATTTACAGTAAGAAATCATAGCCGTCACTCTCAGATGCTTCTTTTTTTTAGTCCTGTATAAACCTTCTAACAATATCTCTCATTGATCCACTGGCTCATCTGCTACAACAGAACTTTGAAAGTGTCACCTTCTCCAGTTTAATGACTTTCAGATTAACGGCTGTCTAATGGTTTAACTGACATACAGAGCATCCGTCTAGTGTCCATATACCGTCTACCTTCCGCTGCTGATCCCTCTGTCCAGTCACTCTCCCATTCCAGCTGTGTCATTTTCTCACCTTCTTTTAATGGCTTGCAGATAAATGCTCCTCTAATAGCCTCTTTGACTTACACAGCAGCTGGTTCTGCCTTCTTAACAGACTCTTTTTAAAGCCATTACCTTGTGTGTGTGTGTGTGTGTGCGCATGTCTGTGTGTGTGTGTGTGTGTGTGTGTGTCTTTCAATCTGTAAATAAATAGTGCATTTAAGGATTTTGTGCAACTTGATATTTTTGTGCAACTTGTCACATTTGCATATGTGTAAGTGTGTGTGTGTGTGTGTGTGTGTGTGTGTGTGTGTGTCTGTGTGTTTGTGTGTGTGAGAGAGAACATTTTATAAGCATTCATGAGCATGCATATGCTAATTTCTTGTTTCTGCATGCTTGGTAAACTACTGTTGCACTTTGGACTCCACCTTCAAAAGAAATTGCTTGAAAAAGTGATTGTTGATCCCTTTTCAGCTGTCAGAAAGGAAAGAAACAGCTTGGTAATTTGCTGACGGAGAAAGACAAGTCTCGAGAGTTTTGTCGTACATGATTCCTATTTTGTTCTGGTATGTAGCACTCAAGAATCACTTGACTGAGGCACGGGACAGAGGCAATCACGCACAATCACTACTACTCTATTTTTCAATTAAAAACATCTCCTTATAGGGACCTTCATGATGAGCTATAAAAACTGTAGGAAATATATTGTATGCATTGGTGTGCATCTAAAAAATGTGTGTGTGTGTGTGTGTGTGTGTGTGTGTGTGTGTGTGTGTGTGTGTGTGTGTGTGTGTGTGTGAGAGAGAACGAAAGAGAGGTTTGATTGCACTTTCTTTGACCATAGTAAAACAAACCATTGCTGTTACAATAAATATATAAGAAAAACAATGTGTACCACTGTCCAGTTTCTAATCAGTTGACCCTAAGTTAAACTTTCTCAAACAACTCACTTGTGTATGTGAGGCGGAAGCCCTGGTTGGTTCCAGAGGTGTTGCTGTTGAACTCCAGCCACAAGCGATTGGATGTACTATTGATAACATGACCCATCATGCCATCATAAGTAAAGTTGCCAAGAAGACGTGATGAAGTGTTCTCTCCATCATACACCTGTCAATCAAAGCACAGGAACAAGATCCCAGAACATGAATAAAAATATGAGTTAAAAGTGTTTCTAGCTAGTAGTGAGAACTTGACAGAACAAGAGTGAATGAATGAAGAGCATTGCTGACCTGGTCTGTAACAAAAAAGGATGGCACAAAATGTGGTCAGTGTTAAAACCACAATTGCAGGGCTCTGCTATATTGCCTGCGCCTCTCCTCTGCAACACAGTGATTCATCCAAATACCAACCGCAAGTGAGGCAAAACTGCATCCCAGTGCCTCAGGAAATAGCCACTTTGCTTAGCTTTGCATCAGCATGGACCATGTGAAGCACCACAAAGATAGAGCCCAAAATATTACATAAAAAGTTGCTGAGGTCAAGGTTGTTAAGGTGCTCTATTATAGTCTGAAAAAACTGATGAAACCTCCCTTTTTATAATGTTAAACCTTTAAGATTTGTATGCAACAATTCCTGAGAAAAATTAAACAGACTCTTGATGAGGTTTAAGGTGGGTAAATAAATTGGTTATCTTACTTTAAATCTTACTAATCTTTCTTTCTAAATCTTACTTTTATCTTACTTCACAGAGGTGATAGAATGGTTACATAGAGTAGTTCACGCTGTTCGTTAAGGTCTCTTAATAGGGTGTGTAACATTGTTTGGGCTGAAAATTGCTGTGGTGCTGTTATATTGGTCCTGATTCTACGATGTTATTTGGGCCTGGATTGAAACGAGAGGTTTTCTGCCTTAGATTAGCTGTGCACTGATTGGTTGAACGAAGCACACATACATTCACAGTGGAGACGAGACAGAAGGTCTCATATTTCAGATATTGTACATTGTTCATCTGATATTTAATTACTAAATTCACTTCTAAAACTTTTTATGCAAGAAATCAACTATGTAAAGGTCAAGTATGTGCTGTTTCAAAAAAATTGATGGATAATTGCAAATTCGGTATGACTGCGTTTAACTTCAAGAGCTACACACAGTCTGACGAGACAGCGGCAGCCCGCTGGGCTCCATGCCCAGTGCTAATTCCCCATTTCTGGGTTACTGGACTACCAAATGCCGCTGCCCTGACTTAGCTCTGTGGGGCAGGCGGCGGCAAGCAGGGCTCTGCAAAGCTCCGTGACTGGTACTGCTTCGCCACCTTGCCTGTCCTTTTACAGACCCTGGGTACACTTTCGGCATGACTATAACATATTTACAGTTTGAATTTCGTCACGGCATGTATATCACGGCTACCCTAAGGTCTTGCAAAGCTAAAACCTATGTCCACTCTCAATTTAAGGCATTTTTGTGACTTTGAGGGGTCTCCTTACACCCTTTAAGGGTCTCCTTAGGAGGAGCTGCTAGCTTTAGCTCTGTTTCCCATTGGATCCTATGGTATCAAATTGCCGCTACACTTTTGGCATAAGTATGGTATATTTACAGTTTGAATTTTGCATGTATATCACAGCTAACCTAAGGATTTACAAAGCTAAAACTTTTGTCCAATTTCAATTTAAGGCATTTTTGTGACTTTGAGGGGTTTCCTTAGGAGGATGCTAACTAGCTCTCATTGCTCCATCCAGCTCACCGTGGACTTTATAAATGAGACTCAAGACAAGAGGCGTTTATTTCCCCAATTGTTTCTTTAAATAACTCAACACACATCTCCATTATAAGATTAACTGGAACTTGTGGTAAGAGATTGTGGGCATAACAAGCTTGCTGACTGTGCTCTCACTAACACACACCAACCATTCAACCAGAAAGAGGGGAGGGAGAGCAGCGAGCTGCATGCCCTGGAGCCACATAGTTGACGTCAACTATGAGCTTTGCTGAGATCTGCCCTTTTTCAGAGGCAGTTTCAAATTGTGAGATTTGCAGAGGACTGACGAGTCAATGTGATTCAGGTTGTATGTATGCCCTTTTTACCCAGCAAACTGTTGTTATTCAACTGTGACAAGGTAATATCGGTTTTGCACCCCTCTATCACCCCTTTAAATAAAACAAGCATTTTTTACAAATTGCAGTTTAATCCTTGTCTAGCACCTGTAGGAAGAAGTAGATGTAAGTATAACTTTAATCTTTGAATTGGCAGAGGGGATTTGCAGCCTTAAATGAACAATAAAAAGCAGCTTCTTCATAGTCAATTTTGACTCTAGCCTTGATAAGTGTTTTATATTTTTGAAAATGATGCTGCTTTTACACAGGCAAACATTAACAAGTAATGCAGAGTGTTTATTAGAAATAAACAGTAAAAGCTAAACTAAACGTTGGATCTAAATAACATCATGTCAGTATCTGTGTGTGTGTGTGTGTCTGTGAGAGGGCGGAACAAGCAGGAAAGTGAAGACAGGCTAGATTAGATTTACAAAATTAAAAAAGATCATTGGACAACATTAATACTGCAGGAATGAACTTTTATTCTCTTTGTTGATCAGCTTCTTCTTCTTTCTTTTCTCCTAAGAATTCTGCCTCTCATTGTTTGAATTGTAATTATCAACCAGTAGCTCTAAACTTAGAGTAACCGATGATTTTCAAATCTTTAAAGGTCCCGAGGCATGACAATTTCACTTCATTAGGTTATTTAATATTAATGTGCGTTCTCCCAGCCAGCCTATGGTCCCCCAATGGATAGAAATGGTGATAGGTGTAAACCGAGCCTTGGGTATCCTACTTTACCTTTGAGAAGATAAAAGCTCAGATGGGCCGATCTGGAATTTTACTCCTTATGAAGTCATAAGGAGCAAGGTTACCTCCCCTTTCTCTGCTTTGCCCGCCCAGGGAATTTGGCCGACCCATGAGAAAGAGACAGGCATTATGGCTTTCAAACAAGCAAAGTGGCAGTTGGTCAAGGCCACACCCCCACCCTCCACCTTGCCCCCCTCTCTCCTCCACAATAGCATTTAAAGGTACAGACACAAAAATGGCACCTCCTACGTAAAGGTCATTGTGGGACTGGCTCTAGTGGCTGTAATTCTGCACCAAGGCTGAATTTTGGGAGATTTCAGATACAGTATTAGGGGACCACTAAGGCCTATATAAAAGCATCTAAAAAGTGGCATGTCATAGGACCTTTAAGAACTTTTTCAAATTTCCAGGGGTAACTATTTGATACTGAGACACTTGTGTTTGCTTTGAAGTCTATTGGCTGCATTCTATTGAACAAACATTTCTGAAAGCAGCTTTAATGTGGACAGTACAGTAGTAGTTTAGGAAGAGCAGTCTATTTTTGACTGCAGCTTGAAGTAGAGAATTAGGACTCTGAAGAACTTCATAATACTATCTCACAGCTGGGATATAAATGTGAATGGCTCATGCTTATTTTTGGGGGCCTGGGAAATTTCCACAGATTGGTAGTGACAGGTCTGCAGGTGGCAGGAATTCCAAAGCATAGGGCTAAGGTGATGTACGGTTCTATCTCTGCAAGTACTGCCAGTCAGAGGAGACACTTCTACCATATGGGAAGCAAACAAGGAGCTACATGCTCCTCCCTCCCTGCATCTATCCAGTTCTTTAAGTGTCCACCAATTTTGCATATTTCCGCCTGTTTCTCTCTCTTGCTTTGCGTTTCTTTCTTCCTTTCTCTCTATCTTTCTCTCATCCACTCTCTGTTTCTGTAAAACTCAGTGTGGTTAATGAAAAGCCCTGCGGCTCATAAATCAACATGTCACCATCTGCCACCCCTCCTCTCTCTGTCGGTCTGACTCTCTCCCTTTCTCGCTTTCTCTCCTACCACCTCTATTTCCATAGAACAATCCACGCACAGCCCTACTTTGTTTCTTTCTCACCCTTTCTTGTTTCTTCAGGGCTGGAGCACATCTGAGTAAATTTAGTCAAGCACTGTATTAGAGGACACTTTTACGCGTATTGAGCTTGGACTTGAACTTAGCCAGTAGCAAAAGGAATTGTAATGACCTGGTTCATATGTTATGGGAGATTTTAGCCTTCAGCTTGCTGGAACTGTCAAACAAATGGTTTGTGTTTAGAGTGTTCAGCTGCAGTAACCGGCATTAGCTACAGGGCCGTTAGCCTCGGGAGTGGCGTGCTAATTGTTAGCCTAAGTGACACATTGGGGCTTTCCTTCCAGTTTATTATAGTGCGCAATATGCTTTCTGCTACTTCGTTGGGAAAATGATAATGAACGGACATATTGCAAATTACTGGTAATCGCCCTTAAACCCTTTCAATCATTTCTTTACCATCACACACAATGACTATAGAACAGATCATTTTATCACATCTAGCACCTGCTATCTTTTGCATAATTACTACTTTTTACATGACTCATTTTTGAGTGTACCCTATATTTTTTAAATTATGGATGTTCAGGTGGAAAATGTGTGTCAGTGCAAAACCTGTTTGATTTTATTATTTTGTCTACATAATTTATTAGACCCAAGGTCAGTAGCGTTGCTTGCGGCGTCACTTAACTGTTATGACTGTTACAAAGAAAACGGATTATTGTTTGATTATAAAAATGTAGCTTTTCTTACTACCAATCACTTTCAATGCATCAATGTCTGTGTTATCAATATTTTGAAAAAAATGTCATGACTAACTGTTAACTACCACCAGAGTATTATTTTGAAAACTTCTGAAGGCTAGATCTGATTCTCTTCATGCCCTTTTCAGAATTCAGACTGTGATGGAATCATAGACTGTTAATAATAGAGGACAAAGCATCCGGTTTGGCAAAAGGCTGCAAATGTGGAAGTGCCTTAAACCTGCCTTTTATCTGAATTCCAGCAGAGGGCAACACACAGGTTGCAGAAGAACTTTTGTTTCTGTAGAAGTCGGTGAGAAAGTGACCTACTTCTCAGTTGATTTATTACCTCAGTAAACATTTTCATAATGATTTTATGGTCTCAATCGCTCAATCGTCTTCTGCAACACAGAGTGATGTTCAATTTTAAATTATGGTCTTGTTTATTTTTAAAACGGCGATAAAGCAGGGGGTGGTTTTAGGCGGTGGTTATGTGATTGGCAGTTTGTAATGTAACGTAGAGTGTAAGGGCTCCTCCCTCAATCCTCCGTTTCATCTAAAATTGTCAAATCCGCAACCAGGATGGCTGCGTCCGTAACGGCAAACTCGACGACTCATGGCAGATCTCCACAAATCAATGGGTGACGTCACACATGTGCTGTCCATTATTATACAGCCTATGGGTAGAATATGCAGTGTCAGCAATATTTAAGCATATTTATGTTCATCTTGATGTCACTTTCCTTTGTTACTTTGTCTTTAATACCTTTCCATTGGGAACATGTTCCCCTCTTTACAATAGTGTTATGCCTATCTGAATGTCTGGGAGAACCCTGCAAAAAAAAAAAATCTAATCACAGACAGGCTCAGCCAGTGCTCTAGGCCTAATACTGATAATACACTCTAACCATATACCGGCTTAACCATGCCCTCAGGCCTAATACAGCTAATAGACATTGTGAGTAAAAAAATTAGATGATGTCTCAAAGACAGCGTCAAGACTGTAAAACACTCACACAGATGCTCGTTACTAACACTGAATGGGCATATGTGCCCAAGAGAGGCTTTATGAGGAATTATGAACCTTGGGAACATCTGTAATTGTCATTTTATTTAAGAGGTATATAAGTATGCACATCCAATTGTATTTAATATGTAAACTCTTCAATGACTTCTTTATATATACATTGTCACATCTCCAAAAACTTACAATGTATCGGGGCACCAGCAGACTTGGGAGAACCATAAGAACTAGAGGTACACATATTCATATTGAACCGTTTGAACAAGGCTTTTGATTACATACGCATTACAAATTGAACAATTTGTTAGACTAATCCTCTTTCATAAAGAAAAAAAAGATCTTAAAGGAAAACGCCACCGTTTGTTGATACAGGGCTTACAGTGGGGCTCAAAATTTTGGGCACCCCAGGTAAAAATTTGTATTAATGTACATAAAAAAGCCAAGAAAAGATGGAAAAATCTCCAAATGGCATCAAATGACGGATTAGATATTTGTATAATATGTCACAAAAAGTTAGACTTTATTTCCATCATTTAGACTTTCAAAATAACAGAAAACAAAAAAATGGCGTCTGCAAAAGTTTGGTCACCCTGCAGAGATAATACCTTGTACTGCCCCCTTTGGCAAGTATCACAGCTTGGAAACGCTTCTTGTAGCCAGCCAGGAGTCTTTAAATTCTTGTTTAAGGTATCTTTGCCCATTCTTCCTTCTAAAAGTCTTCAAGTTCTTTGAGATTTCTGGGCTGCCTGTCACGCACTGCTCTTTTAAGGTCTATGCATAGATTTTCAATTATGTTGAGGTCAGGAGATTGTGAAGGCCATGCAAAAACTTCAGTTTCGCCCCTTGCTGTAATCCCCCGTGGATTTTGAGGTCTGTTTATGATCATTTTTCATTTGTATAAGCCATCCTCTCTTTAACTTCAACTTTTTCACAGATGGCATCCAGTTAGTGTCAAAAATTTGCTGACATTTTATTGAATCCATTTTTCCTTCTAATCGTGAAATGTTCCCTTTGCCACTGGCTGCAATACAACCCCAAAGCATGATTTATCCACCCCCATGCTTAACAGTTGGACACAGGTTCAGTTCATTAAATTCTTTGCCCTTCCTTCTCCAAACGTATCTCTGCTCATTCCGGCCAAAAGATTTGTCCACAGAACTTGTTTCCTCAATGCATCGGGCTTGTCTATATGTTCATAAGCAAACTTCAAACGCAGATTTTTGTGGTGAGGACGTAGAAGAGGTTTTCTTCAGATGACTCTTCCATGAAGACCATATTTGTACAAGTATCTCTTCATAGCGGAATGGTGTAGCATAACTCCAGTGTCTGCCTGGTCTTTCCGGATGAATCGTGCAGTCAAACGTGGGTTTTGATTTGCTTTTCTCACAATCCTGCAAGCCGTTCTGTCTGATATTTTTCTTGCTCTTACAGATCTTGTTTTAACTTCCACTGTTACTGATGAGAGTATTTTGGCATCTGAAAAAATCTTCTTATAGCCTTCTCCTTCTTTGTGAGCGTCAACTATTTTCAGTTTCAGTTTTCAAGACAACTGCTTAGAAGAAGAACCCATGGTGCTGATTGTTGGGGCAAGGTTAGATGAGTCTGGGCATTTAAAACCTTAAGACTGACATAACCTGGTCCTTCCAAACAATGATTGAGAACAATCCATGACGCTGTCAGGTCTCAGATTTCCAAAGGGGGTGGTCCATGCTATAAACTCTGTAGGTTGCCCAAACTTTTGCAGACCCCATGTTGTTGTTTTCTGTTATTTTGAAAGTGTAAATGATGGAAATAAATTTAACTTTTTATGACATATTATACAAATATCTAATCTGTCATTTGATGCCTTTTGGGGATTTTTCCATCTTTTCTTGGCTTCTTTATGCACATTAATATAAAGTTTTACCTGGGGTGCCCAAACTTTTGAGCCCCACTGTTTCATGGCCTCCCCAAGGTGTGGATTTGTGGGCCAATGCATTTTTTGTCTCTTTGCATGCATTATTTTAGCCTGGAGTAACACCGGCAGCGCCGCCACTGGTTAGTTTAGCACAGTGAATAACCGACAGATCTGGTGTTTGGAGCCACTTTGGTTTTCCTGTAAGTTATGAGAGTGATGGCAAGAGAGTGGTGGATAAAAAACAATTGTATGTTGAATTTGCTACATGAGAATAGGATACACCAGTGGGAATACTACAAACATGTCAACTCATTATGCCAACATCACCTCAGTGTGTCAAAAACTGGAACTAGACGAAAACAAGAAGAAACACACACGCTACAAACTATCCCTGCAGCCTTTAAACAGCAATTTCCAACTGATTCAAACAGGGCAAAAGACATCACTGCGGCGATTGGTACATTTATAGCCTCGGATATGAGACCCTACTCTGTAGTGAAAGACGCAGGTTTTACGAACATGGTTAAAGTAATTGAGCACCGTTACATTATTCTTTCACAAGCCCATTTCAGCAAGACCATAATTCCTTCTTTGTACAAAAGATAAAAGCCCAAATAGAGAACCAATTATCCGAAGCACCAGCTGTTGCTCTGACAGCAGACGGCTGGACGTCAGGGGCTACACAAAGCTACCTGACTGTAACGTGTATATTTTTTTATAAGGAGCTGTTGTAGTTTTATAGGCTGCTAAGAGGACACCACACAAGATGGGTACAGTATAGCTCTGTCTTTGTTCAAAATAAAAAAAGATCATAATATACAGTATGATTCCAGTTTTAATAAACGAAACATTTGAACATATCAAGAAAATTTCTCTGGTGCATACCTTGGTGTAGAATTACAGTAGAGCCAGTCCCACAATGAGCTTTACTTAGGATGTGTCATTTCTGTGTCTGTAGCTTTAAATGCTATTAAGGAGGAGAGAGGGGGGAAAGGTGGAGGGTGTAGGTGTGGCCTTGACCAACTGCCATGCTTCGCTAGTTTGAAAGCCATGATGTCTCTCTCTTTCTCACGGGCGGGCCAAATTCTCTGGGCGGGCAAACAGAGAAAGGGGAGGTAACCTTTCCTTTTATGACGTTATAAAGGGCAGAGCTTTCATTTTTTCAAAGGTAGAGCAGGATATCGCCATTTCTAGCCACTGGGGGAACGTAACCAGGCTTAGGCAACATATGTTAATGTTTAAAAAAAACTCCTAAAGTGAAATTTTCATGCCATGGGACCTTTAAAATCCTCTGTCATGCTAGTGACAATTCTCTGATCAATCAATGGTCTGCAGTGTTTTAACTTCTAGTATTGGCTCAGCTTGCCTGTAACATCGACCGAGGTGGTACCAAAAAATGTACCAGGTAGTATCCACAACTTTTGCTAATGGAAAACCAAAAAAAGGAGTCCAGTTGAGTAGAGCTGAGCCTTACCATGCAGTAGAAAAACGGAAACGCTCAAGTCAAGTCGAGGTTGAATATTCAGGTATTACTTGTTATATTGTATTATAATGATATCTGCAATCATGTTCACCAGAAATGTAGGTGGCTTTGAACATGAAAGTAACATGCCTTTGGCTATCTAATTAATTCTCTTAAATCTCTCCTTGATTTCTCTGAATAAACATTGCACAACAGTACATTGTCATATGGAGCCAATATGGACACCTATTTTACAATGAAAAACAGAAAGACCTATTGCACAAAGCATGTGTCGAAGTGACTGATGAAGCGCTGATGGAATTATGTTGTCCATGCCAATTTTAATAACAAACCTTCGATCAAATATTTTACGGCCTAAATATGTGGTCACTACAACAAAAACTAATCTTTCTTCCGGCACATTCCGTTACTGTGTTCATAAATCTGCCAACAACTCAATTATTGTTTTCTTTTCAAGCATAATTTGAAGTAAACCAAACGTGTAATCAGTTCAAGCATATATGTGTTAAATAATACAACTTTGCATATAGACAGCTTTTGATTATCACTATAATCCTGAATGTCCTTTGTGTGTGTGCTTTGTGTGTGTGTGTGTGTGTGTGTGTGTGTGTGTGTTTGGGTCTTTGAATCTGTAAATAAATTGTGCATTTATGGATTTTGTGCCACGTAATAGGGAAAAGCTTGTCATATTCACGCATCTGTGTGTGTGTGTGTGTGTGTTTGTGTGTGTGTGAGTGTGTGTGTGTGTGTCTGTGTGTGTGTGTGTGTTCGTGCGTGTGTGTGTGTGTGTGTGTGTGTACATACCTTGAGATAGTCTCCATCTTGCAATAAGAAGCTCTCAGCTTTTAGCCTGATTCCTTTGCCCTTTTCGGTAGTGATGCGGTAGATGCACTCGTGGTTGTTATCGTAGTTGGAGGGGAAGTTAGGAGAGAGCAGAACACCTTCTGGTCCTAGTGAGGAGGCTCCACACTCCGCTACAGCAAGAGAGTAAAGGGGGCAGGGAGGTGTGGATCTAAATCAGCCTTTCTGCCTAATTATCTTTGAGCAGGCAGAATATCTGGGTTAGCTTATTGTGTAAATGAAAGAGAGGAGAGGACTGGAAAGATGCATATCCAGTATAAACAGAAACCTTATTCAACTCAGTAGACATTATGACAATAATAATAATAATGAATCAGTAATACATAATTTAAAAAGCACAAGTTCAAAACACATTTAAAAGCAAAGCAATTGAACATAAACCGGTGCATAAAAGCAAGTCTGTGTAAGTTAGAAAAACTGTTTCATGGAACTTCTACAGAATTATCTAGCAGGTGCAGTTGCTATCAAAGTTTAGGGATTCCAATAAGTGGTATGTTATGCACATTTTTGTCACATGTAATGAGGAGAGGAGAAATGCAGGCTTTTAACTCCGACTGAGAAGGAACACCACTACTTAGAAGGGAGAAAGATTAAATGGAAAGTACATGTAATGAGATAAACAGGAGAGGAGCCGGTGTGGAACAAGGTAGAACTCACTGAGAAAAATAAGATACCATGCAGTGTTTATCAAATCTAAAAAAAATGTACAAACAACATTTTTGTAAATGTTCTGTAGTTTCTAAAGCAAGTAGGAGGAAGGAGATAAGCATATATTTAAGGCTGCTACCAGCAATTCTACAGAAAATCTTTTGAAAGTGAGGACAGCACTTTAGAGGGAGCGAGGGAGGAAGAGAAAACAGAACAGTCGAGGGGGAGAAGAAAAGTATAAAGAGAGAGCTGAAAGAGAAAGGAAATAAGAGAAGATTGCAGTCCAAGACAGACCTTTTGAAAATATGCAAGGAGAAATTAGAAAAGGGAGTAACAAAAGAAACAGTATTAACACTCATATAGCAGCTAATGCCCTTATTATCTACCCGATGACTGTCTAAATACAGAGGGAGAGGAGGAGAAACAAGAAAAATGAGAGACAGAAAGCTAAAGAGAGGGGCATTTGGAAAGAAAGAGAGAAAGAGGGATGAACCCAGTGAACGTTGCCAGCTGCTGTTTCTCTTAGTCAGGCCTGATCTCTTGACAGATAATGCTATTATAGCATTTTGAGTCTGCTCTTTTTGGGATTTAAAATTACCAGCAGTCACCAGTCAGGCTCTCATAAACTACCAGCAGCATCCAAGAAAATACTCATCAAAAAACTCCTCATATACCAGCAACATTACAACCTGATTAGAGCCAATCCTTGGCTAATAAAGCCAACTGTCAACCAGTCAAATAATAGTAAATTACTTTTGTGTCAGCAATAAAATACTAGTGAATTAAAACCAGGACAATGATGATACTATACCTTGAGCCTTGTTTATATGGTGAAAGTTAATTTAAAAAGTTTTATTTTACAAGCTGCCAGTTATTTGCACAAAAGAAGAACCCCACTAAAGCTATAAATAATGAAGGCAGAAATACTTTTTAAAGGCTGTTTTCAACTAATCACTACTGTATATATAACGCTGTGTAAAGAAAGCACTGTTGTAAAAAACAAAGTTCAATGAGTATAGAGTGTAATGGCCACAATCCTAATTGCATATCTGTAACTACAGTCTGACTGTAAACAGATTTTTTTTACTGAGACACTAGTTGGTAGTTGGATATGTACAGTGTGAATGTTGCATTCCATTCCACAGTTAAAACTCTGAACAAAGCCTCTCTTATATGTTTTAATTGGCATATTACGTTTGTATCATGAATATTAAAACAAAACATTCTTCCTGAAGATTTATCCGCGTTAACCTACCTTGATCTAATCTTCCTTTCCTCTGGTGTCTCATTCTTCTCTTTGTACTCTCATGTCATCAAAGTGAATGAATTGATTGTTAGAAAATGTATATATCATTGTGTGTCTCACTAAACCTTTAGAACAACTAAACCCTGCTTTGTGTCACTTTGTTCTCTGAGCCTGCCTTGCTTTCAGAATCAACTCAGAGGTCAATGTAGTAGATGATAGGATACAAACCACAAAACAATCGTGATCGGATTGTTTGTCTTACCTATACATCGTGGTAATATGTTGCTCCAGACTCGCCTGCCTCCTCCCAGACAAGTGATCTTGCTGTCTCCCTCAAGTCGGTAGCCACTGAAACAAGTGAAGGCCAGCGAGTCACCAACCCGAAATCTGAATCCCATCCTCCTGCTGTACGCTGGTACACCGGGATCCTCACATGGCTCTAAGTCGTACTCTATGCAGAGACATAAATAGCATTGTTGAGGTGTCATTCTAAAAAGACTAAAGGGGTTTGAAATGTACAAGAACTGTTGTTAAGTAAGTCATAGTCTATATTGAGGATGTGTCATTTCCATAATTGCTCAGGTGCTGCAAGAAATTCTGCTGGATGTCCCTCATTTGGCCAACACCCGCTTTCTTTATGTTGGAATTTTAAACTACGGTCAATTTATAGGGACTATGGTTAACTCCTCCTCAGATCTCTGCAGGGTAAATCAAGACATTTTGGAATGCTGTGTGGACTAGCAAGACCCTCCTCCGCAGCGCTTTGGAGGAAGGTCTGGCAATGGGAGACTAAGTAAGCCAAGAAATAGAATTATAAGGTAAATAGAAAGAATTAATTAGATTATATTTTTGTCGTGAAAACCTAAACCTGAGACCATAACGTAGTACACCTGTACCATTAATTACAATTCAAGTTGATATTGTGGTAGATAAGAAGTAATGTTGTTTTGGTCTTACTGTTGCCCCTTTTGGCCATTGGATGAGACAGTCCCAGATGGGGCTAAGAGTGCAATAAGTAATGCTTTTTGTGTTTTTTTGTAAAGTTTCTTTTGACAAAGATTGTAAGATTAATTCACTTAAAAAGGATAGAGTTAATTTCCGCGTTTTATGTAGTTACCGCTCTCTGCACCTGATGTACCACATCAGAATACTAAAACTAGTCATTCCTGTTGTTTATGGTACCTTTAGTCTGTTAGTCTATATCTGAAAGAGTACGCTTACGTCAGGCTAACAAGGCAAGTTACATTTATTCTGTAATTAGAGTTGGACAGTTTTTAGGCTGACTTACATTATGCTTGATCCACGTTAACAAAAAACTGTTTCTGATCCAGGGTTCTTACCTGAGAAAGTAATATTAAAGCCTTCATAACTCATGGAAAAATCCGATATGAAACGTAGCTGAGCGCTGAAGTTCCCATAGAGCCCTGCTTTGACACTAGGGGGCAGCACTGAGCCAGTGAGTCGAGCTACTGGAACCTGGAAATTGCTGTCCTCAGTGATGGAAAGGTAGTCGTGGTTCTCTTCCAGATGGAAAGTGTGGAAAACCAGATGGACCCCTGGAAATGAATGGATCAACTTTATTTTCCAAGCAAACAGATAGGTATTTCTATTAAGTCTGTGTATGTGTGCTTACCTTTCCCATGAGACACCTCTATGGTCCAAGTGCAGTTAAGAGAATTGGGGTAAAAGTCAGGAAAGCCAGGAGACAGAATTGTCCCTGTTTTACCAAAGATATAACCTCCACAAAGGGCTACAGAGACAAAATGACAGATAGAGAAGGGTGAAAAAGAAAGGGAGAATATACATTAATATTTTACCACTAAGCAAACAGTTTGCACTGAGCTGACAAACCGCTCAACAAATTCTAAAAACAGGACTACTCAAGTGTAACACCAAAACGTAATACAGTACATATCCTAAGTAGAAGAATGAGGTCACCATATAATGACTGATTTATTCACTCTAATAAACCACTCTCAATTCATTTTTAAGTTACCGGAATTAAACCACATTCATCTTTTTAAATCTGCAGACCTTCTAGAATTGCCAGAATTGTGTGAGCTAAGCATGGTGTTAGTATGTCCTCTATACAAAAAAAGTCTCCTCCCGATATTAAAAGAATTATATAAAGGCGATGTGAGATGGAACAGCTGTAGATTCAAGACAAACTGTAATGTAATGTAACACAATGAAAGTATAGATGTAAATCCAACAACATTCACTACCTAACTGATGTTGTGCAAATGCATTTCTTAGCCCTTGTGTTGTCTTCCCGTTAACAATGAAATTGAAAATGTTCTTGAAAATGAACATTTTTATTTTCTTTTGTGTTTTTGTTCCTTTTTCTGATTTATTTGTCACTTTTTCCATGCTTTTGGTGCTTTTTTTTTATTAAACCTGTGCTGGTTTAATAATAGGTTTTACACTTATTCTTGGAATTGATAGTCAACAAACCTCATTTACATCAAATAATACATAAGTTTTTTGTTAAAGAGGCACTAATAGTTAAGATCATATAGATCAGGATGTTGACTGGATCATAGATGGGTATATGTCAAAGTTTAGTCCGGATACTGTTTTGAAACCATTAAAAAAAAAGAATTAAAATGCTATAAGATTAAATTAAGCACCCAAAACATTCATTGAAAGTACGAGTACGAAAGGCATATGACAGGGTCCCCCGGAAGATACTGTGGGAGGTGCCGCGGGAGTATGGGGTGAGGGGTGTCCCTTCTCAGGGCCATCCGATCTCTTTATGACCAAAGCGAGAGCTGTGTCTGGGTTCTCAGAAGTAAGTTGGACTCATCCAGTCGAGGGTTAGCCTTCGCCAGGGCTGGGCTTTGTCACCAATCCTGTTTGTAATATTTATGGACAGGATATTGAGGTGTGGTCGGGGTGGGGAGGAGTTGCAGTTTGGTGGGCTCGGGATCTCATTGCTGCTTTTTGCAGATTATGTGGTCCAGATGGCGTCGTCGGCCTGTTACATTCAGCACTCACTTGATTGGTTTGCAGCCGAGTTTGAAGCAACTTTGGATGAAGATCAGCACCTCAAAATCTAAGGCCATGGTTCTCAGCAGGAAACCAATGGAGAGCCTTTTTCCGGTAGGGAATGAGTTCCTAACCCAAGTGAAGGAGTTTAAATACCTTGGGGTCTTGTTCGCGAGTGAGGTGACCATGGAGCAGGAGATTGGTCGGAGAATCGGAGCCGCGGGTGCGGCATTAACTTTAATTTATTGCACCGTTGTGACGAAAGAGAACTGAGCCAGAAGGCAAAGCTCTCAACCTACTGGTCAGTGTCCGTTCCTACCCTCAGCTATGGTCATGAAGGCTGGGTCATGACCAAAAGTACAAGATCCAGGGTACAAGCGGACAAAATGGGTTTCCTAGGGAAAGTGGCTGGCGTCTCCCTTAGAGATAGGGTGAGAAGCTCAGTCATCGAAGAGGAGCTCGGAGTATAACTGCTGCTCCTTCACGTCAAAAAGAGCCAGTTGAGGTGGTTCGGGCATCTGGTAAGGATGCCTCCTGGGCGCCTCCCTGGGGAGTTGTTCCAGGCACGTCCAGCTGGGAGGAGGCCTCGGGGAACAGCCAGGACTAGGTGGAGGGATTCTATCTCCAACCTGGTTGCTGGTTGATGTGCCTCTGGAAAGGGAAGTTTGGGTTTCCCTGCTGGAGCTGCTGCCCCCGCGACCCAATACCGGATAAGCGGATGAAGATGGATGGATAGGTGGTTTGATGCTACAGCCAAAAAATATGCCATGAGAGCAGTGAGAGTACCACAGTAAGGTTATAGATCATACAACTGAACAAGTTAAAGTGTGTACAAAACTCTCTAAAGCCGAGGGGAGCATATTTAGGTGCTAATTTTGTTTTGTTTTGTACGTAAGATATAGTACATAACATGCACTGAAGACTTATCGTTGATTTCACCAAATTGGATTGTGTTACAGAGAAAATTAGAACTTTTAAAGGCAAACTTGCAGCTTCTACACACAGCTGCAGACAGAGAAACCAATGGTGAAGGCCAAAGATGGTCTTAGAAACATAAACAAACAGAGAGGGAATATTGTGACAGACAAAGAAAGATTGAATTGTTGTAAAAGAGTGGGGGATTGATGCGTGCATGTGTTACCAGACACCTAGCCTCCACACAGAGCCAGACCACTGATATGGAACAGGACAAACTCATTTGGTATAGAGCAGAATGGAAAATACTATAGTACCATAATGGAGAGGCAAAGAGGGCTTTCGGAGCATTACAGACACTTGAACTAAGATAATATGTTGACTCTTTGTTTCTCCTCCGTCCCTTTCAATTCTATTCAGCTCAACTCAGTTACATTTAATACAATTCAAGTTAAAGTAATTTATCAATTTAAGTTAAGTTAAAATAGGAGTTTTTTTCTTACCTACGAAACAAACATATCCCTATGAAGCCCCCCTGGGGTCAGCTGAGAAGTAAACCTAAACTGTACAGACAGAATACAAATCCGTTCCCTCGGTTTTATAAATGCGAGCAAAGTTAGAAAAATATTCACAGATTAAAATTTTCGGGATCAATTACTCGATAGCAACATGTTTTAAAAAAACAAGGCATCTTTCCTAACGTAGTAATGTTAACAACGAACTACAAACAAATTTTCATCAAAACATGCCGTCCTCTAACCTAGAGAAATAAAATTGGTCTCTAGGAGCACCGGGCAGTGAGACCATGGGTGAGACTGCAGTAAGACGAGTGCTTAGGGACCGTCTACAAACTACAACAATGACACAACAATATTAATTAATAATTCATCCCAGATTATAAACTAAATCAGAGACAATAACAAATTTTGTTGTATCACTCCTGTCTGTCGTAGAAACCAAACATGTTTAATTTGGTGATTTGGGTAAACTGTATCATTTTCACTTTATCAAGACAGATTTTTTTTATAGTTCAGTTATTCCAGTATAGGTTTGTAGATTGACTGCTGTGTATGCGTCTCCGCCTCTATCTTCTGTCTAGCAATGTCTTTCCTCCATCTTATACCATATCCTATTTCAACAGAGATGGAGTTGAGTTGACTAGCAGTGATGAGAGCCATCCCCCCCCCCTCTCTCTCTCTGACTAGCAGTCTTGTGTGTGTTGTGGTAACCATATTTTTCATACTCCCATCAGGATTCAGTTAAAACTAGGACACTGTCTGACTAAACAACCCTTGTTGAGGGAGGCAAATGTGCGCATATGTGTATGCATACTGTATCTTTTGTTTGTTCAAGTGCACACATCAGAGTATGTGAATAATCTGTGTGTGAGAAGATAGAGGCAGATTGTTAATGTATGTGTGTTGGAAAGTGTGAGCTGCATAAAAATGCAAGAATAAGAAAAGAATCAAACAGACAAAAAAGAATATTCATCATTCTAACAAAGATTTGAGAGGCAAATCAAAGTATGGTGGCCTTCAATGTTGAGAGCAGAAGCATAAGACTGAACGCTGAACGAAAAGCAGATACAGAAAGATATGGCTTGTTTTTCAGACAGGGGAGAGGAAAACAGAAAGATAATATACAAGACTTCCGCTCCATCCCTTCCTACTCTTCCCTACATCCTACATGTTTTACTCTCTGTCTTTAATTATCTCCCTCTTAAAGGATGCCATGGCCATTTTTTAATAAAAGGGATAATTTGACTTTGTTCACGTCTAACAAGTTGTTGTCTTGGCACCAACTGTAAGCTTTAAAATGTCACGGCAGCTCTTCAATATTCTCCCTGACACATAAAAGAGCAGCCAGTGCTTTGTATTATCTGTTTGGAGATATAGCTGACCGGCAGGAATAAGATGAGTGGTTAAAGTCCAACAGACACTGTGGTGTAACTGAAAGGGAATGGTCTCTGCACGCCTGCCAGAAGGCAGCATGTCATTTTGTTTTTATCTTGTTGACACAATATTGTCAAAATAATGACTTTTGGTTGCTGCATAGTGCAGTAGGTATAGTAGATTGTATAGTAGGTTGTCTTGTCCTGTTAAAATGTTAACTGTGCCACAGAGACTGTACCGTAAATAAGATTGTTGTCATTAATGTGTCCTTGTGTGTGTATGAGTTGCTTTAAGTATGGCTGTGGGAGTTTTTAAAGATTATTTCCTTTCTCCTATAAATTGATGTGCGATGTCCAAGTCCTTTCTCAGTGGACTTTGAAGTTTTCTCTGTTTGCGTGGATTTGCTCCGGCTTCCTCCCACAGCTCCAAAACATGCAAATCAGGTAAACCGTATATATGAAAGTGTCAATAGGTTGGAAAAGAATTAAGTAAAAGAACAGGTAAAGAAAGTTATATACATATCTATAATTCTAGTCCCATGATCTTTTCTGAAAGCAAACTATGATAAATTACATTCTATTCAAGACTCACACAGCTGTCTGGTGAGATGCATGCTTGGCTGTAGATTGAAAATGACACAGTGGCTGTTTAAAACTGCTTATGTTTTATGGCTGATACTGTGAGATGGATTGCCTTGGTTTGGTATGAACTCAATCCCAAGTTGAGACATCTTGACTTCGGCTTTCAAATGGGTTTCTTTTCAATCGGCAGATTAAATCAGACGCTGTGTATTCATCTACCATGATAGCAGGAGCTGTGGGCAAAATGCTGAATGAGAAGGCCTGCGCTGGTCAGTAAGCATCTGTTTAAGTAGTGTCTGTTGACGCGTATAATTTCACTAAGGCTGGATGTCCAACTTGGAAGTGGGGGCAGATTGTACAATTAACAATATGACTGCCAGTGACACCAAGTGAAATGCAAAAAAGAAGACTGGGAAATAAGTTACTATTAGGAACACCTGCACCAACTCCCTCCCCTTTTTCCACTGTCACTGACTCTCTGGCTGTACCTTCTTTCAGCCACCTCGCCCTACTGACTCCACTTTTGTTTTTATGTTCATGAAGAGGGGGCAGTCAGTCTATAAATAACTACTGTTTGAAACTTCACCATCTTCAAACTTGTCTCACACAACAACAAAAACAGCTGGCGGCTTGCAAAAGAAAATTGTGGTAAAGATGAGGCACAGTTGCGTGTGAGCGTAACTGGGATTTTAATATCTTAGTCATTATCAGCAGCTCAGGCAAAACAAGTGAAATGTCAACTTCCTTTAAATATGTTTCAAGTAGGGGTGAAACGGTACATGTATTCGTAAAAACGAGCTAAATGAATGTAGTCATGGTCTCAAAAACTACAATGCTTATGTATGCTGTTTCCCAATGGAGGATGTAATTGTAAATTATTCTAAAGTACTGGATTCATTTTGAAATTAATTTTGAGATTTGAAATTACCACAGCAATTATTTTTCTTTGCTACAGCGTTTAGGTGAAGAAACATCATCTCAAAAGCTTAAATAATCAATCAGACCTTTTAATTGTTGTCCAACATTAACTTCCAATCAAGATTACACAATATACCAAGCAAACCACTTTTCAGCATTTATTTTCTGTTTTAAACAAACTCTAGGCATTCTCCTCTGAGGACAAGAAACAAGGTGTACACAATGGCCTGCTGTGCCAGTTTGTATAGGACATTTCCAATTAGGTTTTACGTTTTTATTTTACCAACTAAGTTTTACTTGATGACCACATTTTTTGGTCGGTTTCCTGTGTTTAACAAACTTCAAACTCCATATGACACATGGTCCAACAAGTGACTCCTCACATTAATAAGTAATTCTGTACTGTAATTAAACTGTAAATTGTTTACAGCTCACTATAGAGTAGGTCTACATGATGAGTGCTAGAAACAAAGAAAGAAATATTCTTACCATCACAACTGGGAAGAGCGTGACTCCACTGATGATTCTGTTCGCAAACAATTGGCTCCTCATCACTCAGTGTGTATCCTAGATCACATGCAAATGAGACACGGGAGCCAATGGAAAAGCTGCTGCCCTGGCGACGACCATTAACTGGGATTCCAGGATCAAGGCAAGAGTCTGACTCCATTTTCACACCTGAGAATCACATCACACAAGCACAAATACCATAGAGTCAAGAGGGTGAGTATATATGTGTGTGTGGGTAATTACACCAAGCTAGCTTACACTTAGCGAACATTGAAAGAAACATTGTTGCTGCATATGAATACCTGCAGGCAATTCATCATTTGTCCACCAAACATTTATATTAGTCTGTCAATCAGCCTTACTTTCATATCTGATGCTAAAGCCTGCTGCAGAGCGGCTGTTGTCTGTTGTGAACAACAGGAACAAGACGTTGGAGGTGGAAATCAGGAAATGAGGTGCTTGGGTGCCGTGGTATTCACCGATGAGGGGAGAGGAGACTGAGGGGCCATCCCTGATTTCCAGTGTGTCATAGTTGACCTCAGTCTGGAACCTACACAGATATACAGGCATAAACAAAACATACACAATAACCTGACAAAAACAAAAATAACATTTATATGACTGGCACACGTAATAATATGTGTAGGCTACCTCAAACATCAGCTAATGTAATGTAACTGAGAGCTAACAATGTTGATACACAAGTTATTGTATTTCTGCTGAGAGACGATTCAGCAGCTATGCTCATTTTATTAAAGTCTTTGTGAGTGCAAAATATTGAACAATGTCAATAAACTATGCTAACTTAAAAAACAAAACTTATTGACTGACATTCTACCTGACAATTTAAATAATTGAGCACTTAAATTAGTTAAATAACTTAAATAACCACATAAAAACCTAGTGTGCCTAAGTAGCTGAATTAGTAGCTGACTTAATATCTTCCTCTCACTCACTTTCATGCAGGTCAGCTTCTGCATTGCAGCTCCGCCACCATTGGTGTATGAATGTGTGTGTGAATAGGTGAATGATAAGCAAATTGCAAAGCGCTTTGTCTGGAAAGGTAGAAAGGCGCTATATAAATGCAGACCATTTACCATTTATTGTTGACTGACTGAGCAATTACTTACAGTTGTGTCTGCAGGGCACTAACAATCAGTTGGTTCTTAAGACTCTGAGTGCTGGTGGTCATCATTTTAACCATAAAATATAGGAATACCTGATTTAGAAAAGGTTCATCAAGTCAACAGTGGGATAGAAAACAAAGAGTTGGGACCAACTGACAAAATGTAAAATCACATGCATGGACTGCATTTGAATTTCTTACCAGCCAACTGAACAATTCACTAGTTTCTGCACCAGACATTTGCATGCAATGCCAAGGCTGAATCCTACACAAATGAAATGGCTCATAGGCGATGAAGATGACTTGGCCTTTACGTCACTTCCCAAAAAGACAAATTTCAGCTTTAGCAATTTCAGGCTACGCTGCATCTGCTCGTGGCTTGTGTCCAGAATACATGTGCACAAAGCCAACATTAATTATTTACTGCAGCAGTAACTTACCAACTACATTTAGATCTTACTAACTTATGATGCTTCTGAAAGACTGACAAACTAATAGACTGACAGACTAGCTGACAAGCCATAAAAGAAAAGAAATGACATTCTTCATGACCATTTTAACTATTAACTGGTAACAATGTAACTCATTTTCTGAGTAACTGATCAACAAACATAAACAAACCTCTCAGTACCTCCATGAGCACTCACCTGTCAAAGTGTATCTTCACAGCATGGTCTGGTTGTGCTTCAATCACCCACTGGCAGTTCAGAGAGTCTTTATAAAATGAGGGCCAACCAGGAGACAGCAGAACACCAGTAGGGGCTGTAAGATGGCCTCCACATGGAGCTACAGGGAAATAAGAGACAGAGAGAGAGAGAGAGAGAGAAAGAGAGAGAGAGAGAGAGAGAGAGAGAGAGGGGGGGGGGGAGATTTTCAATTTACGTGAGCTGTCTAATCCTTTCTGAATTCATAGAGTTCATATATAAACATTTAACTTCAAAAATATGCAGTGGCAATTTTCTGCTGCAGTGAACAAAGTTCAGTTGTTTTGCCCATGTCATTGCTCATGTTTGAAAAAGGGCAGAATAAGTATTGCATGATAACTCAAGTATATTTATTTGTCAAATGATACCGGCAATGGCTGCAACTCATTGAACTGTACATGGCTGGCACGTCTTGACACTAAGTTATAGCGTACACTTACAAAACTCAACCATGACACATTAAAATGCAAGAATTAGCTTCAGTTGAGTTTGGATGCCAGATTTAAAAACAAACAAAAAAACATTATAACTTTGTAACTGTATATTAGATTTGGCCTGGTCTGTCTAGCACTCACAATAAGCTAACATGTATAGTTACATCCCTAAAAAACTTAGAGTTCATGGTCTGTATTTATTTATTTTTCTGTTTATTTTTATCTCTCCTACTCTTATCACTTCTTCTGAACTAGCTGATACATTGGTCCTTTTGATTGCTCTCATTACTCCAGACTTTCAGCAAGCTAAAGAAAATGATTTTTTTTTCACCCATTATGTGCATACTGAAGCTGTGGTACTCATGGATAGGATGCAGAAGAGAAAGTCATTCTAGAAATAAAACATAATTATTCTTCCCTGTCCAACGGTAGGGATAACATTTCCCCATACTTCATATTTAATAAGATGACAAACCTATTCAATTGGATTGTCTCCTCCATCCCATTTATTAACAACAGCCAACATTTGATAATGTCATTTAGACAATACAATCAAGATGGAGGGGATAGAAAAAAAGACATACGACTACTCACAGGCCAGTGGATAACATTCACCTTTAAAAAGCATTGCAATAACGGCACACCCACTGTCCTTTTATTATCACTTCCACATATTAGCTTTTGGATACATCTCTGTTTATTGGAGTCTGCATATAATGAATCTCTCCCTGAATAAGTTTCAGCAGAACTTGTGCCAATCTCATTTAAGATTATTGTTGAGAGAGAAAGATGCGTGCAAACAGGATGAATAAGTGTTGGGAGGCTAGAGTCAATTAGAAGAAGAAATGTATAACTTCTTATAGTTTGGCAATTCGAACATTTTCAACGATTAACCATTATTCATGCACACAGTCAACAGTTTGTATGTGTGTTTACCTTCACAGCGAGGTACAGCCGCAGACCAAACAACGTTTCCCTCCTGGATGATGCAAGTGACCTGATCAGACCCCTGGAAATAGAATATCAATGTATAGAATTAAGGGTTGTTACTTCATTTAAAGCTATAGTGTGTAGTTTGTGTCTTCCCAATGAGGAATTCAAAGTAATGACAACAAAAATGTTGGCGTTCTATGACCGTGCACCATCCCCCCTCCCCCACACATTTGCTAGTAGCCAAGTAGGACATGGAGGATTAAAAACATGATGGACTCTTCAGAAGAGTTAATTATCTTCACTCAAGTTTCTGCGCGAGAAACTCACTGGACACCACACTCTTCTAAACATAGCCATACTCAATACAGATTGAGTTTTGTGGAGCTGATTGTCTTAATTAGCTTTGTAGCTACTCATTTGGCAATGGCTTGACTGTAACGGACGTTCATTAATTTAAAAAAGTTACACAAAAAATGAAAAAAAGGATAAAACATATAAAAGTAAAAATTAAATTAAATCAAAATGATATACAGATACAAATTAAGTACACGAGAGTACAAAGTAGCATTTCACTACGACTACTATTACTAATACAAATACTGAATGCAAATAATGCTTATACATCTCCAAATCTTTATTTCATTTGTGTGAATAATCTATCAGATTAGATTTAGACAGATATCTGATTTTTACCTGTGTCCTAATGAATCCTTGATCACAGTGAAAAGCCACGGAGCTGCCAAGCTGAAACTGGTCACCATACCTTTGACCATTGACAGGAACCCCTGGGTCATGGCATTCATTCTGACCAAATGCTACAAATAGAAATATAAAAGAACAGTTATAAAAGAAGCCAATCGACAAAGAACCAAATAAACTGTATGAAACAAAGACAACTGCCTCTGGAACTGAATGAGCAGAGAGAAAATCTGACAGAAAACAATGGGGAAAACGATACATTGGGCCTGCACACTATAGTTTGGATATTTCAATCGTTGAAAGTGGTCAAGAATACATGTTACATAATTTGATAATTCGAACAACGTTCCCTGGTTTTAAACAATTCATTTCAATACCTGAAAATTGGTTCTACCAGACAGAGGGAAAAAAAAGTTTGAAAACCATTGCTGTATCACTGTCATTAAATGTGACATCGCCACTGATATGGAAATATGGGAATAGAATTAGCTTCACGTGGATTGAACCCTGTCATGTTTATCTTATATCATCCCCATTCCAGAGATTAACCTGATCCCACCCAGAGCACACACCCAGTGATTGGACATATCTCAGGTTGATTAGCTACTGATGGAGAGGAAATGAGAGCAGAGAGAAAAAGAAAAATGATAGAGAAAAAAAAGAGAAGTAGACAAATGGGCAAATACAAAAACATGAATACACAAATATATTACACATGCCGGCAGATGGACACAAATTCATTTGCATGTACATGTGTTCAAACACATAACGAGCACACACACATGCCTAATATAAAGGCATACATAGTAAATAACCATGCTTAATTTCCCACACCAGCTATAGAAGTGGTGGAAAATGTTGCGAGGGACATTTAAAAATACTGTATATATATAGGAAAACACAGAAAATTACATTAAACTAAATATTTGTATACAGTATGCCTAAACTCAGAGTGAGGAAAGAGCAAATGCTGTGCGTGTTTCAGATAAAGAATGCGTGAGACAAGGTTGAAGAAACAAGAAGTCTGACACAGAGTGAAAGCCAGAGATCAACATGATGGATTACAAAATAAGGTTTAAAAATACTGAATAATAGGGTTGGGACAGAGAGAGAAAGAGAAATAAATACATGACATCTAACTTTGTAAGCAATCTGTTGAAAATAGAGAGACAAAGGACTCGGCCATCAAGCAAGAGCATTGTACAAAAACAAGGTGTAGCTTTCTACTGGCAACATAATTCTTTTTTTGAGGAGTGCAGTACATTTTTTTTCTTCGTTTTTAGATTTTGTTCTTGTATCTTGGTTCCAAGTGAAAATACTGTTATGGAAAACAATCCATAGTTATTTGTGCATAATAAATTATTGGAAAAATACATTTTTCAAATTAGGTATGCGAGATTTTGGTTTTGTTGTAATATGGCTATTTCTAATCCAAATGCAGCATTGATGTCATTAACCCTTGTGTTGTTCTCCGGGGTCCCAGAGACCCATCCTGTAATCAATCCTATTTTTCTGGTGTAATAAAAGTTCATATTTTACTTTCATATTCCTCATTATTTATATAAGCGTACTGTATTATGATATACTCACAGCAATCCCCAGTGATATTCATATATGCATTAAAATGTTAATAGACCAAATTACTGAAACGGCACAAAGATGGCTGATCTTTCTTAAGTCCAAATGTAGAATTGATGCAATCAGACATTCAAATTACATTCTCAAAACGTTTCATCATCAAAAACTATACAAATGTAGTTAAATATTTTGTATTTTTTTAAGAACATGAGTATTAGTAACTGTTGAAAGTACAAACATTGCATAATATATTCAAAACAAGTGGAGTATAAAGAGGATTTCTGTATTTGTGCATTACTTTTGGAAATGTTTAGTTGTTGAATAAAAAAGGACTCTAATGGCATAGTTTTGCTTCAAATTGTGAATCACACCTTTCATTTGTGTTAAAAAAATCTTTGCGTTAGGATTAGAGATGGGACATTTCATTAAACATTATGTGGTGCAAAAGAGGCTAAATATAATTTAGTATGTTCATTTGTCAAATGTCACCTCTCAAGAAAGAGGCAGAGACAAGGTCATTTGTTAGGCAGTGTGTGAAATGGTGCAAAACTACACGGAAATCAAAGAATTAATCACAGTCAGTCATGCACAACTAGTTCAACTTAGAGCAGATAACTATACATGCGGCAGTACTCGGGCTCAAAGCTGACAATGGGACATGTTTAACTAAGTAAAGCATGAGTAAGACATAAACACAGATGAGAAGTTAGGCAGAATAGCAATGAAACAACAAAAGAGAGACCATATGTTGAAGTTGCTTTACAAAAAGGTAAGATCATCTATACATTCTAAACATACTTTTCTGTTTTTATCTCTCATACACTGTCACAAACTGCCGTATCTGGCAAGAAGCCCTTCTCCTCGTTCTGATGAGCTGACCTCAAACATCTGCTGCTCATGTTTACTGCTGTCATTTCTAGATTGTTGAACAATTTTCTGCTATCATAACTCTGTTGCATCTGCTCTGGAAACATCTTAAACATGATGTTATTCTGATGTTTGACTGGATAAATACAGGAGTGAGAAAAATACACAAAAAAATTTGCACACAATGTACATTACAAACAGTGTTTAAACCATTTTAGGTTGCATTTTTAGGTTGATTTTGTTGCATGCAGATACAGACAGATAGACAGACAGGCAGACACAGATACAATATATAGGTAGGTAGGTGGCACATACTGGTATAGCTGATATTGAAGCCTTTTCCAGTATTAGAATGATCAGATTGAAATTCCAGTCTCATGATGTGTCCATTCGAGGCGATCTGTGATGGAACATCTTTTCCTGAGAATGTTCCAAATGTTTGTGGCTCAGACAGGCCTAAAATAGAACAGAGTTGAAACAATCTTTACCAGACACGTTTTAATGGTGCTTATCCAATTCCATCTGAATAACATTAGGCCAAGGACATACTAGGAAAGTAAAGGACTCCTGTAAAAGGAATAAAACAAAACACCCCAAGAGATCTGAAGAGATGTATTAAATGTTATTGGTGCTGGAAAAAAATAACTTGATGATTCAATAGTCCTTCGGATCATTGTTAAAGTTAGAAAATCCCAAGATGATGTTTTGATGTTATTTTGCGGACAAATGCAAACAATGTACACAGTCTAGGAATCATCAGAGAAAAGGGTTGTTTTGGTAGCACAATGGCTAGCACTATTAGTCCATCATCTGCCTGTCAGTCAGAGTAAAGAATTTAATGGAGTGAAAAGAACGCATTCAATTCACTTCGTTTGGTTTTGTAGCACTGTCAGCAACAAAATGGAGGATTAATCCATAACAAGACCTGAATTAAAAATCTTATTTAAGAAATGTAAACAAGTATTAGCAGCAAAATATGCATGAAAGAATGTTTCCTTTTAGACTAACAAATAATGATAGTGTGTGTTGTTTTAAAATGTTGTAGCTGCTTCCTCCTGGTGCCCAGTTTGACGTCTTTACCCTGTTAGGAGTTCTAACTACAGCAGTGAGTTACATTGTCTGTGTCATTGAAAGCGTTGTGTCTCAGGATAACTTGCTTCTCTACAGGTTTAATTGTTGTTGTTTTTTAGACTTTTGGGATTGATTTAAACATGATTTTCAATGTGCTAAAACACTCCTATTTTTCATAGCTGAAAGTAGTCAAAACTTCATCAGTGTTATTTTTTGTAATCATCTCATGTTGACTTATAATGAAAATCTGCATGGTGCCAGTTACACTTCGGCCCCATTACCTCTCACCTTATCAGAACTTGGAGATTGGTTGAAACGTATTGTCGTGTAGCATGTAACTGGCACACATTTCCCCCATTATAGAACAACACAGCATGCCTGATTGGTGGGAGGCCTATAACAGCTCCACAGTGAGACTAGAGGGGTTTTGGAACAATATTGCATCCTAAATATCTGCCTAGATTAATGATACTGTACCTGTTACTACCTGTAATTCTGAATGATTTGTCAGCCTTCTGTAAAATTAAAAAACGAGATGTATTTGTTGGATTTACAACTGCTAAGAAATCATTGCAACATGTTGGAAACCACCTCGTCACTTGTCTATTTGTACGTGGGCCCTTTCCTTTTTAGATGTTGTATATATGGAGCTCTCTACGGCTTGCATAAAGCGAGCGCCACAAAAGACTTCGAACTCTTGGCTCAGCATTTTTAAGTCCTTGAAGTCCATGTTGTAGACTTGTGTTTTGGCCTCCGTGCTTCTGTCAATGCATGTGTTTGGTCCCCTGTGTATTGTTTCAAATTGTATTGTGTCCATCTCTCTGTCAATGTCTTTTGTTTGTTTGTTTGTTTGTTTGTTTGTGTGTGGTTGTGTGTTTTGTTGGTGAGCTGCAAGCTCCGTTGCTGCTGTTGTGTTTTTGTTGGGTCTTCCCCCTCCCCGTCTTTCCTCTCTGTGTTTTTTTTTGGACCTGGAATGTTAATTATGAAATAAAAATATTTGAGCACAAAAAAGAAAAAAAGAGGATTAAAAGTAGGCAGTCTTCCAAAGTGGGATTAAAATGTATACATTCAGCTGTACATCGTATTACTGTCAGATGAAACTAAATCATGACACTTTGAACTGAAATCAAATATGATTACCCTGCTGTTACCTAGATCTAACTTTATTTCTAACTTAACAGACAAAATATACACTGCGTGACCTGAGTGATCTCAGCAGGGACTCGGCAAGGGATCCTTCTGGTTCGGGTGGTAAATCAAACCAGACAGACATGCTTCACATAACTGCCTAAGGTTGATGCTCTTTCCTACAGATGCTGCATTTGAGTAAATCCCAAAGAGACTGATATTGGGGGATTGTAGTGTACAGGTAATTAATGTTATTTCACCTGAATGTGTCTTGAACCATGCATTCCTCGACAATTCTGTCATGGCAGGGAGCATTATCTTGTTCAAAGTATCCATCATCCCTTTGGGGGTACATGGTTGCAATGAATGGCTGAACCTAGCAGCTATGTAAAGATATGCTCTGGCATTAAGGCATCGCTCTATAGCCATTAAAGGACCCACTGTACACCAATTCAATGGCCCCCGAAACCATTACACCTCCCCTACCGGCCTGTATAGCTGTAACCATCCATCACCTCATTTCTGTCTGAGACATTTGTGTCACAGCGTAGGACCATTTACTGCAACAAATGTCTTCTCACTTTTTTAAGCAGAATACACCCGCTTGTGAGGGTGCTCCCAAATGATCCAACTGGCAGCGAGAGATTCAGTGGGGAGCGTAATAAAATCCTAAAGGGCTACACAGAACACAACCAAGCAGGCCCATTTCAGTGAGATATGGAATAAACATAATACACGGAAGCAAGGAAGAAAATGCCATCCCCAAATATGGTGATAAGACACTTGAACAGGAGGAGGATGAGTTAGTGGATAGAGAAATCAATCGCCACAGCAGTTTGTAGCAGGTAGAAATAAACAGATTTACCATCAGCAGCAGTACCAAAAAGATCAGGAGTGAGTGCGAGACGTTGTGAGATTACAAAAACACCTTATTGGCTTGAATGAATGCAATTGTAAAGATATTTTGAGTGTGACTGGTGATTATGAACTGATGCAGATGAGCGTTCGGCATGCACTACCTTTCACTGCCAGAACTAACACAAAGATTGTTGTTTCTGGTGGTCCACCAAGAGTCTATTAGACACCTCTAGTTTAGCATGGATATGAGAAATAGATCTTGGCAACATCATTTCCTGTGTCCGTCTATATATCCACATGGCAAAAAGTTTGATGTGGTTGTCTAGTGTTCTGGTCCGTTCATTGATTACAGAATGCCTCTAAAAAATTCAAACAACTCTCTGATCTAAGTGATGCACTAACTACAATACCAGTGTTGGTAATCCATTCACGTACAGAACAAATACGTGTACATACAGCAAATTTGCTGTTGCAATGCCAATGTGAGCCTGGCATGATAATGGATGAAAAGCATGATATTGCCAATGTTTCACATGTTTACTGGCTTTAATAAAATCCATCTAATCAATCCAATAAAAAATAACAGAGCAATCAGCATGATCAATTGCAGTGTACTTTAGATGAAATTGTTGAAGTACATTTAAAATCATCTTGAGAATCCAACTACAAAAATGTGCAGTGACAGGCGGTGTGAGTTGGTAACTGCAAGGGACAGAAAGCGAGCTACAAAAACACTTCACTAATAAAACACACTTTATCTGAAATTGGGATTCCTCACCAATACTGCCACAGAAACTTTTTTTATTCCCTCCTTGACTTGGAGTTTTGGATCCAATGCACTTAGACTCAATTAAGCTACACAGTGACTGAGTTGCAAAGTGCCAGTCTCTTTGTTCTTCAGCAACCCAAATGCTCTTTAACTTGTTCATTATTGCATTGATAGACAAGAGACCAGGAGTGGAAAGAAAAGCAATGTGACAATAGCTGAAAGAGTGAAAAAGTCCTATGATGTCTTATCTTAGAGAAGAGATTTAGAGAAAAGCCTTTTGTAACAGTCTATCACTATGTTCTCTTATATTAGATGACAGCAATGGCTTTCTGAATATGTTAACCATTGATGTACTGTTCAAATGCATGCCTTGAATCTTTATCAGATTTTTGGGCTGGATTGAATGCAACTGTTTCCCAGCGCTGGAGATTTATGGGTTGGTTATTACTGTGGATGCTCTGTTCACTTTTGCATGTCATTTGTTTCTATTTCAATGTTCTATTATCCAGGCATAAAAAAGAAGACAAAGGTATGAGTGTCAAGGTCACATAAACTCCTTGGTAAATGGAGAAAAAACACACAAACTAAACTAAACTAAACACAGTTTACAGTTTTTCTCCATTGGTTTGTCTCATTTCTTGAAACAGAAATGACATTCTCAAAACAACATGGACAAACCTCCAAACCTCTTTGCAATTGTTCACAAGAAAACTGAATTTATAATTCATTTCATCAAATTGCAAATGTCTTAGTACATGTCTCAATGTCTCAGTACATCTTTGCAAATGATTAAGTACAGGTAGCCTACATTTAGCACAATTTGCAAGTGAATAGATCTTGTTGATCTAAACTAATTGATTCTCAGTCTAATGTTCTCTCCTAAATGTGTCAGCATCATTTCCTTATATTAAGTCATCACATGTAGAATAGTCTGTTCAATTTTCAAAATTACTCAAGAGCATAATACCATGAATACCATATTTGAATCTCTTGGAACATTTGATAAATGCAAATCCATAATCCAACCCCTTCGCAGGGAAAACAGCTATGCAGTCAGTCAATGATGGAATTATATGTTGTATATGACAGGACAGTGTGCAGCAAGGATAAAATAAACTGTGTAATAGTTTATTTTCTACAGTATTGATGATACATTTTACAATAGTATTCCAGTCACTGTGCAATGATGCATCAGCATTGTGATAAAGTTACTGTAATTAAAACAACAATACAATTACATTGGTAACTCATTCTGTAAGGAACACATAAGGTATATATTACAAATAGAGTGTTGTCCTTTCAATTCTATGTCTAGGATTGGACGACAACCTTGCACGGGTAGCAGAGGAAAACTTCTCAATGAACAACAAGAACAAGAGATCTGTAACTTGGGGATTGCAAATAATGCCATCACATTGAGACGGATCCGCACTGCAATCCTACGAGACAACGCCATATTCCAAAATGTCTCCACAATAGGCCGGATATTGAAGAACCATCAGATGACAATTAAGCAAATTTACAGTGTACAATTTGAAAGGAACTCTGATAAAGGGAATAAGCTGCAGTACCAGTATGTGCATGTAAGTCAGTTACTGGTTGTCCATCATTATAACCTTTTTACAATAAAGCAGTGGTTCCCAACTTTTTTTGGCTTCAGTACCCACTTGACCTGATTTCTGAATCCAGGTAATCCAGGTATGAAAGTATTTGATTTATCTGACTTCAACATTTTGCCTAAAAACTGCAGCTTACTGTATGATGCAACTATCATTATAATTCTTATTTTAAGGAATATAACATATAGTATATTGAACTTGTGGAGAACATGGAACAGTCCTATGTAATTGTCTGTAGTATATGACTCTTCTGTGTGACTGATTTGATTTTTCTTTTTTTACTCTATATTAGAGGATAAAGGCATTGGAAGGAAATCAGACTCCTCACATCCTCGTGCTTGTGGATGAAGCTGGTTTCAACCTGGCCAATGGCCGAAGACGTGGCACTAATATTATTGGCCACCGGGCCACGGTGGATGTCACAGGCCAGCGAGGGGGCAATAAAACTATGTGTGCTGCCATTTCTGAGAATGGTGTGGCCA
The DNA here is from genome assembly GCF_013103735.1 of Etheostoma cragini. Lineage (NCBI taxonomy): Eukaryota > Metazoa > Chordata > Actinopteri > Perciformes > Percidae > Etheostoma > Etheostoma cragini. The sequence goes on from NC_048407.1 coordinate 22,556,983, forward strand.
CTCACAGCCAGTCTTGGCCAATACATCACACAGAAGCGCCGCATCTTCTTGGACCGCCATCATTTTGATTTGATCCATGAAAATGAGATAGCTCTTGTAGGGCTTCACCTACCACAATATTTCATTGTATGGGACAATGTGCATTTCCACTGTGGACCGCTCATCAGGGCCTGGTCCACCACTCATCCAAGGATGGTTATGGTGTTTCTACCATCTTACTTTCCTTTCCTCAATCCTATTGAGGAGTATTTCTCTGCTTGGTGGTGCAGAGTGTATGTGCATTGGGCTCACGATCATTGGTTCCTGTTGCGTGTAAGGATATTACAGGAGATCAGTGTAGAGAAACAGATCATTTTCCTTGTTTTTTGTTTGTGTGTTTATACAACAGTATATTATGCTGTGTACATTTTCTTTTTACTCTGATGTATGGAAGCTATTTCGTTTGTGAATAAAAAATGGTTATCATCATCGTAGAGTTTTGAGAATGCATTTTCTGTTTCAAGAAATGAGCCAAACCAATGGAGCAAAACTGAAATACAGAGAAACGTTTATCTTATTGCTTTAAGATACAGATTTATTTTCCTTCTGGAGTTAGGCATTTACTTTTTTACGTATGCATTTTTCAAAGGCATAACAGAAGACTGTGGGCAAAATTTTTGATAAGGATTTAAATGTTTTACATTTGAAAGTGTGACACAAGGACAGAATATGCCATTGGTCATCATTGCATATTAGCAATGATGAATAAGCAACACTTGAGAAGTAATCTGGTTATCTAAGTGCTTATTACTGCCTATTCAACAATGTCCCAAATCTACATTTTTATCAACTATTTATAATTGAACTACCTTTGTAATGCTGAGTTGTATTCAAAATGATTCATAAATATATTCAGTGTGATTCTGAAAAGCAGTTTTAAATTAGGCAGATATTGTAGTTAACCTTATAAACACTAATTAGTAACTATTTATTTGATGCCATACAGTATTTGTGAATACTGATCTTGCCTGTACCTAACCTAACTTTGTCAATCTGACAATGAAGTTTACAGGAGTCCTTTAGATTTTGTCTTAATTTCGGAAAAGAAGACAAACAGTGTGGTGTCCATGTGACAACAGTGATCTAGCACCAAGCAGAACAAACTGGAAGACTTTGAAGTGGCAACATTAATTTCAAATTAGTTTGCCCGGTGCAACAACACTATTTGTCCTCTAATTTTCCAAACGCTACTCCAGAGAAACATCCCTGCAGACAGACAGTTTTACAGCCAGCCAATTAAACACAACTTCATTTTTAATGACCAGCCAGTCAAAACTTGACTTTACTTGATTCAGATTAAATCAATACATTTCATTTCAATAGGGAACAGAGATCTAATTGCCTCTGGGTAATGGAAACGTGTACAATAACATAAAGCTTGAAAACTATCCAGTTTGCCAGCTTGTCATTCATCAACCAAATCCAATCAGAACTTCTCTTTACCTGCTTGTTCTAGCCCCCCTCCCCAAAATTATATAACCATTTTACCATTTCAGTTGTATACATGCACACATCCATATGACAGAAATTACTAATTTATATATTTTGAGGCATTACTTTAGGAACCAAGCTTTTAAAAATATGGTGATATATTAGGAAACATTTACCTTCATCTTTGATCACCAACCAGTCAAACTGTGGCTCCAGGTCAAAGTCAGAGAAGAGAAGATGAATGCGGCTGCCCGGTTCAGAGATAATCAACCACACACAGTTCAGGTTGTTCCCATACTCCTCTGGGTAGTTTGGGGACAATATAGTCCCCGATGGAGCCGTAAAGTTGAAGAAACACGAGACTACAAACAGAAAGGACAAAGAAAGAAAGGCATGGAGGAAATAGGTTAAATTGCCCTAAAAAGGATCATGCAAAATTAGGATGAAAAAGAATTACGGAAATATATTTAAGACAGACCTAAATATGTCTGTATAAATATGTAAAAATATTTGTACTTACAAATACAACTGGGCTTATTGCCAGACCACTGATTATTGTGCTGGCATGTGATAGTCCTCTCTCCCACTAGTTCAAATGCCGACTGGCAAAAGAAGGTCAACACGTCACCATGCTGAAAGCGATTACCACTACGGCGACCAAATGCTGGCACCCCAGGATCACCACAGCCTCCACGTTCGATCTCTGTAATGACACCGACACAGGCCATGTTTATCTGCTGATAATTAATGTCAAAATGTGCCACAGTGACATTCAGATAAGGGGTTGCCTGTGATTTTGCTTGTGAGGTGGGGTTAAATAGCAATTACATGCTTATATGATGTTTAGATAGCATTGAGTACAAGCTGAACATTTAGTATGTGGTATTGAATGTAGCTATGCTCCTTCCCACATATATTGCTGGCTGTCATAGTTGCACATTTTAAAACTTTGTCACTAGGCTATGACTTTTCACAACCTTTTTCAGACTTGTGACTAGGGTTCAAATTAAAGTTAGTGCATCATTGAATGAGTCTGCTGCCTATGAACAGACTCTACCTCTGCTGTGTGAGCACAAAGACCATATTTAAAACGTTTGCAAAAGCTAATTTCTTTGGGAGACAGCTGGCAGCAGTTCTGGTTGTCAACAGGTTGACGGTAAGAAATGACGATTCAAAATAGAAGGACTAGCAGGAATGTTATTACATCTGTATGGAAAGACAAAAGGGTGAACATGCCGAGTCTATTATTTTACATTGCTTTGTTAAGAAATACAACCTACGTCAAATTGATTTTTTTGATTTCCTTCTAACAGCTAATTGTCATCAGTGTAATTATAGTGTAATTCAGCTTTAATTGTCAAAGGCAAAACAAATTGTGGAGGCAATCTTTTTCTTATTGCTCCCGCACACACTGATCCATGCGTAGTCTTGTTAGGAAACCAGCAGGAGGTAAAATACATTGTAAAATATATGACTGCTTCCCAAACACTCATGTTATTTTTCTCCTTCTTTTTTATCTTTCCCTTTTTGTTTCTGCCTGTCCTCCTTTCAAATTATCCTTCTGTCCCAATCTGCAAAAAAAATTCTTATCGCTCCCACTCTTTCTATCTGATTCAATACACTGTGCTTTATTGGCATGAGTGTCACATTAGCACCTGCAATCATACTCTATTTATCGTGTAAGTCTTTTTTAATACCTTTTCCCATAATGGTAGTGTGGTTTTATCCACCGCTCTGACATCCAGTTTGACCCTCTAACAGACGTCTGTCAGCTTGTAACACATACTCGACCATGCTCCTGGATTTGCTTTGGGCAAATACACATCAAGTTGAGAAATATGTATGTGTGTGTTTGTTTGTGTGTGTGTGTGTTTGTGTGTTTCTGTGTGTGTGTGTGTGTGTGTGTGTGAGTGTCTATGTGCGTGCATGTGTGTGTGTGTGTGTGTGTGTGTGTGTGTGTGTGTGTGTGTGTGTGTGTGTGTGTGTGTGTTTCTACACTTCTACGATTTGTTGGGATGTAAGGACACCCACATAAATAGAATACTCAAAGAAGTGGCAGGCATGTGTGTGGGACTTAGAGCTAGCTGTCACATAGTTGATGGGTTAGGATTAGTATCAGCAATCTTGAGCCCTTGGTAAGTCTAATTATGGTAGGAGGTGGTTCTTTCGCTCACTATTTTGTCATTTTTTAGTTAGCAATTAATCATAATTTTTTTATTTACCTTCTTTCAAAGTTTACAGAATGTACAACTCAATCCAAAATTATACATTTCTGTTTCTTTTCCTTTCCAAAAGCCATTTATTATACAAAAGATACAAAATTGGGAATAGAAAATTGAGAATAGAAATTAAAACAATAAAAGATGGAGAATACGTGTATTCAAAAGTTATTAAGTAAAAGGAAGAACAAATATATGTATATACAGATGAATACTGTACTTTAGGGATCTACATTTAGCAACCACATTTTGTGTTTAAGCCTATTGACTAGAAACAAACTGTGCGGTACTGCCAACCATTTTTCTGAGAAGCGCGCACACACACACACACACACACACACAAAGGTTTAGATCACAACCACATTTGGTTTCACTTCATGCAAGTACAATATGAATAGATACATGCAGAGAATGGAAACTGCTTGATGTAGGTAATCAAAAACAATAAACAAATTATAGTCTGTAAAGCTGTTATGATAAAGTTATGCTATCATCACATTTGTATGCAGAAGGTGTAAACTGCTTGTGTAAAACCTGAATATGAGCGGTCAAACAGCAATCATTATACTGCATTATACTGAATTATACTGAAGGCATCCAGATGCACTATGCGTTATAAAGTAACAATCTCACTGATACTGTTAATTCTTCAAAATAATCTTAAAGACATTCAATGCTAATTTTCAGTCCCTTAATAAAGAAAAAATTAAGTACATCATGTACATTGTAACTTTTTAGACAACCTATTGCCATCATACTGAAAACTTGGCAGCAGCATTTTACTGAAAGCTTCAATTATTTTAATGGGCAGTGTGTGAGATATTAACTCACTCTTTCTTTCTCTCCCAACATGAACACACAAAAACGCACAGCTATTGACAAGTGTAATATGACATCCTTCAAAAGCAACTACAGCTACACACTCACACATGTTGGGTTTTCTGCAGGGCTGAAAACCCAAGAACTCTCGGGGGGTAACACTGATCAAACTGTGTAACATTATAGGATGTGACAGCATTACATATATACATGCAAGGACACGCACACAAAACACACCACAGGCGGTTGTTCTGCTAGCCCACTAAAGCGAAACTACAAGATCATCTAGAGGTTATTAACTACCCTTTGTTTGTTTCTTCTTTTCACTTTTTCTCACAAACAAATGTACGTGTGCATATTGTCATATGTATTGTCACCTTAAAATGTTTTTTGAAGTTGTATGCAGTTTCTGTGGCTACAATGCCCTTTGCCAATTCCTTTGAGCAGTAACTGACCCAGGACAACAGTGTCAGCAAAATCATTGAATCAAACATAGCTAAGCAGAACCAGGAGCACAACCTTCATACCTCTCACGCTCACCTCCTCTCTCTCACTCCCTCAATCTCTTTGAGGCAGTTTATTTCTACTTACTCAATTGGTCATTTTGTCTCCTTCTGTCCCACTCCGTCAATTTCTTGTTGTCCCTCTTCCTCTGTCTTCATGTTTATCAAATTACCACTCTCCCACTCTACCTGTCTCACTCTTTGTCTCAAGTGAATTCAATTTAGTTCACTTCCATTTAGTTCAATTCAATTTAAGGAGCTGCATTGGCATGGTGAAATGCACTACGTAATCAAATATATAAAGAATATAAAAATGGATTGTTCTAAATAATAAGTATTCAGAGGTACATCTATTTCTCTCCTTCTCACCTTCACTCACTGTGACACCATCTTTATCTCTCTATCAGTGTCAGCTTTGCTACAATATGAAAAATAACCAAGCAAAACGATCAGCTGATTAACTCATAATTAATTTATTACCTTCCTGAAATGCACTGCCACACACACACACTCACATGTTTACACAAGGATAAACAGTTGTGTTCACTATTGAATAAGCCCGTCAGCAACGCAATGACTTTCACACTCCATTATGTGAGCGTATATATCTGTTTCTGTGTGTGTGTGTGTGTGTGTTTGTGTGTGTGTGAGAGTAAGAGAGAGAGAGAGAGAGAGAGAGAGAGAGTATGTGTTTCAGAAACTATAAAAAGTTCTTGTTGTTACATTCATTGCTAGAAAGGCATACCTTCATAGACTGCCTTGAACCCCGCAGAGCCAATTGTATCATCTGACTGTAGGTGGAGCCACATTTGATTGGACAGGCTAACGATGAGGTCAGGGACACTGGAACCAGTAAGTCTAAACACACACATCCACACAAATACATGCACATTAACACAAACTTTTAATAAGCTTTACTGGTTTATCACTTTCTACTTTTGACTGAAAGAGACCATAGTTATTCACAAATCTAAAATGGCATAACACTTAAATGGACTATTCAAGGATTAGTGTATATCAATGTATGCACACTGTAAAAAGAAAAGTCCATTCCTTGTTTTTCCATGTAGTTGAGTGTACAATAATTACACCAAAACATTGTAAATTGATAAAACAATCCAATATATATTGTGTAGCTGCACAATAGCGTCCATGTGTTGTGTCTCCATTTCCCCTCATTAACTTGTTCTATACTGTTGCATGACAATATTACTATATTATAGGCCAGAACACATGTAGTGCTTACACATAGAGTACCCTCCGAGTGTCTCCTATCTTCCCTCCATCTCCTACAGTTAGAGTGTCATATCCTCTTTCCAGGTCAAACTCTTCAAATGACAGCTTTATCACCTAAAAAACAAAATGAGAAAACATGTTATAAACACAGATGATGAGGAAAGGTGAGAATAGAGAAAAATTCAAAAAGAAAAAAAAAAGGTTAGGAATTTATTATTAATTCATGAAGGGATGGTATCATGCTCCCCCCCCCCCCCCAACAAAATCCAGCAACAGAAAATAATGATTATATTTCTGGAGAAGTGTAAAAGCCTAGTATTGAAATGGGTGTTTCGTTTCACAAAAATACTGTATCTTGAGCAATAAAAGTGCTATGTGATGTTAGAGGCTGCATGTTAATAACAATAAATTAATAGTAGCATTTTGTAAACAAAAAAAGATTATTTTTTGGATATACTGGCAGCCTCTGCCAACCTTATGAAAACTGTAATTAAATCTGACTTCATGCCATTAAGTCATATTAAATTACAGCAAAGAGGAAAATCTTTTTAGAGCAGAAAATACGAAGCATGCTTCTATTACGCCTTCTATTTTTTCTTCACAATTACCTTCATGAGTAAAACATTGCTGCACTAACAGTCTCTATAGTGCTATGTTTTTCAATAAGTTGTTAAATGTGCATTTGCTAAATCAACATAAAAAATGTATTTAGAACTGAAGAAACTGATAGCATCATCAAAGCTAGGAATTCTGGCGGACCCCTGATGTGCCAGAATGTGAATTAAATCATGCAATGGGGAAATCACACAATGTATCTGTTTATTTAAAATAATTACTTAAAAGAGCTAGAAAGTTGATGGAGGATTGAGCAGTGTTATATTTGTAGCAGGAGACATAAAATGTGGAAGGAAATATTTTGTTCTATAACGTACGAGTACTAAGGTTAAAACCCGCCTGAGAGAGAGAGAGACAACCAGTGTCTCTATCTTATTTAAACCTATAGTGTGCAACGATTTTTAAATAATGAACATGGCGACAGAAACGACGCACTATAGGTTTAATTAAAGCCGCTATGCCAAAGGTTGGTACAACAATTCATTTGACATATTGATATTTCAAAATAATCCATCTTTAATGAACAGGAGCAGAGAGAAAGAACAAAACTCTAAAACTAAAAGCTCCCTTGCTTTTATTTAGCAGCATCCTCCTTTACATTCATAGTTACACAAATCACTTCTGGGAGCTAAGCACGCTGCACACTGCAAACACACCCTTATGCTGTTGAACACTGAGAAATTAGGTATTTAATGTCTTACTTGCAGGCACGCACATGGCTGTAGTTGCATGCTTACAGCACTGGATCATCAATCTACTTTGCGCTCTAAAATGCCGTAAAAATGGTTTTCCATTATTTTCTGCCTGTCCATTATTTATTAGCTGTAGATCATTTCCCTGACAGAATGGGAGATGACAGATTTCAGCTGTTTTCCTCTAAGAGAAAAGAGCTGGTCTCAATCAGTGAGTTTCTGGTGTATTAGAGGACTAACATAAAACAATGAACGTGTGATGTTGGTTTAGAATTCATTACACGGCAAATCACACTACAGTGAAGAAAAACCTTACGTGGTAAGGATGTAAAAACGTTTTCAACATGCAGAATCACCTACGCATAGCTAACCCTGTATTCATACATGTCTGAAAGTATCCATGCTCATAGATAGACAGACAGACACACACACACACACACACAAACACACACACTGTCTAAAACAGTGCAAACTGACAGGAAAACAACCTAATATTTAAGAGAAAAAAAAATGCAGCTGAATAAATATGAGACTCATACTTGTAGAAAGCATTGTGCTACATTATTATATAAATGTTGTAGCCTCTGGCAATGTTACAGTAAGTCTTTCCACAACGGCTAGAAAAATGGGAAAAAAGATGCAAAACACCATTGTGAGGTATTAACTCCTTGCTAACAAATCACAGGGAGCATTAATAAACCATTGTGCTTTATTTGTTGATGTGTTCTGGATTTATATTTTCACCTCTATCTGAAGGTTTATAATAACACACTTGTTTCTGTCAATTTTGAAAGATGCATCATCATCCCTGTCAAAATCTTCAGATGTTGATCACATTCTTTTAAGAACACAATATTTAAATCACATCAACTGATATTAAGGGGATACAGAAACCCTTTCTTGGTTGTCAAACATCATTCAAACTATTGGTTTTATAACTAGTTCAATACTGCCATTATGTTACTACATACCGTAGGCACGGAAATACACATTTACAAGCATACACAAATTTTGTCAAATCAAATGCATAATTTCTTTCTGCTACATCCTAAACATAGTTTGTAAATTACATCAATTCAAATCATTACCTAAAAGGGGAAGCTTATGAAGCTGTGCTGCTAATTTCAGTTTGTTGGTTGTAGCTAATTAGTTAGTCAGCTGTAGCAAACTTAACTGCTAAAAAAAACTGCAAATGGTGTGGTCCTTATTCCTCAATACCACTACTAACACAAAACTGTCCTTCCTTGGTTTGTACATGACAGTCACCACTGTAGTTGTAATGTTGCATCTCTGTGGCCCCATCTCATAACTGCAAACATGGATGACTATTTCAATAAGGCGCATGAAACAATGGAAAAGATCAGGTGTTGTTGTTGCAGGCTGTATCCATGTTTGTGTGGGAGCAGTGAAGGCTGTTGTTAAGATTGTACAGCAGCATTAAATTGTTATCATAAATAAAGGGAGTGAAGCAGAACACAGTCAGAAACAGACAATATGCACATCCGTGCATGCTTTTGCCCCTGTGAGTGTTTGTATGTGTGTGCAACCCAGTCTACTGGGTTGGTGTGTAGGAGGTTGTTTTTCAGGTGCATCTATCTTTACAGCTGAAGCACAATCATGTTTTGGCACGCCTGTTTCACTGCATGTGTGAGTGCAGTTTGGCTATGGTTCTGTGCCCACATCTTTCCTTTTTTATTTATAAGTTTGTGTATATGTGTGTGTCTAGACAGTCAAGGCAGATTACATAGTAGCAGCAGACTTAAAGGAAGGAACTGAAGCGTTATCACACTAAGGTCATTAGCAAGAAGCTCAGCACTGTTCAATAGATCCAAATGGGCCTATTTAGAAAGAAATTAGGAGCAGCCTGCCAGCCCAAGCTACATTAGATTAGCTTCTTTATTTCCTAAAGCAAAAAAAGAGACTAACAAAGAAAGGAAAATTAGAATCAAACCACAAAAGAAAGAAAACAGGACAGAAAGTGTAATCTAGGCCTTCAACTAAATCAAACAGTGTTGGCAGTAGACACAATTTGCCTTCAGTTTGATGACTACAGCTCTGTACATTTTCTTTTGATTCCACCACATTTAAGAGTTCCTGCAGTACTTACTAGTTTTGGGAGAGAGTTTCATATGTTCAAATTGGACGGTACAGGAAAAAGCAGTTTTTCTGTTTAAAGGTGGATGCTCTTTGAAGGGATAAGTGAAGCGTTAACACGTTGAGGTCATTAGCAAGCAGCTGAGCAGCTAAGAGCAGCTCAATAGGCCATTAAACATTCTTAAGAGTACTGTGCCACCCAAACCTACAGTGAAATACCTTCAGTCAGTCAGCCAGTAAAGTTGTAGTGCCGGGAATTTTAGGGTCTCCTCAGGGCACGGTAGTAGCCTGGTGAGAAACTGATAGTAAACCTTCTCCTACTCTGATTCACAACTTAAACAATCTAAGACATTCAGTACTTTTGCTGTTCATTGTCAGCCTTATAAACATGTAACACAGTGCACACTGTACCCAATCAGTTTATCTTTAGCAGTGGGATAATATAACTAAATCCCCACCCTGAGATGCCCCTTCTAGTGCCCCTTAAAAATAATTGAAAATGAAAAACTGTACTATGCTTGCAAATCTTGCCCTTGCTGTTTTGACCTTACATCAAATTAGTGCAAGAGAACACACAGCCGTAATTGGTAGGACTAGTTCTTAAATTCCCTTGTTGAGGCTAGAGCAGTGCTGAGTCACTGCCAAGCAGAAAAAGCGGGAAGAAATTGTCAATGAATATAAATCCATAAACCAATCCACATACATCTATCTATCCATCTATCTATCTACCTATCTATGTATGTATTTTTTAAAGAAAATAATTAAATTAAGGAATTTCATTTCTTTGTCACAGAAGCCTTGGATACAGACAGGCTGGTAAAGGTTCATTGTTCTGCTCGAGAGCACTTCAGCAGGTCAGATGCTTCTCTGCATGGTTATTTGCAATTACGTCCTCTGGTCAGAGGGTACCCTGCCTACCATACTTACTATGCTGTCAGGCAGCCCTAGATTTCCTTAAAAGCAAGATTTGATTTGGGCCCTGTTAAAATGTCAACACTGCAGACGCCTAATGAATTAAGTTCAGTCAGCCATTTCAACTACAGAATAAGCTGAGGTGACCCCTGCCAAGGGTAGTGCACATGGGTATAGGTTTCATTTCAATCTTGGTGGCAGTAACGCCAGCCTCCTTATTGTCATTGCACTCAACAAACCTACAACAAACCTATTTTTCTCACATCACACAAGAACACAAACCAGTCAATATTTTCAATCTGGATATGATCGACCTTTTAACTAACCCACTGTAAATGTAGCAATTATAGCAAAAGGAAATTTCTCTTGAATATAGTTAAGGCATTTATCTACAGTTGTACAGCTTTCGAGGCATGACATATTATTGTGCTTGTATATTATTTTCCAAAAAAATAGCATTTTTACAGTTTGACTCACTTGAATTAAAAGTTGACAGTGTGTGTGTGTGTGTGTGTGTGTGTGTGTATATGTGTGTGTGTGTGTGTGCGTGCGTGCGTGTATGTGTGCGTGTGTTGGATGAATACAAGAACACTTGTTTCATTCCTTTAGTCACTTCATGTCCACATTGATAGAGCCATACCAATGACCGCAACAAATAATAATGATAATAATAATAATTATAAATAAAAATATCAGTGCTATACAGTGTCTTAACAGGGATGGGTTCAGAGTTGACAAACTCAATTCTGCTGTAGGCCCAATGGGTAAAAGGTTTGAATGAGGTGTTTTTACATAAATAGTGTGCCCACTGAAGCTTTTTCATTCCCACCCTGAGTCAAAAATAAACTGTTTAAACTATGTACTGAGGTGACCCCTTGTCAGAAGTACAGAGAGGGAACAGCTGTCCTGAAAGCAGAGTGTATGAGAATTCCTTTGCTGAGATTATGCAGCTAAGCTAAGTCATTTGTAGGGTAGCACAATTTTGACAAACTTTGACATTGCAATTTTTCTTATGAATATTGATATTTTAAACATATGTTAAATTACAAAAGTTATAGGAAAACGCATAAAAATAGATTCTTAAAAAATTAGACTAGTTTTCTTACAACACAAGGTTTATTTCAACTGACTGTCATTTTGGACTGGTACAACACGAATAAATAAATAACGACCATGTCTACAGAATAGGACATGTAATAAATTTAATATTTATAAATAAAGAGAACAGGATGCTTTTCTTTTACTTCTCTGATTTGTTCCATTTTGTTGTCTGTATCAATTTCTTCACTTACTCTGTCACTCTGATGAAAAATGCACAGACTTGGTACGCTCCACAGGGTTTGTCATGTAGTGGACCTGTGTGCTGATGTGCACTGACATGTGCAAGTGGCACAGTAACTGGCCAATAAAACAAGATCATTATAGCATATCAAACACAACTAAACCACACAGCCAACAGACGGACAAATCCGTCTGACAAATCTTGCATATTCTATATAATATTGCGATAACGATATTGAGTCTATACAGTATGTCATGCACCCCTGTTTTTGGTGAGCTGTTTAGGGCCTTTTTTACCAGATTAATTTTAGCCTTAGAGTCAAATAAGTATAGAATAACCTGAAACCCTGCTTGAGGACACCATCCAAAGTACACCTTTCATGCCTGGGAAAGTTAATTTCAAAAAGTTAATCGGTTACAAAAAAACAGAAAACTGCCTGTAATTAATTATACATGAGATGACGTTATTATCAAATTTCTTTTTTGCATTCCATTTCTTTAGAGCATTTAATTAACAATCTAATCAGAATTGTAAAAGCACTTTTCTGCTCAATGCAGCTAAAGAAAGCGTTATAAATCATCTTTAAAGTGTGCTGCATCTTGCTACTACATTGAATGTCAAAATGGATACACACCGTGCAGCTGGGCAAACACCGCAGTAGGTTGCAGACCAATCCACTGCTTGTGGTTTCTTATCTAAGTTCAATTAATTTACATCATCAGAGCTTCTACAACACAATTGACCAGCACAGAGAGGTAACTGCTGCAGCTGAGGTCCAAGTCCAAAGCTACAGCCCTATGCATTCCACTAGACAAGGCTATTAGCTTGTAGTTTACAGTAGCTGTAAGGCCAGCTTAGCTGATAGACTGTTTCAGAAGTATCGTCTGTTGTACTAATTATTATGTAAGGGGTTCCCATGGTTTATTGCCAGCCTGAAATAAATAAATTGAGGCTTAAATTTGCTGCTCTGTGTATATGGGCCTAAGGCATCCATTCATTGCTTTTCTTTACGTGTTTATTGTTTTTCAGGGTCTCAAGGGCCAGGGTCTGTTCAACTATGCACTGACCAGAGGCCAGAGAGAGACCTAGACAGATGACCGGGCAACCATAGCACTAACAGATTAATTACCCATTAACAGTCTACCTGACCTGAATGTCTTTGGACTGTGTGAGAAAAAAAGAAAGAAAGAAGGAATACCTGAATTACTTGAGATCTGGCAGCAAGAGACTCATTTCCCAGGTTATTATACAGTATGTGCACTGTAATAAAACTGTTTCAATACACAGTAGAGGGTGCAGCATTTGTGGTGATTGCTACATCTTGGGTTTAAATGTCAATGTTATTTAGCCTGTTTTTTGTGGATTAGTGTTATATGCTATGACAAGTGAGAGTCCAAGTGAGACAAATTAGGTATCTGTCAGAATGAAAATAGACTGGCGAGGATGCTAGCCTGTTGGCTGTACCCTGAAAGTACCCAGATGTGCCATGTTTATGTGTTGCAGTCCTACCCCGAGGTGACCTCTGTTTTAAGGGAAAAGAAAGCAAATAGCTGCTGGTTGGTAAACTAACTCCCTCGTCAAGGTGCAGGTTATAGCACCTTTGAGTGCTGGACTGTTAGCCTGACAGTTTAGCAAAATAAACAGCAACAGCTTTTTGACAGTTCTGTGATACAGCAGAAAACTACCTGACAACAGACTGTGGGTTGAGAATTTTCTGAATTTTAGCAGATTCTTTATTCCATAATGTTTTACATTACAGCTCTAAAATAAATGGTAACACTTTTTAATAACAATTAATAATTAATGGTTAATTGTTAATTAAATAAACTTAATTAATGGTTAATAGTTATGTTACTGAAAACAATAAATAATAGTTAAGATAATTAACAGTGCTTTCAAACGATTACAATTTTTAATCACGATTAATCGTATTATTTGATAGTTAACTCGCAATCAATCGCACATTTTATAAATGTCCCTTGATTTCCTTTTGTCACGTTATCTTTTCTAATTTTAATGCTCTTATTAATATGGAAAAGTGGATCTGCTTGCTTTGTGCAAATGTTATTTTATTGAAAACCACATTAGCACACAGCCTAATGTAGTGTTCAATTTCACACTAACATTCTCACTTGGAGCAGTCATTCACACTTGGAGCAAATAACCTCTCACACAATGTAAAACTGTCACTCAATAAAAGGGTGAAACAAATGCTTTGACGAGGGGTGAAGGATTCGCATTAGCTGTGTGCTTGGCTATCAAGTAGTATTTCAGACTGGACGTGCTGCGATGATAGATCAGTTCACAACGACAAAACACACAGATCACTTTGGTCTTGTCACTGGAACCATTTGTCAACTTTTAAAAAGTAAACTTTCCATCCAGAATCTTATTGGCATCTATTTCGGCGTCTCGTGCTCGCCATCCACTCAAAATGGAACGTTACTACTCTTTGGCCGGCTCGCAAGCCCAAACAAGTGTGTGTGGCTTCCCTGTTGTTTTGTTTTGTTGTTTGTGTCCAGCTAGATCCGGTGTGGTGTTGTAGTTTCTCTAATGTTCCTAGCTGTTGCAACAACAAGTGAAAAAAAATAACAAAGTTTGCTAGGCCAAAAAGAACGGAATCTTGCAATAAAAAAATGTACGTCGTTAAAATGGGTTTAACTGACAGCACTAATAATTAATGATGTTTACCAAGTGCAATAATTTATTTTATTTGAACAGTTCATGTTACACACATAACATTTTATGTATTTTTAAATGATAACACAATGATCTATGAGAAATCATGTGTAAATGGCAATTACAGATTATTTGGTTTGCTGTTATGAAGATTCAACTGATAATTAAGAAACCTTATTAATGGTGAATAAATACTTTAAGCATCTAAAAAGATTATCTAAATAGCTATTTTCAGTGAACACTAGATACCAGTGTCAGATTAATCTTTCTTGATGCTTATTAATCATTAACTACTTTGCAACTTTATAGTAGCATTCCAAATAAGGTTTATCAATGGTTTACGGAACATTTATTATCAATTGACAAAGTATTTATTTACTATTTATAAACAATTTATTTTATATTCCACTAAACTAACGATAAAATTATATGGTATATGATATAAATGGTCGTATTTATATGCTTATAATTAGTAAATATTATATATCAGCATGTCACTGTTTGTTAACAGTAAAATAGCAATTAAGTGAAGTTCAATAAGCTATCAATTTACTATTTATTACTGATGTTACTATAACTTTAATTTATGTACTACCACCATTAAAAGAGGCCAGTGGACAAAACAGTGTGACCTTGGAGCATTCATGTATTACTGCGGACAGCCTCTTTTGGAAGAGATGTGTAATGTTCAGAGCTGAGAGCCAAAGACAGAGCTAATACAGTGAATTATGGTCAGTCGGACTGCCAAATTACAGTCAAAAGCCACAAAAAACCTTGAATTGAGATAATGTGCTAATTAGATAGCTACTGGTGAATGTCCTTCCATTAGCACTGACACTGATGGTTATTTACACTGCACTTTACGGATGCATTTTGCGAAGTCTGTGTGATCAAGTGATCACTGGGCTATATGGCCTGTACATTGTATAATTTGTACTGAATCAGAAATTACATTGTATCACACTGTGGCATCACTAAAAAAGTCCTACCACAAAAACAATATATAAAGGGTAATTTATATCTTGTTACATATATATATATATATATATATATATATATATATATATATATATATATATATATATATATATATATATATATATATATATATATATATATATATATATATATATATATACAGTATATAGCAACACTAAGTTCAAGGGACACATTCAGTTGAAAAGTTCCTATAATATTGAAAGAAAACTATGGTTTATTACAACTTATTATTGAGCTGTGCTCCTTAAAGAATTCTTGGTAGCAATTTAGCTAAAAATAGGCTTAACATTCAGATAATTAAACAGCCCATAACAGTTTGCAGACTGACCTCCAAGTTCACCTAAACCTACTATAGTAGTGTGCACAGTTGTTCTGTCAACTGATGAATAATTAACAACATTGCGGATGCACTCATCCTTAGTTTGACCTCCAAATTGTGGACACTGATATTGAGTTGGTTGGCTTATTTACAACATGAACAACCATCTGTCTGCAAGTGTTTGTTGCCCTGTTGATACAGTTTAGGCACAGACACACTTTAAAAGTATAATTTTAGCACCGGAATAAAAAAAATAAAAAAGATACCCAACCCTAGTAATAAGCCATTGTTTTCCTTTAATTTCAGTTTATAAATACCAAACTTAAAACTTAACCTTGCTTTTTTTCCATTAAATATTAGGTATTATGATTTCCTCCATCCAGGTTAAGCAATTGTGCTGACGTGTGCAGACACATTGCCCTGTCGTAAAATGAGACTGTATTCAATTTTATCATCCACTCAATTTTTGTATCAAGTAAAATTTAACAGAATCTGATAGAATCTCACAGAATGTGTCCTGCCAACACTCCAGTGATGATGATGATCCATGCATGAAAATGATCCAACATTCCATAATAACACATTACCACACACACACACACACACAGACACACACACACTAATATGTATTCATTAGGAAAAAGACAGCAATGATTAGAGGCCTAATGGGCGTGTGTGACGATGCGGTAAAGGGTGTATGTGTGTGAGCAGTCAGGCATGGTTCAGACTTGAACGAAATAATTATCTGTTTCATACTGATGAATCACATGACTGACAGACTCACAATAAAACACACACACACACACACACAACTAAGTGCTTTTTTAGCTGCGCCCCAAGTTGCGTCAAGTTTTTCTTCACTACTACCTGAAAGTTGACAGTTTACCCTACAACATGTTTTCACAACCTCTGGCAGTTAGCAATTAAGTTGGCAGACAATAAACACACAGTCAATATTCATGAAATCAAACACAACCAAGTGCCTGTTCACAAACTAACACAAATAATAACAGGCATCCACAAATAGAAACGCACTCACACTCAACAATTACAAACTATATTGATTGTGCTGCTTTTATTCAGAACTTAACAGTATGACAACAGACACAAAGAGCAGCCAGCATTACTTATTGGCTATTGGAACTTGTGCAGGTAAACCTACACAAAGAAAGGCAAAAAAAAACGCCCATATTTCAATAAAAACATTCATCTTTGTCTCAATTTTGTCTAACATGTTATTGATGAAAGATGTCATCTGGAATAATAGTCAGTCGGAGGCTGAGAAAGGGACAGAGGGAATAAAGGAGAGGAGACAAAGAGTCTGAAATGGCATCTAAAAAAAAAGAAAGGTCTACAGAAAGATAACTTTAATGTTATCCATCTTAATGTTATGCTTATTTATGCTGTCTAAATATCTTGTTCAGTCCCTGAATCTCTGTGCACTTTTTTCTAACCAACCACAAAAAGCACATATTTTTATTTCTGGGGAACGTTTAATCATCTCTCTCATTACCTGTTTATTCAAATGAAATCATGTTTTTTACTTAAAGAAGATGTGCTGCTTGTAAAAGAGGTTAAGTAAAATCAAGTAAGGGGCCTTTAAGCAAGGTGTCCATACAATGAGTTGACTGCTGAGAGAAAACAAAAAACTAGCTGATCATGCTAAAAAAAACTTCAACAATTGAGGCTCAGTTGAGGTCACAAGATTGAAATGCTAAAAAGGTAATATGAATATTCAGGAATATCCATAGGCAGCAACGATGTTCTTATACATAGATGAAGCTTATTCAGGAATACACCTTGGATTAACTTTATTTGTATTGTTCATTTTTAAACATTAGGACACCTGGATTGAAACTGGAATAAGGAAAGTGGTAAACATAACCAATATGCCTGAGTCTGATGTGTGATCCACATTTTAGAGAAAGTCTACAGATTCAAAGCAAAGCTCATTTTTAAAACCCGGTGGTGAAAACTAATGCAAGCATATACGAATCCATGACTGGAAGTTACAACTAGAAATGTGTGGATATCAATATTACAATGAAACCAACCCCCAGAAATACACAATAGATTAGTCAAATCTACAGGTAAACAAAAAAAAAATCAATAACGGCACTGTTTAGCTGAAATATTGTGCTTTATTTATTTATTCATCACATTGAATTAGCAAGGTTGAAATAATTATATTACCCAGGTCATTGTTTGTAGTTGCCATCTTCTCAATAAAGAGAGCAAGATGCCATGCACAGGCATTGTACTTGAAGAGCACTCGGCCTTCACACACCTCAGTGAAATTGTTATCTTTTAAATTGCCACCTGGTTTGAAGCACACTATTACTGTCAAAAAGGAACGCCAATATCCACACATTGATCTGAAAATAACCTTTAGCATTTACTTCAAAAAACATCAATAATGTATATCTGTGTAGAATTTTGTAGCAATTTTTCTTACATTGGAAAACCTCTATGTGAACCATGAATGAAAATGCGAATGTGTGGCATCATGACACGCTGGATTACTATGCCTAATACTGTGAGTGGTGGAAAAATGAGGATTGCACATTATGCATTATGTTTTTAAATGGGGTAAACTATGAAAGCAAAACAATTGTTCAACATATATATTGTATACAGTGCACTGATACATTAGTATAGTAGATGTATTGGCCTTCATTGGACTACATCATTAATTTAGACTCTTTTCTACTTCAGTCTAGTCTAAAACTGTCTTTATGCTCTTGTTTGCCTCTGTCCTTGTCTCTTTCTCTGTGTATGTAGATAGTGACATTCTGCAAATGCCAGCAGCTGTAGTAGCTGATAATCTGTCATTATAGCAAATTCTTAAAGTGCTCTCAAACCTCAAACGTTTTAAACACACACACACACAATACACAGAACAGATAAAAGACATTCCATCTGTCATAAGCTAAGGCTATGTGAATCTATTACACTCTATTGTATTGGATTCTATTTTAAACCCCAAGCAACACACACACACACACACACACACTGATATTTGCTTAACAAATAGGTGCTGGTAAATAGGTACATCTTTGCAATGGCTGTAAAGATGATGTCCCTTCTAAAAAAAAATGTCTTAAGGCACAGAACAGTCAAATCTGCTAGATTCTCAAAGATCTCAAAGTGAAAAATGCTGTGGCCCGGTTAGCTCAGTTGGTAGAGCAGGCACACATATGTACAGACGCCGCGGCCCCACGTTCAACTCCAACCTGCTGCCCTTTGCTGCATGTCATTCCCTCTCTTTTTTCCCTTTTGTGTCTTCATCTGTCCTGAGGAAATAAAGGCCTAAAATGCCCAAAAATAATCTTTAGAAAGTAAAAAATGCTTTCTCAAAATACAGAGATAAAGATGACAAGAGATGACGAGATCTCATGGATAGGTGAATGAGCTTAATCTACACAGACATGCAGTACATTAACACTTGGTTGAAACTTTGTCATAGCTTTATGTTGCCATTTCTCTATTAGGGTCAGAGAGAAACAGAGGTGAAAACAAAACGCCCATTTATCTCTCTTCCTTTCTCGCTCTCTCTACTCAATTGTATTTCACCATTTCCCCATCCTACCCCCTCAGAGGCTCAGAGGTGAGTAGACTCCATTTTCATCCATCTTTAGAGAAAACTTCAATGCCACATGTCAAATACCTGCTTGGACATTCAGTCTTTTTCATTTTCTCTCTTCCTGGCACTCGCATTTTAATAGTGAAGTAGCTAGCTGAACAATCAGCCCAGTTTTTCTCCTATATATTTTCACTCTCTTTTTTTTTCTCTGTATTTTTCAATGAACTCAATGCCATCTTGCAATCTTTTAGCATTTCCATCTCTGTACTCTCACCATATTCAAAACTTAACATTTTAGACAAATCTAAGTGAAAGAAGGAAAGAAGATGAGAGAAGGAGGAAGTAGCAGCGAAGAAAGCAGAGTAGATGAGGAAGAGATGTGAGAAGAGAGAAGTAAAGAGTAAAGAGCAGAGATATAAGAAATAGTAGTGAGAGTAGAGAATACAGGAGCTGGGAAAGGGGAGAAGAAGTGAAGACTGCGATGGCAGAAGATAATACCACAAAAGAAGAGAGACGTAATATGTTGTATTGCAGGTATATGAATTATTAATGTCTATTCAACAATGACTCAACAACAAAGTTGCCTTCCAAAAATTGGGAATGTGTGGTAACCATGAGGTAGGTAATGGACAAAAGAAGCAAAAAGAAGCCTAATACTACAGCCCTTCAACTTTCTAAACACTGGACCACGTAAGTCTATACTTGTGTGTTTTGTGTCATAGTTTCTAGTCTGGCTTAGAACTTCTCTACGGAAAGTCATGCTCTGTTTTGCGCCTGTCCTGACACAATCCACTTTAAATGTAATCTCTATTTGCCACAGGAAGGCTCGGGATACATTAATGTAATGTTTCAGACAACATTCATGCGTTTACACACACACACTCCTTTAGAAAATCTACAAAAAGAAAAATATTAGTACTATTCATCTTCAAATGGTATTCAAATATATTTGTCTTTTTACTTTATTCGTATTATTATTTCATGTATATTGTATGTATGTATATTTTTCCTAGTATTTCATTTATATTTATATTTTGTGCTTTGTGACTGATTTTGCTGCTGTAACACAGGAATTTCCCTTGTTTTTGGGATCAATAAACATCTATCTATCTATCTTTCTATCAATCTTCAAAAGATATAGTCGACATCCACTCTCTTGCAGTCGTATATGTATACTGTATATTTTAAATAAATTGTCAATATTGAACATTATTGACCAATTAAATTTAAAAAGTGGAGAAAACAGACAGGTAATATACAATACAAAAAAGAGAACAAAGCTTACTTCACCACATTAATAGTTTAAGAGTTTTTTTCACTCGTCAGGTTATAATGACTTATTTGATCAAAATGCCTGGTGAAATAAAGAGGGAAAACAATAATGAAAATCAGCTCACCTTCTCAGAGTCCATTGCAGTGATGACCCACACACAGTGTGCATTGTTCTCATACTGAACAGGGTAGTTGGGAGAAGTTATGACCCCTTTGGGCCCCCTTAGATTGCTGCCACAGGTACGAGCTACAGAAAAAGAAAGCAAAAGAGAGAGACAGAACGACAGGGGTTTAAAAAAAGATGAATGTGGCAATTAAAATTACGCTTACAGATTACAAATGGCCTCTTACCCTTACAAAGAGAAATAACAGAAAGAGGGTGTGGCAGTAACACAGAAACACACGCACACACAAAAGCACACACGCACACGCACACACAAACACACACACACACACAGTGATCTCATTGTCATATTTGTGGTTGAAAATATGTTAAATTATCAATGCAACACTTAAGAAATCAAAGACTTTTAAAATGTCCTGAATTCCTTTTCCATGTCTTCCTTTAACAGCATTTCACTGCTTGAGAGATTAAACTGATTACTCATTTTACTTCTACTTAGCCACTTTGATTCCTCTAATCGATAAACAATTTTAATAAACTTGTAAGTTATTCTTTCATTTTACTACTATTTTTACAGATCATTGGTAAACACTGATGTGAAACCTTTAACTGGTCATTCATTGGTCAACGATGAAACCCTTCTCTCTACGAGTATCCTATCACAAAGTGTTTCTGCATTATAAAATGTGGTTTTCCATCATCCCTCTCAATTAAGATAATGACACAAATAAAAATGTTTATTATTAACTTTATTATTAAAAAACTAAAAGTGAAGGTGAATGCTGCACCGGATATACTTGATAAAATTGGTCATTTTAAAACACTGAGAACACAAAATATATATAATAGTAATTACAGAAGGGTCAATAGATTGACATATAACAAAAATCTGTCATGACATTGACTGACAGATGACTGAAAGGGATAAAAACCAGAACTAAGACAGAGTTTAAGACAACAGTTTTTGAAAAAAAATTAACTTTCTGTTATCTCATTACCAAGAAGGATGGAAATGTCAATATTGTGGCAATTTAAAATTTAAAATAAACACGCTGCAGAGGACAGAGGGAAAAAAAGTTATTATTCTAGGAAGTGGATCCAATTGTACCAAAAAGGGAATATCATGAGCTCCACATATCCATTCTCTACAGGAGTTCTGTCTTTAATACCCATTTTGCAGTGGTTACAAACATAAAAATGCATAACTTGGTATAAGTACAAAACCAAGAGCCCTGTGCAAGGGAAAAAGTACTCTGGTTTGTGGTCTGAATAATTCTTTCTTTCCTACATTTCTCCTACCAAAATATTCTCTGCCAAATATGATGGTGGGGTGAATGAAATCAGCAACCAGCTTGCAAGGGTTAGTTAGAACCACATACTGCATGGTCATATTTTGGCGGGGTCAAGTCTGGCAAACACAGGTTCAAATTCAGGAAGGTCAAAATGACCCAAAAATAAAGAACAGCAAATTCAAAAACCACAAACCAGATAAAGTTGAATGTCACCGTTCCCTTAAAAACTGTAGGCTTCTTAGAGGAATGTTCCAATAATATGACAAACTGTAATAATGTCAATAATGTCAAACTATTCCTTTAATGTAAAGGAAGTAGGCTCCCACACACCTTTACATCACATGTCACATTACTCTATATTTATATATTTTGATTGTGCACAACAAAACCAAATATACAAGAATTAAATTGCGCTTTCATTACCATGAATATAGTGCCATTCAGCCAGCCAGTGTCAATACACTTATTTATGAACTTAAAATAATCTCAAAATAAAATAGCACAACGTGGTGTCAACATAAAACAAAGAGCTTTCAAGCCAAGGAGCGGAAGTTATTTCTGGGCAAAAACGAAATAATTTTACCCAGGAAACCCTTGTTTGTTTCTTGGGAGTTAGACTTAACGACAATCTCTTTCCTAAACTTAACTAGTCGTGTTATCTGTAACACGTCAACGTAGTAACTGTCAACGCAACATGGCGCTCACTTTTTCTGTCTAAATTCAGCTACCATGGAAGGACCTGGAACGACGGTCATCTGGCGGTGCATGTAGCCAGCTCACAGTTACCTATTGGCGGATAAACAACTGCCGCTGGTAGCCGGCGTCCCGGAGTACTGTAGCGGCTAAAAACCACCACCAACTGCTGCTCGGATTTTATCGCTCAATCACAGTATAAACTATTAATGTTACATCCCTTTCCAATTTAAGGTATATAATATATTGTCTACTCTATTGGGGTAGTAGCATTGATCACTTTGAGGGGGGAATACATATTATATAAATAATTCAACAGAGGCAGGGATATATAGACCAGAAAGGGGGAAATTCCATGCATACCCGCCGAAAAATCGCACTCTGTTTGGGGGTCTATGTAAAGCATGACTGACTACATTGTTAGAGCAAATCATCCAATTGCTGTTAGGATATTTTACTATGTAATAAAATACTGTCTAACAATATAACTTACCCACTTTTAAGAAATATTAGGGAAAGATTGGTATTTATTTCAAACTCTGTTGCTAAAAGCTTTAATACTTTTGCTCATGAAGAGCCTGCAGATTCCCCGTTATGCAGCATTAACAGCATTTTTTCATAATATCCTTCCGAGTGCTCTATTTTACTCATATTGATTTTGTCCTGTGTGATACTCAAGGTAATATTTCTTGCTTCAGTACCTCACAAAGTCATCAAAGTGTTATTGCCTTTAGGAGATATTTGGCTAAAATGTGTATTGTGTCAAAAGTACCCTTAAAACCCCCTCTCTTGATAATAGAATTATAAAAAGGCTTACTGCACATTTTCAGTCAGTTAGTTAACCAGCACTGTCACTATTGCAGAGGAAGTTTGATCTGATCATATATTTGCCCTTTATCTTTCATAATGCCTTTGCTGGAGGCCATCACTGCCATTAGAAGAAGGGAAGGCCAATGGCATGGAGGCAAAAACAAGAAAGGACACGAGAATAAAACAGATCAATAGTGGGGGTGACACGAAAAATGGGTGGAAATAGTAAAGTGAAAAAGTTTGCAAATACAGACAGGTTGAGAGACAAAGTAGAGAGATGTGAGGGAGAGAGGTTAGAAAGACACAAAGAGAGAGTATGGAGGGTGAAAGATAATCATGTGAAGAGAAAAGAAATTGAAGGAGGAAGGGCAAGAGGCAGGAGAAGAGACAGAGGTACAGAAAATACTACGAGAGAGAGAGTGAGAGGGAAAGGGAGAGAAGGAGGACCTTAGATGACTGATCTGCCTGTTAATTAGAAAAGAGAGCTGAAACACACTGTGTTACACCCAGGGACACACACACATGCACACGGATACACAGGAACACATTCATGGCGATTCCTCCCAGAGACCAGCTCCTAATTAACATTAATGTCTCAGTAGAGAATGAGAGAGGCTCATGGGTTTAAATCCCAGGAGAGTGATCCCACCAGATAACACAACACAACAGAGCTACAGTATAGGATTTTTTTAACCTTTGCCTGGCTATTGGTGCGTAACAGCCTATTTTCTTTATCTCTCTCTCTTTCTGTCTTTTGGTTGCTCTCTCTTTTTTTGCTTGTTGTATTTATTCCTCTCCATAATAACAGACGTTTTTTATGAAATATATCAGTACACGGTCAACCAATTTCCAGCTGACGCTTTGTTTTGCCATTTTGTCGATCTTAAAATTCACCTTATGAGTGTAGAGTTTTTTTTGTGGATTCTTCCCCTTAAATGTGATGTTTGAAAATATCATACAGATTTTCTGTATCTGCTTTTACCACTTCATTGAAGGAATATGAAATGTAATGCATACTGAATGAAATCCAACACCCACTTTATATGTGTTGCTGCACAATTTAAGTGAAAACTGTAGATGTGTTGTGTATCATTTTAAACCCATGTTTTTCTAGTTTAGTTCAGAGATTACTGCCTTTTACTAAACACTCACACTCTATTCACTTGATAACATTGTCTTTAGTATTAGTGTATAGCTTTTGCTGAAAACAGCTGCAGAGGGCAGGGTTTCAATAGCTAGGATAAGATACAACACAACCACAACATTTGGCTGAGTCAGAAATTCAAAAAAAGCAAGGAGGCTCCAGTCCACAGAAACTTGGAAAATAATACACTGTGACTTAGGGACAAACAGAAATGCTTCTAAATTAAATACTACTAGATGCATTTGATTCAGTGGCTACAAATAGGTTATATAAGAAGCCACTTATCCCACAGGCAATTGGCTTGCTCATTCCATATCATATTGTTTTTCTTAAATTTTATTGTATTACTCTGAGACAGTGTTGTCAGTAATATCTTAATAAAGAAAGTTGATTGCAAACCAAAATTAAATCCTTTATTTCTGATTTACTGCAACAGTAATCTATCTAACAATCATTGTTCAAGGTCACCTGACAAAAAAAGCATAATTATTCAATGAAAATTAGAACAGTGAAAAAAAAACGTCAACATAGGCCTTGGGAGTTTTGTGCAAATAATATCCACATCCTTCCATCTCTCTCATTGTCTCACCCAGCCTTCATCTGTCTTTTGACAAGAGTAGACAGTATCATGAAGTCAGGACGGTTCCTGCAGTCACAGACAGACATGTAGCCACAAAACCGGCACACACTTGCACTATAATACGATGTGACAGGGACCCTATAGTGTGTGTCTGAGTACAGGGACTGTCTGTCCGTCAAACACACACACAGCTCAAGGCAAATACTACTGCAGCTATGAGGTGTGTGTGACATTGTCCTTTGGACACTTGCTGTCAATGTAAGTGTGTGTTGTGTGTGCGCGCAGTTGGGTGTGTATGCTGTCTTTTTATTGTGGAGAAATAAACCCAACAGGGTATTGTCAGTAAACATGTGGGCAGTGAGAAGCCCTGCATCATTGCTCTGCCATTCACACAGTTATTTATTTAGTCACTCAGCCATTCAGTCAGAAAGTAAAAAAGGTTCTGTGATAGTATAGCCTCCGCATTAGCAAATACCACGAAAATAACTTACCCAGGCTCTTGTTAACTTTTTAAAAACATTACAAACTGGCATGGGATGTGTACAGCCCAGGAAAGGAGGGCTTTGCAGCGGAAGATTAAAACCGCCTAGAACATAAATGGTTCTAATCTATCAAGCATTAGTGACATTGGTGAGACAAGGTTCTGCGCAGAGCCCAAAGGATATTAAAAGACAAACCCAGCAACATCCCAGCAACAGCCTGTTCACCTTGCTGCGTCTGGCAAGTGATACAAAAGTGTCTGCTGCTGTACCACCAGACTACAGAGCAGCTTCTTTCCTCAGGCTGTGAGACTCACCAACAAAACCTTATCCTCCATGCTCCACCATGAAAAAAAAAAAGTTTTGGGTTTTCTTGTGTAGTATAAAGGGACTACAACTGCATTTTGTTGTGCAACCCTGTGTTGTACAATGACAATAACCTTGAACCTTCAAATATAGTTTTTGGTTGGTGTCTGCCAGTTAGTCTACATAACATGTCATAGCATGTCACCACTTTATGTACAACTGTTCATTCATCAAGCAGACTAACCTCAACTTCTAATACAGAAATATCAGAAAATAAATACACAAATAAATACTAAATCTAATGTATATAGCCTATGTCATAATTTAAAAAATAAAAAATATAGTTTAATTAAACACTTTACACATAGGTATTGGAATTGCATTAGATTGTCCCAGCCTGTCCGCACCCAGAAAACGACCATATGGGTCTCTTATGAAAGCAGCTTGTAACAACTCAAAAATACATTTGTTGTTAGGTGGCAATCTCTCGTGGCTGTTGTAATTGTTCGTGAGCAAAAACAAGGAAGTGATGTGACAAAATATAAGAGAGCCACATTTCACTTAACGACCCAAGTTGGAAAAGGTTTTGGGCAGAGATATAGAAGTTTAGAACCAGGCAAACATTGCAGCATTAAAAAAAGGTATGTAAAATCTCAGCAGTTATACAGAGAATGACAGACATTTAGCATGAATAAGGGCAAAATTATTCACCTTATCATGCAGCCCAGTCTCACGGCATTTTGTGAAATTGTCACATTATTTAATGTATTGATTTGTTTAAAAATCACGTTAATGTCATTATTTTAGTGTGTTGATTATAAATTTTAAAGAAATGTATTTCAATGGGAAGCCCATTTTGTGATAAAAGCCAAAAAACTTTATTCCCCTCCTAACCACAACCGTCACGTTGTTGTTGGCGTGTCCTTTCCCCTTTGACTTATTCCTGACCACAACCATGCCATTGTTGTGGCCGGCGCTTGGCGTTTCATTTCCTCGTTGTTGCGTGCCACAGAGGCCGCGGCTCGTGTCCTTGCGCCAGGGACCATATCATAGGATGGCTTCATTTTATCCTTTTATCATTCACAAACCCCCTGAAGAAACCACAACTAACAATTAATTAATTGTAATCACTAACTACTCTGGTTTTATGGTGAACATGCAAGTCCAGTTTCAGTGAGACATCGCCTACAGCAGTGGGATCTCTGATGACAGTTAAATGATACACAGTGTCATTTTCTTTAACCTTGGACCGATAATAGCTGGTCATTAGAGCCAATGGTTTAACTCCTATTTCCCAATAACAGCATGCTGAAGTGTCCTTAAGCATAAGACTGAATCCCAAATGAGCAGGACAGCACCTTGTCTGACATGGCCGCTAGCATCAGTGTGTAAATATCTTGTGTGTGTAAATGTATGGTACTATATAAATAATGTCTATGGATGTCAATGGGAAAATAAAATACAGTTCACTGTTCACTTGTTACTATGACTTTGCATGGCAAACTGATATTGAAGGAATGCTGTGAGAGTTGCAATGCAATAAGAATTTTTCCCCTTCATATTTACGCATTTTATTCATCATGTATACATCTGTATTTCTTTTCTTCATTTTATTGATGTGTTATGTAGTTCATCAATTATGCTATTTAAAAATGTACTCTGTTAATTAATGCAGCCAAATTAGTACAATGAATTTAAACAAAAAAAGACTTGGTGCACACTGATTCCAAGCAGCAGTCGTGTCCTTATCCTGGCGTTAGACATGAACCCATTGTATAAAAAGCTCAGCAGCTAATGCATGCACAGTTGAAAAGTCTTAAGAGGTTTCAGAGGGAATGACACATGAAACTTACTTCTGCAGATGGGTCTGTGGTCACTCCAGGCAGCCAGTGTGTCAGTGACTCGTTGGCAGGTGATACTTTTAGATCCTTGTAGTACATAGCTGTCATCACAACTGAACTGGACGCTGGATCCGATTCTAATGTAAGGGGACACAACAATAACAACACTTTAAAAAAGTTGTAATTAATACACTGATTTAAGCGCTAACGACTTTATGAAGGTGATATGGTGATACTTGCAGAAACCTCTGACATTACTGGTTATATCTTAAGGGCAGGAAGATAATTGGAGAAATAATGCATGAATGATGGCCCTGATCTAAATGATGCAGTGTCTTTTAGATCCCTGTGGAAGACAACCATCCCTACAGATTATCTAATTAGGATCTATTATTCCTCCATCTCTTTAAGACATTACATTTTTCTCCACAGATTTTTTTTCTTCTTTTTGTCTGCATTCTTTTGCTCTCTTCTCTTTTCTGTACTACAATCGTCTCGACCTTCTCTCTCATCATTTGATTGTAACATTCTTGTTTCCTCATTCACTCCAACACCCCGCTGTCTAACATGTGAGAGGGACATTCAGCCATCTGAGTGGAAGTCTGCATGGTGTCTTGTCTGTAAAGCTTAATGTCTCCTCCCTGCTGATACACACCACAGTCTACCACCTGGCCAAACATTCACCACGTAGGATTCTGGTTGTTCAGCTGCTCCACCCTGTTGTTAAACACTGTATAGCTGTATTGCTTGACCAAATCTCTCTGTTAGTGCCTTTGTCACGGAGAGTTGGGTCATTCACTTTACAGCTTCTACTACTTCAGTGATGCTGATGACACTGAAAATACCTCCCATCTAGCTGCTCACTGTGAAATTTACAATTACAGGAAAGAAAACTTTGTTTGTATTGCTATTTCCTTGAAAAGAACCAAAACCTTTCCCTCGCAGTTGGGTGTGTAGTGGTATGTGAATCAAAACTGCCGAGACACAGTACGTTACAGCCATCTCGCACATCTTCACTGCCCAACAGTGAAAACACTTTGGTCTTCTCTGCAGCTATGTTCTCTTTCCATTTCTCCTGTTTTATTTAATCACTACACAATTCTGTTCCAGCGCCTGCATCTCAGAGCTTAATGATGATTGGATACAAACCTGTAACGCACACACCAAACACATCCATGCCAACATGCATGCACACATAAACACTCTAAGATAAACACACAAACGCATATACACTAACGAGGTAATGACCTTTCACTAAGTCAAACTCCACTATTAGTCCTACGGAGTATATGCAGTCAAAGTTGCTAATAGTAAAAAAGAACATTAGAAGATTGAGATTAAAAGATGGTTATTGTTTAAAAGTATTTTTGGCGTAAAAGTAGTCTCAGAAAAAGGTTAAAATGGAATTGCCATAACGTTTCTCTCCTAATCACAAGAGGAACATAAGAGAAATTTAGCCTCTACTGATGCTAAATGGATGAGTTGTAGGGAGATGTGATAAATTTATAATAGCTCACTCCTGATGAAATTAAATGAGGCATTCCCTTTTACTGATAAGATGGCAAACACCATCATTTAAAAATCCCTGTGATCACCAAGTCCTTGTTTATTAGTCAAGTTGCTACTGCCTTGCCATACATTGATCCCATGTATAAAATGGTGATCAGTAATGTCGATTTAAAAAAACAAATTAGTGCATCTCTGGACAGAGAAACTACTGATGATAATTAAAAATGACTATAAACAAGGACACAGTTAACAACACAAAGTAGGCTCAGACTATAACGGCTGAGGAGAACTGTAGCTGCAGACCTGCAGTAAAAGAACAGATATAAAAAGGAGAAAAAAATCAGCTTTAACACTCCTTACCTGCAGGTGGCACACATGCAACATTCCAGCAGTACCAACTCCCAGCGCAATTACATTTGTTATTGTGTGTGTGTGTGTGTGTGTGTGTACGTGTGTGTGTGTGTGTGTGTGTGAACATGAACAGCCAGTTACGTAAGGTGGTTCACAAACAATGTACTAAAAAGTCAGAGCTGTAACTGCAGGTCCCCAACTGACAGAATGTATTCATGATGATACAGGAACAACAACACTTCAGTCTCCAGAAAAACAATGGAGAACTTTGGTGAGGAAGTTCCATTCTCAGTGACTGATTCTGGGACAAGAACAGGGGCAAAGTGGCACTCATCTCAGTGTGTGAGTTGAAGGATGTCCATGTGTGAAGAGGAGAGAAGTGACAACTTAACTCAATGTGGTTTGTGTAGAAATAGCTGACAATCTGAACTGAACCCTGAAGTCACAATTCCTGTAACCTCAAAATAATCTGGAGAAATAGATACAGTCCTATTCTATTTCAAACATGAGAAGTCATCAGATCTAAACACCCATTGTCAATCTTACATGTTGCACATACAAGTATTTTGTAAACTTGGATAAACTTGGCTGTACTATGCAAACAAACAATACAGTGCAGTATATTTTCAGTACAACCCTGTTTAAAGTGAATCGGCCCAAAGAAATACCAACCCAGTGGGAGTTCTCCTGATCCTTCCGATTATCACATTTTGTGCTGGCAACAACTAAGCTGTTCTGACTTGCATAAATAAACCAGCACCACATAAACCAGGCACAAAATGCACATACATTGAGCAAACATCCCTCTTGTCCCAAATTGTACAATTGATTTTATTAAATGCCAGGTTTGCAATTGCAATCTATTGCACAAAAGGACTTTTGAGTGAAAAAATATTCTGCAGTCTGGTTTCTAAATATCTGACACACATCCAAAACTGATCCCTGTGCTGCTCAAAAGATCAACAATGTCCAAGGCACTTGTGTGTGTTTTTATTGCTTCATTTGACTCGGAGTGACATAAGAGCAATTGAATGTGGCATGAAGTGAACTTACTGGAAAGTTGAGCCCATCCTCTTGCCATTTTCTGGAACTCCAGGATCTGGACAAACATCCCCAGCAAGAGCGCTTTGACCCACTGAAATAAAAAAAAAAGGAAAATAAATATGGTAAGCAGAGTGTTTTTTTTAAGGATATCAATGTGCATTTGATAAAGATATTTTCACACAATTTATAGCAACATCTTGTAATCTTTGGAGGCATGCACAGCATCAAATTATTCTGACAGGGAAATCATTACATTTTTTCTTATACCACTTTTTACTGTAAGAGGAAGATGAGAGGGAATACAATCAATAAATAAATCACACTTGCTATTGTGATCACAAGCATCTGAGTGTTTTTCATATGTGATGAAAGTCAAGTGTTTAAATCCAACTGTTGAGAAGTTACAAAAATGAGGCATGCAGTCGCCATAAAATTAAACAAAATAGAATCTATTCTCAGTTGACTCAAGAACATGTTTAAAAAATACAGACCTCAATATGAAAACAAAGCTTTTGTGTTTATTTTTCTACCTAACAGATATAATCATAAATAAAAGATTTAAAGATAAAAACAGTTTTTCCCCTCACCATTCATTTTATCATTGATCTATCTATGGATATCATCCAACAGAAAATAAACAAGTCTTAAATGTCTACAGTAACTGGGTCTTAATAAAAAGAGGAAGAAAAAAAATCTGCCAACAAGTGTTTTGTTTCCTTCATTGGCGTGACTGATTTGAAAGCACATGGACCCATTTCAACATAATTTATGCATTCCAAAACCATAGTACCATGCTATTTAGTGTGCCAGAAAAAAAAATAGTTTGTCCCAATCAATAGTATGTTAAATGCAGTATGCCAAAAAAAACAGAATTTTCTACTACATCCAATCCCATTTCGCATTACTCAAGCCATCGAGGGTTTTCTGACTTCTCTGACCCACAATCCTATGCACAGCATATATATGACCAAGAGGGTCTAGGCTCAGAACATGGTTTGTGAGGGCAGCTGCAGTACTAAAAGTAAATTAGTGATTTGGAATAGGGCGTCACAAAATTTATGAGAAAAAGTCCCATTGCCTATACTGCACAATACTGTGATTGTGATATAAATGATATTGTGAGTCCACTTGCTTGATTATCAAGGGAAAATACAGAAAAAAATAAAATTTTAAAATCTGTATTTCTCAACTTGAAAAGCCAAAATGTCGGTCATAATCAAGACAACCCAAACAATGTCAACTTGTCATGACAAAAACCAACACGTTTATGACTTGTTTATAAGGTTTATGACATGTGTCATGTCACGGTAAGTCGATACTGTCAAGTAAAGTGTTACCAACGGAAAAATGAATCACCACCGTGAGAGCCACTGACCAAGCGAGAGCGAGCAGAAATTCGAATTAATTTCCTTGTTTCTGATATAAAGACCAGACATGTGTGACCCGAACATCTCACTGTTAAGGTATTGCATTGCTCTCTCATCCCTTCCTTGTGTTCCCAGTTTTTTCCCCTCCCTGCGGTTTCTGTCAGTCTTGTCTGTTTAGTCCTCTGTGTGTGTGTGGTTGGTTGGGCGTGTCCAATCCAGGCTCATCACCACCTACAGCGCTTTGCACCTGTGGCTCATCACTCATCACTCTAGCAGTTAAATACCCTGGTTCAGCTCTCACTTGTCGCCAGTTCGTCAGTATACCTCTCTTGTGCATCCTGTGTGTGAATTTGCTGCCTGCCCACTGACTCACCTGCCTGTTTGCTCTTTGCCCGCCAGCCTGTCTGTCCACCATGACTGCTCCCTGACACACTATCAACTGATTCTCTTCAGGCATGGAATTCCCTGCAACCTCCCCAACCCTTTGGCTCTCCTTGTGCAATCAAATAAATCCTACCTGTTCACTGAACCGTTTGTGTCCGCATCTGAATCCTTTTTATGTGTACCATAACACTCACATTTATCAACAAAACGTACAGCGAAAGTCCAGTAAGTACTATATCAAACCGCATGCATGTGTGCCCCAAGCCAGGATAGGCAATTAACAATAAAAAGATCAACAAGCCACTAACAGACATGTTCATATTTGATTAATTCAATAAATTATTATTTTTTGTCTTAAATCCAACTGCCATTTTCATATTATACCCACTTTTGCAGCATTCTGAGACTAATAAATCAATAGTAATCATTTTCTTTGTTTAACTATTCTCCCCAAAATAAGTTTCCTTTTTTATTTTTAAAGAACTATACAAAAAACGAAATTTTGTGGCTGCAACAACCTCAAAAAAAGGCCACAAAATCCTGGAAAGATGGCCATTCTGGGTTTTTCATGTGATTTGTGATTAGCGTTTTTTGTGGTGGTGGTGTGCGTAGGCTACTCCTGATTTTGGCACCTAAGCTAGCTGATTGCCAGGCTCTCATTGGCTAGCTGTAAGCCAATCAGAGTCAAGCAGCTTAGCTCGTTTAATATTAATAAAACTGAGCTGAGTCTTCCTGTAGGTAAACAAGGCATTTTTTTCACCAAAAAATGTTACAGAGTCCATTCTAAAACTTCAGACATTATCACAAAGTATTGAAATACGTGTGGTAGGGTACCTTCAAGGTATAATGCTACGTTATCAACAAAAGCTAACGGCAGCCTATGTTGCAGCAGCAGGCTAATGTAGCTATGTTACGTCCGTTGTAAGAGTGTACATTCAGAGAACAGAGTCGCTCAGGCATGGGATGGTTTGGGCTCTTGAATCATGCCAGGTTGTAGCCTACATTGGTAAGCCTACAGTAATATGTTAAATGAGTTTTTAACCAATAATCAGATGTGAGGTTAGTGAAAGTTGCTTTGCTTTGTTATGATTGTTTTGTGTAATGGGTAAATGTGATAAGCTTTGAATTAAAAAAAAAGTATAGCCTAATGTTAGTTTTGTGTGCTTATGTATGTCTTAGCAACAAAGATGACTGAAGAAGAGAGAGAAAGAGTTTAAAGAAGCAGCTAAAAGGAAGGGGGTTGTTGCCTTTTCCATATTAGTGCAATAGCCCCTCCATCCCTGCGTGAAGCGTCAAAGTTAGCTAACGTTACAGTACGTAAACTACCTTTTAGCTTACTTTTTCACACAAAAATTGATTAGGGAAAAAGATTTCTTTCTCTTTAAAAAATGCATCAACTTACATGAGTAGTATTTCTTTAGCCAATATTCTAGTCAGTCTTGGTTGTTCAAAGTGCTAACATTAGTGGCCCTAATCCTCTTCTGTACTATTCACTGGTTACTTTACATAAAACTACCAAATGGTATACAGTTCAAATGTTCTCTGTTTCCATGAAATGTTTGCCTGCCCCCATAAGAAACTTTATCTTTGCATAGTAATACAGTTAAAATGTTCAAAATGTGTAGGTCATAAGAAAACCCAAACATGTAGTGTGCAAAATGACACAAAAATATAATAAAAAACCTACAGGGAGAAGTTGTGAGAAACAAAGTTTGCACAGAAAATCCATGACAGAACATCTTTTATGGTCGAAATGAAACCCACACGCAGTGATTTAATGAAGAGAAGTGTCCTCAGTTCTCACATTTAAGCATCTTATTCCCTTGTGTTTTTTTTCATTGATCTGCATGATTATATCTGTTCCTCAAAAAAGCACAAACACAAAACCCTTTTTTTGTCCAGCTCACATTTGGGATCTTTCATTGGTTTTAGACTTCGCTGTGGCTGGGAGCATCTGCTGCATGCCTAAACATAATGTAAATGTAAATGAGACCAGACAACATGACAGAAACCAGTTTAGACCAGCTCTAACTCT
Source organism: Etheostoma cragini (assembly GCF_013103735.1). Lineage (NCBI taxonomy): Eukaryota > Metazoa > Chordata > Actinopteri > Perciformes > Percidae > Etheostoma > Etheostoma cragini. Next base: position 22,591,636 of record NC_048407.1, read on the forward strand.
GTGGATGAATAATGATAAGCAAAAAAACTAAAAAAAGTGAAATGAAGGACAGAATGAATAAAATGGAAATTAGGAGAATGTTGAAAAGGGACTACAATAGCACAAAGGGAAAAAAGGTATTATCCTGGAGAAAGCAAAATATCTCATCTCTTAGCATCTCTCTTTTTCTTTCTGCCCATCTTTTCTTGAATCTTTCCCACTTGCCTCTCTCTTCCTGTCTTCCTCATCTGCCTCTGCTCCCACTCACTCCTTTTCTCTACTTTTGTGTTCTCAGCTCTTGTCGGTTCACCCCGCTTTTTTCTCATACACATTAGCTGCAATTTACAAAAGGGTGCCGACGTGTGGTGCATCCTAGCATGAAAGATGGATGAATGATTTGCTGCGTTTGTATATTTTTGTCATATGTGTGTTGAGGGGTTTTGAGGATGTAGACGCTGTGAATGCGTGTTTCTGTGGGATATGATGCAAACAGAACAAGCTGTCTTGTTGTTCAGCTGTGTTTTTGATGTTCTGTCCAAAAATCACCACGCAAACACACTCAAAAAACACACTTTCTCTGTCGTGCTCTCTCATCCTTTTCTTTCTCACTCATGTTCAAATGGCTTCCATTGGCATCAAATACAAAGGTTCAAATTGCTGAAATGAATCCAGCTCATGCAAACAACATGAGATTGTTATAGAAAAAATAGCTGCCAAATATCTGGCAATACTGCTGGATCCTCAAACTGACTTAATCCCATATTTGCACTTAAAAGACCATTCAACATTTAAACACAAGTTTATGATGCATGATAATTTCAATATTATCAAAGTTCTTCAGCAAACCTTTGATCTCTAAAAGTCAACTTTGGGAATTTGCAATGAGTCATATATTTTCTCGTTGGTGGTCATATGTTTGGCATTTCTTTTTTTCAGATTATTTTTTATAGGAAAGCTTAGACATGAAGGGGTAGAAAGAGGGGAACGACATGCAGCAAAGGGTTGCATGTAGGAATTGAACCTGCAGCTGCTGAGGCGAGGACTGAGCCTCACAACATGGCGCCCACGCTCTACTAGGTGAGCTATCCAGACGCCAATGTTTGACATCTCTGACGTATGTAATAGCATACACTTCAAGTCCCCAACCTGCTTCTATAAACAGGGTTTAAACCTACTAAATGACTCAGTTATTCTTGCCATTTTTACTGAACTTTTCATTACACATCCAACCCTAAGAGTAAGTAATAAATGCAACCTATGAACTGTTTAGTATACTTTTGCACGCTGCAAAATAGTAGGTCTCTGGAACAGTTCAAGGCATATTTCAAAAAGCCCACTGACCATTGAGTAGAGAGTAATAAACATTTTAGTTCAAAAGAGACCATCACCATTAGCCCTCAAAAAGACAAGAATGTTGTCATGTATCATTTTATAAAGTTTGAGGTTTCCTTTTAGATTGCAATAAAAACTACATCCAGCTGCTCAGATGTATGTGTGCCATTGGTTTAAATTGTAAAGGGAAGTGTTGATTTTCCCATGAAGATTAAACAAGAAATTAAACAAACAGCTCACTTTCAAGCCAGTAATACAACAGAATTCCCCATGCCAGCAAGCATGAAGGGATTACAGTGTGTGGCAGCTACCAGCACTATTAGCCCTTAACGCAGCCAGATTAGATGTGACACTGCTTTTTGAGTGTATCATGAAAGATTAGCATCATAAATACTCAAGAAGGTGTGACCTAGCAGTAATTTACACACTGGAAACTATCCATTGTAGAACATAAAGACAATTTTAAATGAATTATAATGTAAATGCTAATAATGTATTTCTGTTGTAAATATAAGAAAAGAAGAAATTTTTATCAATTTGTTATACTTCTTAAAAGAACAGAAAGTATCACATACTGTGTTGTCAAATGATGGTGAAAAAATGTGTATCTCTTCTGAGGGATTCTGTTAGTAAGAAAGAATATTATTTGGTTAAAAACAAAGTTTAAACTCCAAAAAAAGTGTTGCACATTAAATGAGAATTTACTACTGTCTCTGTTGTTTAATTAGTTTGCTCTTAACTGAAATGAGCTGTGGGGCCCTATCGTGCACCCGGCGCAGCACAAAGCCCAACGCAAGTGTCTTTGCAACTTTAAAACCGACGCGGTTGTCAATTTCCCATCCAGTGCCTGCGTCGCTAAAATAGCAAATGGACCTGCGCCCATGGCCGTGCTAATTTTACAGGAAGGTGTGTTCTGGTGAATTCTTGGCAAATTGCTATCTTGAGGCACCAGGAAGTGATTGCGCCATTGACCAACAAAAACCTGTTCTAAAGTAATAGCACAGCATTTCGTTATTTTAACAGGGCAAATGCGCCTCCACAGTGCTCACACTATGCTTGTTACACACACACAGACACAAGGGAAACGCAGAAGCAGCACACAAATGTGCAAAAGATTAAAAAGATTACAAAGACAAATATTACAATGTATATACAATGCAAATCTGCCATCATAATAGCAATGTTCCAAGGTGCAAATGTGCCTGACTTTTAAAGGGAATGGGACATGACACTCTGATGGGTTTATTGCCTGTTACACCCAAAACACAACTAAGATTTAATCAGGACACTAAATAAAACCCTTTTGACCCATACACCCGGCTCACGGACCCTTTTTTCCGCTGTCAAACTAGCAAAAGTGGATTTGGACACACCATAAACACACCTGCGCTATGCGCTTCACGCCATGCACTTAGATCGTTAAAATAGGGCCCATGGGGTTTGGTTTCAATAAGAGCAGCTTAGGCAGCACTAACAAAACATTTACATTACCGTGAAGGTGTTGGTCAAAAGAGTTACAAACCACTGGCTTGGGGAATTGGAGAAAAATGAAAAACGACTGGCTTAGAGGGCAACGTATAGATGGATAAACGTAACAGACATTTGCATTGAAAATCCAAAGCCACGTAGCACAAAAGTTTAGTTATTGTAAAAGCTGACAGATGAACCATTACAACAGAAAATGTGGTCAAACAGTCAATGAGAGCGGGTGCAAGGACAAAGAAAGATGCGGGAAGAGCATGCGTGTGTGTGTGTGTGTGGGGGAGAGAGTGTGTGTTTGTGTGCGTAATCAGCTGCCATGTGTTTCAGGTAAGGGTCTTTGAAGTGCTCTTCAGATGCCTGTTGGATGAGGAGAGACGAAGGAGTGTGAAGTGCAGTTTGTTGATATGCTCTCTTCCGCTGCTCTCCTCTGCTCTTCTTGTTGCCTCTTATCCACTCCACCCTCTCTCTCTCCTCCACCTTCTCTCACTCACAGGTCAATCAAGCAAAGAGCCGGAGTCTGCAGCCATCTTCCCAGCATCACTGTGTTGAGCCCACACGATTTATCCCCATAAATGCACTTGTTATGATTCCACTTGTTATGATACACTTGTTATAATGCTGAGTCAGAGCCATGTGTGATGAAACACAGTATGACATATTATTCTGATGCATTACTGTAAGGCTTTGTCCAAAGGTTTTCAGCTGTGGGGCTGTACCATCATGTGATCTTCACATTTCAAGCGGTGATAGCTTTCATTTGAGTAGACTGCGGACCTGTACCATCTTGCCTGACAATCATATAGAAAACACTGATTATAAATCACACTCTCACAAGGATTCATTACAGTTCTAGGTCATTGTCTCTGGAGTAAAACTCCTTAATCACTATCTTTCACCCTCTCTGAAATTATGACACAAACTCAGCAGTGAGTTAATGTTACCGCTGAGAGAGGGCAACTACATGATGGGCTGCAGTTACCACTCTTATTATGTCTTTTTATTTTTTATTATCTCCTATGTTGCCACACTCTAAGAAATAGCTTTGAATTAACAGTTGCATGACTGTATATTTTAACAGAAATTGTCCTTAGAACTTGATTCTAGTTTGTATTTCTGTTTATTTACATTTCAAATTGCATTATGGGACCTTTATTCTGACAATAACTTAGTGAGCTTTTCACAACACCCTTACTTTGAAAAGCTTCAATCAAAGTGTTCGAAGTGTTGAAAAAAACAATAAATGAATAAAAGCAAAGATTACATTTCAGAACTGTACTAAATGAGCAGCTTTGTTTGAGATAACTTTAAATAACAGAAAATGTTCTGGAACTTAACTGCAGCTACATACAACATTTCTGTTGAGCTGCCAGAACCTTTTCTGTTATTTTATGGATTCATTTCTTTTATTGAGTTTATCTATCTATCTATCTATCTATCTATCCATCCGTTTGTCTGTCTATCTTTTTTCAGTATCACGTAAAATTCTAACCAATAGTCAGTGTGAGATTATTCATAAACAGACCGTTCTCTAACTGATTTAAACTTATTCTCATATGAGTCTGCCTATTAGACTGTGGTTTAATATAGGCTAGAGGCTGTTACAGACAGTCTTTTAGATTATGATTCATAAGCACTCCATTCTCTAGACAGCAAAAACTCATTATCATCAGTCTCTGGTTCTTTGTAATGATTATATATTGCATAATTATCTGCCATACAGCTATAATATTACCATTGGGAGTCATACAGTGTAAAGAAGTGTTGTTCAAAGACTGATTCGGGACCAAAAGTGGACCTTGGCTTTACTTTTTTTATGTTTTAATGATCTTTGTTCCCAGCCTAATGGCCTATAACTGAACTACTTGGCGGTAAACTCACTGATCCTTCGACCCAATGTGGAAATCCACATTTCCTCCGTTTTGATCCCCATGTTAAAAATGCTAGTATACTTTAATGAGCAAGGGTTCCATAGTGAGAAACTAAACGTCACATTTAGGTCTAGGGCTGCAGAAGCTCGGACTTGGACTACACAGTTACAGTTTTAGTCATTATCATCAGTCTTTGGCTCCACATTGTGAAAGCAGATAACAAAGTGTATTCTCTACAGGGCAGCCATCATTTTACAAGTGGGAAAGCCATACTTTTGATAGTCTTTGAGCACATATGTAACCACTGGTGACCACTGTGATTTTACTTAAACATCATCATAAAATCCACATAGCTTTACTTGTGATAAGAGAGCTACTTCACAACAAGGTGTTTTTGTTAGCTTGCCCTTCTCGTAACAAGCTAATACAACAGCTTAGGGCTCATCAGACTGACTTTTCTGTCACATGGAAACATCTTTGCTCTTGATCTTTTTTTGTGTGTGTTTGCGTATCTGTGTGTGCATGCTTAGTTTGGGTAAGCAAGAGTAAAAGAGAAAGTGTGTGTGTGTGTGTGTGTGTGTGTGTGTGTGTGTGTGTGTGTGTGTGAGATCTGAACTTTTCACTGAGCCCCACATCATTGAAAAATATAAAACTGATTTGCCCTGGGAACTCCTCACATACGCACACACACTCAAATAGACACAGAGCATACCAGTTTTAATCCTAATTGCAACAACACACAAAAAAGCACACAAACACATACGATTTCTTTTTCACACACACACACACACACACACACACACACACACACAAACACAGAAAACACCAAACTAATGTTAATTGCACCAGCACATGCTTGGCTGAGCGTGTAAATCAGCAAAATTATTGATGAGGGTTTTATTATGAAGCTAAATGCTAAGGAATGGATAAGGTATGAGCTTCACATAATATGAATACTGTTTTGGAGGCGTCTCCAAGCTGCTAAGAAATATGTCTGCCATTTGCAGAATTATTAATGACATTCATCATTAGACTCATTGTTTGACTGCCTTATGGTCAACAAAGGTTAAGTAAATTTGGATTCCCCTTGGATCTCCTGAGGCCTCTATACCTCCCATTTGATTTTGACTAGTCAAACACAATACAACACAATGAAGAGCTTCAGCGGGTTATTTATTTGCCTTTCAAATGAGACCTATTAAATATCAACTACTGTTAATACTTACTTAAAAGCTCAAACATAGCCACTTGAGGTTTAATTTAATGGCCTAAATTCTATAATAAATTACAAATACTGACACCTACTGTGCACAATCTTAAGACATTCTCTGACAAAGCTGTGCTTTAGTTTCTTCTCTGTGGTTTCTAATATACTGTACTTTCTCAGGCCTGAGGAAGATCTTGCAGGTTGAAACAATGCCTTTATGTAAAAGAGAAATACATAATTTATTTGGAGCCTAACAGTGTACAGATCTCCCTTGAGCCCTGTACAAGTATTTTTTGTCTTGCAGTATTTTTCCTGTATGTGTGCACACCTAGTTCCCCTTTTGCAGATTCTCATAAAAGCACAAAACTTCAGTTATCTTCTGTCAAAATATTTGTTTGATATGTGATAAAAAAAAAAAACACACAGCATATTATCTTGCGTTTGCCTCAGGGATTCTGAGGACAATGTCAATCCTGTTTACTCGCTCAAAAAAATACATTCACCTTCATGTTACTTGGTTACTTGGCTAATGGTATTTTCACTGGACCAAAAGAAACGGGAAATTATTTCATTACTTAACAGCACTTAATTACAGCTTCAAAATGCAAATTAATTTGATGATTAATTTTGACATATAGCCATGCTTTGTATTTAAAACTGTTCTCTCTCTGTACAATTTTAATAGTACACAAAATGGCTTTGACCATGTCACAAATGTCAGTGTGAAAGGCATGACAATACCTATTTAGATCCCACTGAAATCACGTGTAGGATATTGTTCAAGTAAACGAGCTGAGCACATGAAAAGGGGACAGGAGAAGAGAATGGGAAATAATGTAGAAAGACAGAAACGTAAAGGCACACTTCACATTTTTTATAGTAAGTATATCCCATATATACAGTACGTAGCTCCATGTATTGGGCCTCATTAATGTCAGCCATAGGTAAGTACTATTTCTTAACTGGCTTACAATATGTCTCAAATGAGGACTTTCAAAACTGTACCCATTAATGACTTCACCTGATGGAGACTGCACTGTCACTTTCTGAATTCTTGGCTGCACCTTCAGAGGGAATGAATATGTTGCACTGGGCATATTTAAAGTTCTACAAAATTCAACCATGAGGAATTCCAACACAAAATCTTCAGACTTCACTTGAAACTTAGAAAGTTAAAATTGATAATGCAAGGAGTTATCTATTAGTAATGGACGGACAAATCTATTAGGAAGCTGTAGCTACAGCCAGTAGAATGTGAATCATTTTGCTGAGTTTATTATGGGCTGTAGCAGATTATCATCCTGATACCAGCACATGGAAATTTACTCTATGTGTCAAAGGAAAGCTTGAAGTTCTTCAAACTATCATGACAAAAACTAAATAAATGCTTGTGAGTATGACTTTTGGTATCAAACATGATGGTTGTGCAGGGGGCTGACATAATGACAAGAATACCAAATAGTACATTCTGAATCAGATTGCTCTTTCAGCCTGTTTTAATTACAGAGAAGTAATTGCTAAAAGGAGGTTGTTTTGCACCATTGGATGGTTTGTAATAAACAAAGTTTTGTGAATGTTACTGTAGCATAAAAATACAATTTCTTCTTCTATTTTGACCCTTTAAAGAAAAGATTAATTACTGCCTCCCAGAGCCATGATGAAGTGAAATCACGGATCGTGTGTGTGTGTGTGTGTGTGTCTGTGTCTGTGTGTGTGTGTCTGTATGTGTGTGTCTGTGTGTGTGTGTGTGTGTGTGTGTGTGTGTGTGTGTGTGTGTGTGTGTCTGTGTGTGTGTGTGTGTGTGTGTGTGTGTGTGTCTGTGTGTGTGCGTGTTCTAGATGATGTACAGAGTCACACTACCTTCAAACACACACAAACAGCAGAAAGTAGTTTACTTACAGACAGCATTTTTGTGACTGGAGTCTTTACTGGGCATCATCTTCACCCCTCTGGACTTCAACTCTATTGCTTTCTTCACTGCAGAAAGGAGGGAAGATGGAGATTATTGATTTAATTATAAATCATACTTTATTAAACTTAAATTACAGTACATCTTTTAAGAGCTTCTTATGTTCAGCGTTTCCATTTAGTACACATCAGCAATGTGTGCAATTCAGAAAGTGATTCATGACGAATGCAACGGTGGCAGAAACTGAAAATTAGAACAGAAAGAAGGAAAAGACATTGAAAGACACAGAGAAGAAGGAACAAGAGACGAGAAAAGTGGGGAGAAGAGATAAGGAGTTGAGCAGCATTAAATTGTAATCCATTTATTTTACCCTAAGTAGCAGCATTGCAGAGGATAACAGAAAAATCTGTGCAACAACCAAACTTAATTTCACTGAAAAACAGACATTGCATGAAAAGCTCTCTCTCTCCCTTTCTCACATGCCCCACACAGACACACACACAAACACACACACACACACACACACACACATCACATAAGCGACAGACACAAAGAAAATGACAGAAGTACCAATGGCAAGAGCAAAAGCAAGAGACCGACAACTGAGGAAAAAAAGAGACAGCATAAAGTGAATAAAATAAGAGATAGAGACAAACACGAAGTGGGACGTGCAGCCAGATATACGTACATGTCTTGCATAACCATGTTTTGTGTTTCCACATGGAAACTAATATTCACCTTAATATGATAATTAAGTAATCCAACCAGTCAATTAGATGAGAGGAAAGGTCCAGCAGGTCCATTCGGGTGGTTTCAGACTTCTGTCTGCCATATTTGCTACTTGCAGTAACAGTGTATACAAAATACCATGTAGTCCTAGTGCTATCCTGTTTGTGTTGTTATATATGTACAATAGTTTGTACAGTACAAATACGTGTGTGTGTGTATATCATTCATGCATAAAGGGAGGCAGAACATAGATAAGTAATAACGCTTGAGATTGGGATATACCTTGGTATTGAGCACTGAACCCTTTTCTTCGATGGTTGCTATCTGAGGTGAAATGTATCCGAAGCCAGTTCTTATTTGAGATCACTGGTGAGGGCAGGGTTGTACCAGTCAGCCTGAAAGTAAGCAAACAAGAAATAATGTAATTTTTTTTTAAACACAAAGACCAAAAATAGTAGTAGAATGCAGGCAGAGACAATATAATTGATATTCAAATTGAATAACTATTTGGAATGTGTCGGCCCTTTAAAATTTGAGCAGTCTTAGCCTACTTTTGCTCCTTATACTATACTTCAGAAAATAAGGCAGAGACAGGCAAAGCACATAGGAAAGAGAAGATATGATGTAACAAAACTCAAGCTGTTGTGGTGTGTTACTGCAATATGTTACACGTATTATCTGTTATTGTTGTACAATGTGTGCATAATTCTGCAAGTCTGAATAGTCCACATTGTTGGTAAATATCACGCATACAGAAAGATTATGTCCTGTTCCAGAGATGGACATTGTGTGTAATAACTTTCTATTACAGGATGTGCACTCAGTTCATGGATGTGCTCATGAAAGAGGAGCTTACATATTTCAATTCGAGGTAGTACAACATTTTTTAACAAAAGTGTTGTTAGGAAAGTGCTATCACGACCAACCGTTCTAAAAAAAGTAGATAGAGTATAGAAGAACATAGAAGTGTGAAAAACTCCAGGACCTGAATTACTTATTCCAGCGAAAAATATGAAGCGGAACTTTCCAGAGAGTTCAAAGTCAAGTCAAGTTCAAAGTTTTGGTGTCACTTTGCATTGTCCTTGGAGGTCCAAAGGCTGGCTGTAATTTAAGGAGATTTCAGCTGAAAGGCAATTTGTTCCACTGGCTTGAAAAATGTGGATGAGGGAATTGAATGAGTGATATTATCCCTTTCCATAGTGATCGGCAGTGACCAGAAGCAGAGCACAGTGCTTGTAGAGTTACAGTATAACTCTGACGTGTAAGTGTGTAGGGAATATTCAACAAATCTTAGCTTGAAGTGCTTAATGCAAGATAAAAAGGAAATTGAAAGTTCAGACAAATGCAGTATAAATGAAAAGGTTTTACCACCTCAGTTAACTACAAAATTCCACTGTAAAACATTACGGAACTGTCAGATATAGTGGGGGAGTTTTTTTTTTAGGCATTTAGACTTTTTTGGTACTTATCGCTAATATCACTTGCAGGCGCTGGGAAGGTATTTGTTATTTTCACACGTAAATTTCAACACTTCTCCTGTGTGCCTTGGTACTACATGCAGTTTCTAACTGAAATTATGTTTTATGAGCATTAAAAAGATAATAACTCCTACATAGGAGATAAACTTTTAGATATTATCTCTTACTTAGGAGGAGCTAACATCCCATTTGCAGAAGAAAATATCTTGTACGTAGGATACAATATCTCTTACGTAGGAATTCAAGTTTTGGCCCACATTGCCTAAAAAAAATGTTTTTCAACAATCTGATTGATTGAAAAGCAACAGAAAGCCATATTGAAGAGAAACAGAAAAGACGTTGAATAGAGTTGAAGAGTTAGAAAAGTAGTAGAAAGTTGGACAAAGTTCACATCTTCAAAAACACTTTCTAAAGCATCACCACTGAGACAATGACTTGGTTGCCTATGGTAAGTCTTGCATCAGCTTTAGCTGCTCTCACATTTCGTTACCAACGGCAACCAAGGCAGTACTAAGTAAAAAATTAAAAAATTTGAGGAAAATTGAGCACTGAGACAAAAAAAGGAAATGATGTAAGAGACTGCCTGGAAGCCAATGTTCTACCATCCTCCCTAGAGCAACAAGAGCCACTGTAACTGCCCTTTATTAATGCTGCAGGTATACTGAGTAGATAGAAAGAGACAGTGAAGGAGGAAAAAACACAGATAAGAAAAATGGCAAAAAGAAAATATTAAGAGTGCATATATAATATATTGAATGTCATATGTGACAAAAGCACCGCCAATATGTCTGCCTGAAGACCCTCAAACTGTTTAATAAACACATCAATTAGAGCCAAGTGTTATCTCTCAGTGAGTCAACTAGTAGTCTTTATCAGTTAGTGTGATTAAATAGGCATGCATGTTGTGTGACATACTGACTTTTGTGAGATATAAGTTTAAAACTATGGGATTTTTTTGGGAACTACAGTCTAAATTGCATCAAGGTCACACTTAAATAAAATGGCGGACAGTGAATTTAATGCACTATGGTATACACTATATTCAGAGAAGACAATGTTCTCCACCTGACCCTGACTTATGACCTTCATGTGAAAATGCATGAGAAAAATTGATCAAGTATTATATTGTTGAGCCTTTCAGTCTAATACATTTTTTTTTTCAGTGCACATTAACGCTGTATGTTACGTAAGTGAGTCCTTTTATTTTGTTCCTACCTTTGTTAAATCAGCCTTGTGAAATAATGTTTTTATATAATTTATAAGATTTATATGATGAAACAGCTTAATGTTATAATAATCATGGACTTTACTGTTTTGCCTCAGCAAAGCTTTGCCGGAAGTCAGTCTTAATTTGAATCTCATATTAATGGTAAAAAAATCTCAAAAAGGGAAATTGACATGCTTTGGAACCTTTATGGGATAATCTCCTAATCATATTAAACTCAAAGTTGGCAATAATAAGCAATTCTATTATAAACAATTCAATTCAATTATTTGAATGCTTGCTAGATGGACAACACCCATCTATGTATATTAATAAAAATTAAAGATTACCTTATACCATTAGACCTTAACCATCATGTTGTAATGATCATATGCTGTAAGAACCGGGGATACTGGTCCAGAAAAATTACTAATTAAACTATACCATTATAATACAAAGTTATTCCCATACTTGTATGTATATATATATATATGTACATATTTCTCCCCCCTGCATTGTGGCCCTTTGACTAAACTTTACATTTTGTTTTACAGAAAAAGAGCTAATTGTGTTTTTAAACAAAATCCCACTTGCCAATCCAATCCAATTTCCATTGTCTTGGCAAATCACTTCCGTTTTTGGTTCAAATAAATTGGCTGAAAGGTTTGGGGGATAAGTCTGCCCTATCATGTGACCCAGTGAGTGCTGAAATGACAATGGATATTCACCTTTCAGTATTTCAAGTTGCTGGCGGACATTAGTGGCCCGGAAACCATTTTGTGTCCTCACTGGATCCATCTGTTTTCAAACCTTTCTACATTTTAAAAAGATAAGTTGTTCCCAGAAGAGGTCTGTATGCATAGTGATTTGGAATATCTGTTCTTTTTGGCCTCTGTACTTCATTAAATGTATGTTTCTTTGCATATTTTTGTAACTTGGTATCTTCTGTCTGCACTCTTGTGATAAGAGACAAATCTATTATCATATCTTTAACATATGTCCAAAGTGCTTGCTGAAACACCCGCTCTTTCAATGGCATTTTTAGAGTTAGGACTTAAGTTTAGGGTTGAGAACAACAAGGATGCATTGTGTTGTTAAATGTACAAAAAGATAGGGGAATATGAAAAGTAGAGATTGGAATAGATAAAAAGTGAAGGTGTGCTGCATCTTTTCCATTATTCATGGTGACTGGCCAGTTGTCTGACATCGGAATGAGGGAGAGACAAGAGGTCAGAGAGAGAGCGATGAGACAAGACTGAACAGAAAGTAAAGGGAAGAAACGAGAAGGACCAAATAAGAAGATGGGAAAGTGATCAAAGTTCAAAAGAAGACAGTTAGTGAAAAAAATACACAAGGAGAAAGAGGAGAGGAGAGACTGACAACAAAGGACAGGTTGGACAAAAACCAGTAAAGCAGCTCATAGGACAACACGCAGAAATGTAAGAGAAGGAGAACTTACAAGGTGAAAAAAGCAGAGAAGAAAGAGGACAGAGGAAAACCTGTCTGATGGATGAAGAACACACATGAGGAGGCTGATGCAGGAAATTCACTTAAATGAACAGAAAGAGAGATGTTACACAAGTGGAAAGGAGAGGACAAAAGTTACAAAAGGGGAGACAAGGAGGCAAGTCTAAATTAGGTTAGACATTACAAATACCAGGTTGTATGATATATGAGAATGCAAAGACAAGCTGGAAGAAGATGGGGGATGGGAAAAAGGAGGGGATGGAGAACAGAAAAGAAGAAAAAGAAGTGTAAGCTTCACATAAAGAAAGAACTCATGAGTATAAAACAAAAGGGAATGTGTACAATATATCAGTAGAGAGGTTTAACTGACCTGAGAGAAGTAGACAAAAGAAGAAGAAAGCCAAGACATAAAACCAAGAGGGGAGGGGGACAAAAAAAAAGAGAGCAGGATTTAGCCATTTCTGTGCACTGTCTTTCTGTTTTTAGACCACAAGCCTTTTGGTGAGCATCACAAAGACACATATATAGCTTTCTACTGTCCGGGCACTGCTTTTTGGCCTTTGTTCTCTCTATTGGCTGCTTATAATGCTGGCAATACATCATTTTAAGTGCATTGCACTGCTGCACTTATTTGCAAGTCCCTGTGAATGTGTGCATCTGCAAAATGACAAAAAGGCACTGTAAAAATAAATGATTGGATACAAGTCAAAAAAGTTGGAAAGCGCATTATCCACAACAGATAGCTGTTTATTCCAAGTGCTTACTGCAAAATCATGGTACAGCAGTACTTTTAATCTCATAACACACCCACGCACACACACACACACACACACACACACAAACACACACACACAAACACACACAGACACACACTCACACACTCGCACACACAATTTAAAATGTAAATGTAATAACAGGACAACTGAGGTGTTTCAAAGCGGAGAAAAGAGAGAGTGGTTTGTCACAAAAAAACGGAGCAGGTAGACAGGCAAAGGGAAGGAAGAAAAGCAGAAGTGGTTCAGCAAAAAGGGACTTAAGGGAGGAGTGAAATGACATGTTACAGAGGAAGCAGAGAGCAAATAGGAAGAAAGAGGCACTAGGCACTGAGGATGGACAAGGTTCATCCACAGAGGCTGCAGGCCTCTGGTGGGCCTTGGAGTTGTCAGACAAGGCCAGCTATTCCCAAATGTCAGAAAGGGAGCCAATTCTTGTTCAAATGATCAGAAACTTACACAGCTAAACCTTCCAGAGAATGCCTACCAAGCTCAGGGTACTAGGAGAGAATATTCTGGCTGATTGTTAAACTTCAGTATGAGCAGTGCAATTTATGCTCTGTCTCAGACAAAAAGGATCAATATGTTATCCACTTCAACTTATTTCAGCATTGATGGGAAATGAATATTAATCGTGTCAACAAAATTAATTTTTTGTGTGTCTTTATCACTATGAGTTTTCTGCCAGAGCCATCAAGTTTTTTCAAGTGAGACAGTAGACTATGATTAGGGCGTGCCTTGCCTTTTCTTCTGTTTGTATAAAACTTCAGCAGAATTCAGCAGTGATATGGTATTTGTGTTGTTTGCTGATGATGGTGTCCTTCTGGGTTCATTAGACCATCATGTTTGATTCCCGTGGAGAAGTTTACAACAGCTTCATGACCGAAACCATTGTTGTTGCCCCGTAGAGAAAAGTAGCTTTACCCAAAGACACAATCTATAACACACACACATACAAACACCCACACAGCCAGCAATGTGCATCAATGACAACAGGTAAACCAAAATGAGATTGTATCTACGTGCGGGTGAAATGGGAATGGCTGGTCTCACACTGCAGGTGTACGAATGAAAGAAGTCTGGCAAACAGCAGGACTTTGATGTTGATTGAAAGAAACCAGTTGAGGCAGTTCTGGCTAATGGTAAGGGGTTGACTTTCACTCTGGATCCCTCAGAAGAAGGTGGAAAAGTTTCCTACAAAAATCACATCTGGGCTTCTCTTCTTACTCTATAACCACTGAATGAAAGGAGTTTGCCCTGGTTAAATGACTAGAAAATTACCTGGATAAGCCAACAGAAAATGGATGACTGGGTGGAAATTACTTTGCTACTGCTGTTTCTGTTGTGGCCAATAAAATAATTAAAACATAACTGTGTGTGTGTGTTTGTTTGTGTGTGTGAGAGAGAGAGAGAGAGAGAGAGAGAGAGAGAGAGAGAGAGAGCAAGAGGGAGGGAGGGAGAAGTGGTAGCAAAAAATAGAAAAGTCAAAAGGTATAAAAAAAAATGACATAAAGAGTATAACGTAATAGAACACAATCCAATAGAATACAGGATACATTTGTAGACACTGGGCTGTCTAAAGCGCCACTTTTTTTTTTACAGAGTGTTCTAGGAACAGGCAGCTCACAGATACTGAGGACATGTTTGCTGTATGTAACAACAAATGTTGTAGCCTAAAACACGTGTGACATTGCTTAGAGTACCTTTAATGTGAAGATTCAGAGATTCCATCAGCCTCTTTAAATCAGCATAACAACCATTGCTGATTAAAAATCCTTGACTATCATGGTGATGATACATTACAGTAAATGCTTGAGTTTTCACTAACGGCAATTGAGTTAAAATCAACGTGAATAAAATAGTGAGCAATAAGAATCAAAATATGATTAAGCACTGTAGATTGTGCTCCATGGACATAATGGCCTATAGCGGAGTACAAATTCATTTAGTTGAAGAAAATGACAGAATTAATGCTGTTGAGCTTTAAGCATTTCAGTTTGTCTTGTGCTTTCAATGACTGGGATAAATGAGGATGGAGTGAAAGGGGGGAGTGAAACAGAGAGGAAAAGAAAGGATAGCTAGAGGGAGTTTTGAGAGTGCAGAGAATAGAGAAAGGAAGGAGAAAATGGTGGTACGGTAGAGGTTAGGTTGTAGAAAAGAGGTGCGTGGTTTGGGAGCAGGAAAGACCTGCTGCAAACATTATGAAACTGATAACGATCTTAAGTAAAGAAAATCTGTTCAGATTTAAAGATAACAGCTGTAACAGCACAACAGATAACCGCCTATGTTCCATGTAAAGCCTTTATTCAGGATTAGCTGTATATCTGCTCTTCATATTTAGGTCATCAAAATCATGTATAAACATGTACATTGAACTAAGGACTTGGAAGAAGCTGTGAAAAGTTGCCTCTGTATATCATATCAAATACACAAATATAAAATCAATGGTGTACCGCCACACAAAAATCGTATTGAAAAAAAAGGCAATTTAGTTTTCTGTTCAGATGTTTGTTTGTTTCCCAGAAAAATCTGGATCATTATATTGATTCATGGAAAACATGTGCAAATTACATGTAATGAGAGGGACTGTTGACCTCCCCAACTGCATACAGAAGCAGCTCTGTGACCGGTTAACAGTTCACTTGCTAAATAGAGAAATATAAAGAAATACATAGACTTTATATAAGCCATACAGTGACATAACACCATTGGACTACAGTAAGCACAGTAGTAGGCACCAGCAACACATATGCCTGGAGGTCTTCTGTCTTTCTGACTCCATCCGCTCATCTTGTCTACTAGTTGTCTACCTTCTTTCTCCACCCACATCCTCTCTGCATGTCTTATTTATATTTCACAAGTAAGCCCCATGAAATGAAGTGCACATAAGCAGAGTAACTGTACCCTGCACCTGGTCTGACCTCACCCAGAAAGCAGGTTTCAAAGGTTAGCTGAAGCTTGAAAACTGGGTACAACTCTATATCAAGTAAATAATCTTACAATTTAGAGTAAGGTTTTAAGAAATGTCATGATAGTTTAGTGGTCCAAAAACAGGGTTTACAAGTCATTGTAATTGTCTGCAGGACTAAAATGTCCATCTCAAGTAGAAGTACAAAGAATGAAACAACATGATTGGGTCATAATTCTATTCTGACATACTGGAATCAAATCATCACTTTGTGAAAAGTTAAATCATTCAGGCACAACTACTAAGTCAGTAATTACAATGTGTGCGTGTGCGTGTGCGTGTGTGTGTGTGATTGTGTCTGTGTCTGTGTCTGTGTCTGTGTCTGTGTCTGTGTGTGTGTGTGTGTGTGTGTGTGTGTGTGTGTGTGTGTGTTACAGCTAAGCAACCTGACATTAAACCTGCCAGCTAGCAGACAGGAACATAAAACAGGAAATTGCTTTTGGGACAGCCAATCACAAAAAGCTCACAGTAAACAGGAAGAACCCATCACAGTGGTCTTGTCAGGTGTCAGTCATTTTCACAATGACCTGCCCATATGCCTCAGTGAAAATGTCAATCATCTCTTAATCCCACCTCCGATAAAAGGATTGTATTAGACTGTGGATTGCAAAAGCCCAGTTAGGTTTATTTTAATATAATTATATTGTTTGAAGACTGGAGTCAGTGAACTTTTATCAAATATAAAAGGCGTCTGGGGGGCCTATGGCGGTTTAGTTGCAAACCATATAATTGCAACATCTGTTTTATTCTAATTTGGGACATTTGTTGTATATCCCATTTCCATCTTCCTCTCTGTTTTGCCTGCTAAACCTGCAAAAACCAAACACACATTCTTACACACAACTAGTGTTAGTGTTGTGTACTACTGAATATTAAAAAAAGTTCCCTTTGTTTGTAAACCTATACATTTAGAGATGCAAATTATTATTCTTATCCACAAAATCCATTTGGAGTTCATATCAATTGACATCACTAGGGATGCACCAAAACCACTTTCTTTTAGACCAAGTACATGTACTGACATTTGGGTCCTTGCCGATACCGAGTACAGATACGAATCCTTACGTAATAATCCATTTGGGGTCCAAGGGTGTTTTTGGAAACAGATGATTTTGGCCTGCTCTGATATGCTTGACAATTAAACCAAATATAAGCAGTATCATGCCTTTTTTTCTTTTCAAAGCTCAGTGCCCATAGGGTGGACATTTCCCTGAGCTGTTCTCAATAAAACAAATAATATTCCTGATATCAAAATACTGAGTCAAGTGTAGAAAGAATAAAACGCAAAGTCCAATGACATAATTTGTGTGCATATTAATTAACCAGTTAAACAGAGTGGCTGGTTTGTTTATGCCAGCAGCTATAGTCACAAGATTTTCTTCAAATTTAAAGACTCGTGGCAAACTATATAAACCAACAGCTTTTTTTTAGGCCTAATTGTAAAAATTCGCTATTTGCAAATTGCACTGTGATTGTGCAACAGCGTGATGGAGAGGCCGCATGCAGACAGAGCATATGGAAATATTGCTTTCTTCATATGTATGCCTGTTGAACTGATGAGAGACATTGGGCTGATACTGGTAAAGTTAATCCAAATACCAGTGGTGAAGAGCATCTGTTATTTTCACAACCAAAAATCTCCAAATGGCTAACATTGCTCTTCTTCCGCCTTCCTACACCTGCTTGACTGAGAAGTTAATGTCACGTTGCTATACTGGGGTTTTTTAGAACGAGTACATGGCATGCATACTGGCATCGGTGTCAGTGCATCCCTACACATTACTGTAGTAACTATTTGCCAACTTAAATAAGATAAATTCCTTGAAATCATTTTAATGAATTGTTCAATAAAAAACAAATGAAACATAGGAAACCACAATGGGTGTGTTAAAAGTCTTCAGTTCAGGCTGCAGTCATTCTTTTCCATATGATAAAATGTTAAGTGTACCCTTCAGCACACTCCCTACCTTCCCCCCGCATTGCAGAGGGTGGGTTGACAGTGGTCCTTGAATGTTATACTGTCAGACAAAAGCTATGTGTGTGTGTGCGTACTTGAGTGTGTGTTATCTGTCAGAGCTCAGAGAAACGATCAACAGCTCACACAGTCAGAAGGCCACTTAAGACACACTCCCACAAACACACACACGTATCATGAGAATGCCATGGTTGAGGTGCACCGCTCTGCTGGTGACAGGACTAAATGTGCAATTATTCTCCATTCCTTTTGTTTCCTTCGAGTGCTATCCTCTCTGCCTTCTTCACTCGACTTATTTATCTGTCAACCTATCCATTCTACTCTTTTGCAAGTTGCGCCACAATCATGAACCATTTTCTACACATGGAAGACAATGTCATCTATCAGTTGAATTCAAGTGAATGTGAAAAATGGGAGACCATTTCTGCAGGACTTGGTGATCTATAAATGCATTTTTAGTTATCATGTTTACCAGAGAGAGAAGACTAGAAAAAAAGTTTCTAAAATCATATTGCAACTTGAATTGAAAATGCAATGTCACGGTGCGTAGTTGTGCAGATCCTTTGAGACACTTCAGCGCTGAGGCAGAGAAAGAATGAATGCACCTTAGTTTTTAAGCAAAGATAACAGAGATGATTCTCCATTTTTGAAAAAAATATAGTAAATGTTTTTTTATGTGGCACCAACTAGTACTGAGATTATGCTGATACATTGATTTAATTGAACTTAAACCAGCAACAACCTAACAGCATGCCTAACCGTAGGCTGCCTCCAAACCAGCAAAAACACATCTAAACCTTAAATGGAGATTTGTGATCTAAAAACTCTAAAAACTAACTAACGTGAATTCCCACAGCGCTCTAAATTTAAAAAACCACAGTGTGTTCTGTTACAACAGAGTGCCAATTTTCAAATAGCAAACAGGAGTGAAAACAACAGTTTATCACCTTCGCTGTGGGATTTGAATACCGCAGGAAAATCGACAGGACTCCTGTGCAGCTAATCAATGAGTAGTTGTAGCCGACCTGCCCAACAACAGCATTAGTCCTCTTTTAATATCACATGTAAATGGACTGCTCAGAACAAGGCTATGATGTCTTGTATGTGTTTGGTATCCTCTACAGCTGTTTTGTGATTCTGCTTCGTTTTGGTCAGCGTGTGGTGTGTCAACCTGATTGTCACAAAGATGTGTGTGCCCTCTGATGTGACTATTTATTTACCCCTCATTGTGGCTTGCGTACGAAATGTATCTCACCATATGCTTGGTGCTTCTGTACCGCTGATTTCCAGGAAGTCATATTTGTCCTCTAAAAGGAAATCATTGAAGATGAGAGCTATAGTGTCCCCGGGTTCAGAGAGGATTGACCATGTACAGTCCAGGTTGTTGTCATACTCTGCAGGGAATCCTGGGCTTGTTATTGAACCTGCTGTGCCTCGTAACGTACCGCCACATGCTCCCTCCGCTGGAGAGAAACAGAGAGGTAGCAGGACAAGGAATGAGAAAAAACAGCACCTCTCCAAGGAATTTTCATAATTCATACACTGATTTTGGTGCCTTCTTTTGATCAGTTTCTTTAGTTGTTATAGTCTTTTATCTATTTAATTAGTTTTTTTATTTCTGTTTTATTATTTCCTTTTTATAATTTCCTTTTCCTGTTTTACTGTTTATATTAGTAATGTCTTTCCGACTCTCAGAAATTTGTAATAAATTAAATTGATCTTCTTTTATGAAAGGAATCATTTAAAGTATGTTTTTAATGATTGATTAATTAATTAATAACCACACTTTACTAACCTGTTTTTTTTATTTCCTAGTATGTTCAGTGGATACATTTTGTATACATATCATCTTAGATTTATTTATGTATTGTGTTAATGAGAATATTACAACTAAAATAACAATAATATTGTGATTGTCATCATACTTTATTAATTCTATCATCATTCAAATTTCATCAATACATTCTGGGAACATCTTCAAACACTTCAAATGATGTGAAAACAATAGAAACATGTTATTGTGTTATTGATCATTGACAAGGCACAGTCCAATACAGATGGATGGATGGATGGATGGATTATAAACTAGACACAAAAAAGTATTAACACCTCTAAAACACAAGACAGTTAAAGTGGGTTTTGCAGTGATTTGTCACAAGATACTGAATCCCTGAGCTGAGCAGTTTAACCATCTATTGGCCCTGATTATTAAAACCTGGGCATACTGTATCTGTTTGGCAGTAGATTAATGAACCAATACAAGGACTTTGCTTCATGATTTGGGGGTTCATCTGGTTCATACAATGGTTAGTTAAGTAATTTGAGTCAGACCTCACTGTACTTAAAAAGTAATCAATACACCGGGGCTTCTCATCTTCCTCATCAGCACCCAGAGGAGTCTGTTCAGTGGAAGGCTGCTCCTTCCCATGTGTCAGACCAACAGAATCAAGGACTCCTTTGTCCCTCATGCCATCAGACTCTACAACTCCTCACTCGGGGGGAGGAGGAAATAAGGCAGAGAGGACAATACACACACCTGGACTTACAATAATACCTGGTCACTTTATCAATTTAACTCTGGACTCAACACTGAAACTTTTGACAATAATGTATGGTCTTTTTTGTCTTTATTTGACAAATGTTCTTATTGTTGTCTTTGCACTGTCTTTTTTATCTATTTTTTTCTTGCTAAATCGGCTGCTGGAATTTTCAATTTCCTCGCGGGAGTCATCCCAAAAGGATCAATAAAGATAAGTCTAAGTCTAAGTCAAACCTGTGACCTCATGTAAAGGTCCTTAAATTCTCAGGACCCCACCAATTAGAGTGTTAATTTTATTTTGCTTTTATTCTTGGAGTTGGCACTGGGCATTTCTAATATATATTTAATTTCATTTATAAGCCAACTTGTCATATTCGGTGAGGCTTGTCATACTTTTATGATTTATTTTAAAAGATCTAAATGACATAGTAGAGAGAAGAAAAAAAGAAAGAAAGAAATCTTACCTCTACAAAATGGTGATGGGAAGTCCCACTGTGCTCCACTGCCAGGTGATACAATACATGTGAGGATACTGTGTCCTTCCAATACAAAACCTGACTCACAGCTATATCGGATCTTGTCCCCCATGTTGTACCGCGAGCCATGAATGACTCCATTTGGGATGAGACCTGGGGTGCCACATGTGTGGCTGGGCAGGACTGAAACACAAACAACAAAACAGAAAAACAGTTTTAATTATATCATATCCAAAATACAAAAAAAAAATCATTTTGACAGCTAAAAATAAGATAAAAACAAAAACAACCAAATGAATGACCAAAGAAGAGCCAAGCGGCCATTAACAATCAACAACAAAAAGCCTATCACATGTATAATCATGGCTGTATTTGTGTCAATACATGATACAGGAGAGTGATCTATCAAATGCGACCCCCCCACAACAAACAATGTATATTTGTGACCCAGTGTCGCTGTCGCAGGTGTCTATGAGCTAAAAGCACATTCAATCAAAAATGAATTTCCACTTCTTTGAATGTTTCACGAAAAGTATATTTTACTTGCACAAAGAGATTAAGGGATCCAGTCTTTTCCAAGAAAAATTGTTTTTTTTTGTTTTTCTTCTTGGGCATCATGGGAACCCTCAGATTTAATTAATCTGTTAAATGATTTAACAGCTTGTTGGGGTTCTTGACTCCCAGGTGTAAAACCACTGATGTTCAGTAGGATACATGTTTCGACAAACATTTCAACATCTCTTGAATGTTCTGGTACCCATTAGGTGATGATTCACACAAAACTAAATCTGTCAAATATATCTCATAATATCAAACTGAGATATATACATATATATATATATATATATACACAATATAATATAATAATTTGAATTGTTCCTATTTACAGTCACTGCAGTGGAAATTAACCAATAACTACACTTCAGAATCAACAACACAAAATGTGTATGTTTGCTTTGCTAGAAACATAAAATAAAATATGTGTAAGTGGCATTTTTTCTCCAATGTGCATATGTTGTTGTCAGTTCTTAGATGGCACAGCTCTACAGTGGGAGCAGCTACAGGCTGCTCATGGTCTAACTAGGCCAAAATCAATCTATGACTGTAGCCAACACGCCTTAGCTCTACAGAAGGGGCATAAGCACAGTGACTGTAGTAAAACCTGGACGAACTCCATATCTGACCCTGGTGTACGGTGTGTTGTGTGTAATTCTATAACTGGAGCATGTTAACTTGCTGGGTCTGTAATATGTGCGTGTAATGTGTATCCAAATGGCTAATTTTAATGTGTGCATATGTGCATGCACAGTGCAGCATCAGATTGTCTACATGTAAGGATTTATAGTCAGTCAATCTGTGTGTTTGTGGATGCTGTTCCAATTAAACGCTAGCATGGTAATTAGACAAAGCTTCACCATGAGACCCTGAGAACCAGGACAGAGAGACGAGGGGTGGGGGGGGGACAAAGCAGGGAGAGGAAGTGAAAAAAGGAAATGAAGACGAAGAGAAAGACAGCAGAGAAGAGGAAGAAGAGGTGGAAAGACAAGAGACAGAATGGGGGAGGAAGAGGAAACAGGAAAGGGTAAAGACAGAGACTCCAGTTAAAAAGGAAAAGAGAGAGGTGAACTCCCTAAACATGTATAATTTAAACTAATCAAGTCATTATTTGGATTGTATGAAGTCATGCATCAGAGCCAAGTTACTCACACTCAGCTGACCAAGCCATCATGCAAACATGCTGTCTGTTTCTTTTTTTAACAAGGTGACGCACACGACCAAATTCAAAACCCAAACTAAAGCACTGACTAAATGATGGGCAGAAGGCTTGAAAGATGCAATGAAAAGAAGAGAGAAAGAAAGAAATCATGCAACTAAGCCAAGTCGTTAGTCACACTTATATGACCGTACAGTCCTGTGTCTACCAGGCTGCCATGTTTTTAAGCCAGGTTGGTACACAAAGGCATTCCCTCATTTAGACTGATGTCTGAAATAATCAAGGGGTATTTTAGAAGAATAAAGTGTTCACCAGTGTTGTCAGTATCCAGCCAATCTCATGCATAACAACAGCTGCATTTTTTAGAAAGCATTTAAATTTTGGCAATAAAGTTATGTTGTTTTTTCCACCATTAAATGTTGAACAGGAGAATCTGGTTTGCTGGGATTAGATGTTCGAACATCTATAACATATTCTTTTGGCTCTATGTGCACGGTGGATTACTTGCAGTGCTAATGTAGGATCGATGTGAGAGACAGTATATATGAAGTGTAGTCTGGCTTCATTTTGACAAGATCCGACAGCTGGCATCTCCTGCTTACGTCCTATTTACGTAGACGCATAGTGCAGGTGGTGGTTTTATAACTGTGTTTAAAAAGATTCAATATTAAAGGATATTATTGTTTACCTTTAAATAGGTAAATGCTACTGAAAATTACACCATTTTAGTCAAAGTCAACATCCATTGTGAAAAGCAAAAAGTGACTTGTTCTGCGCCATGCGTGGGGCTGTTTAATATGGACAGCTCCTGGTGCTGAAGTTAATTGTATTAAAGTTCCCAAAATAATTACAGATAAAAAATGAAAATGCTTCACTTTAATGCATCTTTTTAAATTCAGTGTACAGTTAATTATCCTGTTTTGCATCTTACAAAAACAGATCATGATGAAATATTTTCTAAAACCACCAGCATCAATGCTAGCAAGACACATTGCAGAATAAAAGTAACATAATACTTTTGTGTCCTACAGTAGCTTAGTTTAACGACATAATTGATTAGACCAATAATATCAAATTCCTCTGGTTATAGTAACGGGGCCTCTACTGTAGCTCTTAGCAGGGTTACACAGGCCAGGACTTGCACTCATGGCAAGAAGATTTCAAAAAGTAAACACCTAGATTTGTGTAAGTTAATGTCTTTCAAAAAATATTAGAAGCCAAATTAATTCAAAATATATTTGTCTTTATTTCCATCTGAGCTTATCGTTTGCTATCGTTTACAATGTTTAGATTAATATTCACTATGTGAATACAAATAAAAAAATACAATTCAGATTACACATGATAGATTGCTTGTTTTAATTTGCCATCAATAATCAGTATTATTCTGGGTAACTGCAGTTTATTTTGAATCTAGATTGAGAGAGGAATACTGGCTTTGTAAACTCTGTATATAACGTTTTCGTCACTTATTCTCTGATACTGATACATGATCAAATGCATCCCATTTTTGCCAACCCTTTAATATCCCTGCCCCTCTCCCAGCTGTTCCTCTGGGATTTTAATCCCCCCTGCATTTTTAACCCAACACATGATGAAATGGCCATGTATCACTGCTGTCTGTGAGTGTGTTTTCCACATATTTGTCAGCTGGAAATCGCTTGTTGAGTGGCGCAGAGAAATGTGCTTCTCCTGTTAGCAGCCAGGATACTACTTGCGGCAGGTACATTGCTGTGCTTCCGCCTCCCGTATGAACCTAGGGGTTCAGCCTACAGTTAGATCACCATGACAAAATATCAAGAAGAAAAGTGTATTTTCCAAACTCTTTCTTTATGTGGGCAAAGGTGTACTAGGACTTCCTGCATGGTTTCAGCCCAATTTAATTTTGTCTCAAAGGGTAGACATCTCTCCTTGACCTGCTAGCTGCCTTCCCCCTGAATACACTGTGAAAAAGACCAGTCTCGGGAGGCAACACAGGGGTCGTAAACGTCAAACAAACACCGGGTGTGCACCAAAATACATCAAACCACGTTCCAGCCAATCACAGACACTGTTGCACTAAGTGTTGCACTAACCCCCACCCCCTCTCCCAACCATCTTGTCAGTGATTGGCTGGGTCGTGGTTTGTTGCATTTTGCTGCACAGGCTGTATTCCTAAAAAGGTAATGTCAGCCCTCTGTTTCTTCAAAGAAAGAATTATCTTAGGTCTAATGTGGTATGTAAGATCAAAAGTGATGTAACACCTTTATTTCTGAGGTGAAAAAACTACATTTTTCTGTCTTAAGATATGTTCCCTTACATTGCCCTTAAAATAGAGCAAACAGAGCTGGAATTATGTTTCGACTGGATTATCCATTACAATGTACTGTACTGTACCGTCATCCCAAAAAAAAGTAAGTGAGGTCATATTGCCCACGCAGTGTACATTGCTTTGATTTGTTTGCTTTGTTTTTAATCAGTACTATACAACATTGTTTAGCTTCAACCTCATGCCTGGGAAGTTCAAATTAGCTGCTTGCAGTTGTATTCAATAGCATAATCAATGTGATTACTTAAAATTTGTTTTTCATTTTATTCAAACAATATGCAAGTCAAGTTCATTTGGGGTCTTTCACAAAAAAGGCGTGCATTTTAATTCTGGACCAATCATAATACAAAACGTGGTCATTTGTGTGCAAGGGACTGAATGCTGTGTGGTCCTAAAGAGCACTGAGGACAATGCATGCTTTCATTATCTCATTAAAGCTAATTTTGTGAGAACTAAATGTTCCAAACACAGAAGCACAACATCCAAAATTCGCACATAACTGAAAATGTGTTTTTATATAAATAGACTGAATAATTCTAAATCGAAACTGTGTTGCTGGGGTGGTATTCAGGTGTTGCTTGTCTTGCAAGGTAATTTACAATTATGTATTCAGATTACTAAAATATATTAATATTTTTCCGTTTGCCCAATTTTTGGACACCCATTTCCCCTTGCACGTCTGTACCTTTCCAATGTTGTTATAGTGATTGTGCAGAGAGCCATGTGTTACCTTCAATACAAATGTCAGAGAGGAAAGCTCAACTGTATACATAAAGTTGGGGTAAGCCATGTTGATATGGTCATTTTCTTCTCAGCCATTAACTTGACTGGAGAATTGGATCCCAGTTTGAGCTGTATGTGTGTTGGTGGAGAAATTCTGACTTGCACCACCTTTTTTAGGAGTTTTATTGCAATAAACAAGTTTCACAATTGCAAATCAAGATAAGGCTGGAAAGAGTTAAGTGAAGTTGCATGTGTCATAACACATCCCTCATCCTCAACCTTAGCAGGTGGCTTTTAAATACACACACATTGCTTGTTCTGTCCATTCATAACCTGATGTCTAGAGAGTATCTGTCTATCTCTGTCTGCTGAGAAGCAAGATTTAAGGCCTGAATCACTGAAAATTCCTTTTTCTAATAACATCTACAAGCCTGGGCTTGTACAGGCATTCTGTGTGTGTGTGTGTGTGTGCGTGTGCGTGCGTGCGTATGTGCCTCTTTCTTAGGGCTGGTCAGTGTTTTGCTATGGTGATACATAATGGTGATATTTAATAGTGATTGAGAAGTGAGCTATGGCAAAAGGTGACAAGATTGAGGCTAGGCACTGTCTGTAACATTCAAATTGGGATAAAGGGAGTGGAGAATGCAAAGTGGAAGAATAGAGAAAGAATAAAGAGGGGATAGAAAAGTTGTATTCAGGGGAAGAACAAACGAAGGATGACGGCGGTAAAAGATGAGACCCAGAAGGAATGAGGAAGTGAGGAAGACAGGAAGAGGTGGATGAGAGAGGTGTTGATAAAGGCTTTTGCTAAATAAATTAATATTAGGAATAATAATAAATTACTATGAGCTTCTTGATAAAACCTTGTACATAGACAACAGTATCCTATTATCTGTTTGATCTTTTCTAATTTTCTTATCTCTGCTCATCCACTATTAGTTTGTCTCTTCATAATGGTAACACAACCACAACAAGATATAGCAGGACCCTACTGAAAAGATAACTCTACACTCCAAATATTACATTGCTAGCCTTTGTAAAGAGCTTGTCCAGACAGACATATGAACAAAGATAAAAACCTAAGACACTTACTTGTTGCTCACATTGCAAACTGTTTAAACTCACTAACTCTAGACATGGTCTGTCTTTCTAAATTGTTGTTTAGTTAGACCTGGTCCTCCACATTACCTCTGCTCTCTCCTACTGTATAAATATGCAGTGACGAATATTAGCTAACCATCCACTAAAAATAGCAAAGCAAACAGCTCCTTGAATCTGATGGATGCACTAAAGCAGTTTCTAATGGATAAAAGCCAACCACCATAACCTCTTGCTTTCTCTCTGTCGTGTTAATGTAGTACACTAGATACAGACACACCATTCTATACAGAAAAGTATACGCAAATAAATTGACATTTAATCAAATTAAACATCATCATAATTACCGGACTCATAGTAGCAATTACAGAAAATGTTTCTCGCATTAACATGAAAGTCACTAAAGACTGCTAAAATATGTAAGCTTTAAGACTAAAATAAATAAATTGAAACTAAATGTCAAGGTGGTATTTGTATTTTATGTATTTCTTCCAAATTCTCAACATTTCATGTGAGGGATGCTGTTTAACTTCTTGAAACACATGGAATGAGAGTGGGAAATGACCCCTAGTTACCTGACAGTAACAAAACAACTGGAGTGAACTATATTTGCATCCACAGCATGTAACTTGCCACAAGCCAAAGTTGGAACAGATGTTTAGCTCAAGCTCCTTATACCTGGCAAAAATCACTAATTTCTTGTTTGGTTTCCAGGGGGCTGTATAGTTAAACCCAAGCGGAACCAGAACAAATGTCAAACCGTGTGCAGATATTGCCAAACAGGGATTTAAACAGATGTTAGCATTTGAAATTTGTCTGGAAATTTTCATTTTACAGTGTGATTAAAACTTTAAGATTAGTTAACTTTTTTAAATGAAGGGATTTCTGGAATCTATTGCAACTTGACTCAAAATGCAGGTTGGGGAAATGCAAAGCAATGTTCTGCTGGATTTTTAAATACATTTAAAAATCCTGCTACTGTCACTTGTTATTGCACCAAAAGCCTTGGTCAGTAAGCTTCAGAGTTTATAAAATAAATCTTAAGACAAGCAGGTCCATTTATACCACACTACAGTTGCAGTTTGGGCCTTTTATAGAAGAATTGATATACTCAACTCCCTAGCATTAGCATGTGCAATCACCATTATTTTACATATCCACCACCCACAATTTTGAGTCTGAACAAATCACTCCCCATCCTTTAAATCTACACACATCTCTACTGGGACCCTGAGTTCAGACTGAAAGCATCTCTCAATGGGTGCAGTCCATAATCCATTAACACTACTCAACTCAGTTCCCATGGTGTACATGTATTGCCAAAACAATCGGCAATACTCCTTTAATCTGTGATTCTTGATGGAGAGTTGTTGCTGTTGGAAAGATGCCAAAGCCCCTGAGGTAAATGGACTCCCCAGCACCGCAAGTGTTCCCATGGTGTAAATGTATTAACAGCTTCACTGACACATTGTACATAATAACTCTAACCAACCAAACACTAAGGGGGCTCTTGGCCAACTGTGGCCCAGGGCCAAAACTGAACGGAGGCCCGACCACCTCCTGTGCTCTCAGAGTTTTAATGTGTCAACAGCTAACTCATTAATCAAATACACTAAAAGGGTATTCCACTTTCTGAACTTTCTATGTGTAAGAGGAGCATTGATTTTCAGGGTAATGCCCCTTTAAGGAGAGTTACCAAATAGGTTAGCTGCTAGCTGAAGCAGTTAGCTTTGACATTGAGACAAATTAGGAAAGAATAGCTTTTCCGTGGGGATAGGGAGGAAATGGTTACTGTGTATATAATTCTGTAAGGCCCGCTGCTGCTGCTAGGTAGTTCTCTGTTTCTCCCCCTTGTCTGTCCTTAATTGCAGGAGTGAAGCCTGGTGCGGGAGTCTGGGTTCCAGCTGTAGCTCATCTACAATAATCACCTCCGCTTCAAATACCCGGTCAACCTACCACTCTTCGTCAGCTTGTAGGCAAGACAACCATGTTAGTCGCACTTGTGACACTACCTATTTGGATCCAGCGCCTGTGTTTTTTGCTCACCCTGTTTGTTCTCTTTCTGCCACAATTCTGTGAACCTGACTCCTGCTGCCACGTCATTCCTGCCATCCAACATTCCTGCTCTCTCTACACTGGATCTCTGGACTTTTCGACATGGACACCTGTTCATTATGGTACCACTCACGCTCTGTAACCTGGAACTGCAATCCGTTGAATTTGGACTTTGCCTTTGCCCTATTGCATTCCTGGACATTTGCAATAAATCTGTTAAACGTTCATTTGGCTCTGCGCTTTTGTCCACACTTGGGTTTAACTTTAGTTTAACACATGACATACATTATTTAAAGACAATTTCAAGTTTAAACAGTCTATACATGTGTACTATATGTTTACTGCACCTTTTATAAAGAGCAGTGAGAATTCATTTTTCAACATAAAATACAACCTACAATAGTATACTAAGCATTAATAATTGGTATATATGTGTTCATGCAGTAATATGTATAAACACTTAGAGTAGTTTCTAATGGCACTCCCCTTATAACTCTGCCGCTAGCAATGATCAAGTTTTCTTGCATACAGTTACATAAACCAAGGGATGCCGACTATGGGGAAGCTCAAACAAATACTGTGTGGTCACAGTTCATTTGGTTCATATGCAAAGCCGCATACTGTAATGTCCATCACTGATATTACTGATCAGAGCTTTTATCTATTTCCTGCATTTATTGCATTGGGACAGAAAGATGTTTATGATCTCAAATAGTGACGGCCTTGTTCAAGATAACGAGGACAACACACTATTTCTGCTTGACAAGTTCGGATGTTGGATTTTCCTTTTAAGTGAGCCAGCCAGTGATGTTTGCAGTAGTAATTGTAAACAATCACCAGAGAAGGAGGGCAATCAGACTACAGACTTCACTGTGTTCTACAACACCGAGAAGACCACAGAACAAACCACAGCCTTTCAATCAGGATAGGAATCAGGACTTGTAAAATCATAAGTTACATAGTAAACAACACCAATGGATTAGAACTTGCGTGTGTACGGCTAATACCAAACATTGCAATAGCAAAACATATTCTATATACAGACGGTTCCAAAAAAGTTACATTTCTGCTCTGCTTCCTTGGAGAAAACTTATTAAAATGTATTAACACCGCCTTTGCTATGTTCCCTTCGTGAAAATATATTAGCAGGACAAGTGACATTTCCAGCAGTGCTTCTAATCAATCACCGACTAAACAGAGTAATCACTATGGCAGCTACACTCCGTTAAACAGCAGCTCTCCCCAGCCTTTCCAGCTTGACTAAGGAACCAAGAAATATTGGTTGTTAATGTAGAACATCCCTATGCTCTGAAGGATGACATTCTAAAGACCACCAGGCATGGAGACATGAAGTAGAAACACCGCCCTACTGAAAAATGTGTCACTACAAGCAAACCGATTTACTGTACACTACACATAATTACTAGAGAGCGAGTCGTTACTGTGTTTTGCTACATTTTGCACATTTTACTAAACTACAGAATAGTCAACCCAGAGCTCTAGTGTTTGTGCACAGTACTACTAAGATCAGTTAGTTGATAAAAAAATATTCTCAACCTTTTCAGACACAAAGCATAGAGGTTTATCTCCTGGCAATAACAATATTGCAAAGCGAATAACTACTTCAAGACACAAGCTGTTAAAATCAAGCTTGAGGGATTTGTGCTTGAGGGTTTTAAAACTTGCTCTTGCACTATCCCCATCTATCTTGCTCACTCGCCCTCTGCCACTTTTGTTTGCATTTCACCTGCTTTGTGATACAAAATGTGTTAATAATTCATGTAAATTAAAATTGTAGGAATGTAATCATGTCTGTTATGGTTTGGGGGTTTGTCTTGTCTTATTGTGGTAGTCTGTTTTCCTGTCGTAATTTCTTAGCCTGGTTTTCTGTCTTGTCGTGTATATGTTCTGTTTCCTGTTTTATTGTGA
This sequence comes from Etheostoma cragini, assembly GCF_013103735.1. Lineage (NCBI taxonomy): Eukaryota > Metazoa > Chordata > Actinopteri > Perciformes > Percidae > Etheostoma > Etheostoma cragini. Next base: position 22,622,849 of record NC_048407.1, read on the forward strand.
TAGTCTTGTTTGCTGTGTCATCTTGTGATTGTCTGATGTCTTTCACCTGTTTTCCAGCACAGACGTGTCTTTTGTTACCTCGTTAACCTCTGTCTTTAGTCTTGGTGTTCCCTTGTCTGTTGTCGTAGCATTGTAGTGTTCCTGTGTATGTGCAGTCACCAGTTAGTATTGTTGTTTGTTAGTCTTCCTGGTTCGTGCTAGTGTTTCTTATTTTTGTAGTACCTGTTTTTGCCTCCTTGTTACCTTGGCTCCTTTAGTTTTGTGCATTTTTTCGATTTTCATTAAATCATCTTAACTATCCTCAGTTTCCACCTCTGCATTTTGGGTCCACCATTCACCAACCTTCCTTAACAATGTCTCCCCGTTTTAAAATTCAGTCTAGCAGTTGCATTAGGGAGATATAAGAGCAATGCTGTGCTAAGCATTTTCTGATTTAGAAAAAGGCAACGGATAAAGAGAGCCTGTAGAAGATAGGGGTGAGTGCCACTTAAAGTAATGAATGAGCTTATTTTTGAGATTCTTAAGGTGAAACAAATCTGAAGTGAACAAGCCTTTTATAATGGGGCTCAGGATAAAGATTCAGATCAATAATAGTTCAATCTTCCCAGCAGTAGGTTGGCTGTTATGTGCCAACAGCTGGTAAAAGTTGGAACAAGCAAGTCCAAAGCTCATAATTACCACTTGAGTGCTGTTGCAAGCTGTAAAAACTGACTGACATTCAATTATTCACAGCTGTAATAGAACTGTGCAGACAGGACAGTTTAGTTCAGGTAAGATACCAGCCCTGATTCATTTTTAGCTAAGTCAGCTTATTTGGATTAAGGTATTCAGATACCAAGTGAGGACACTGTTTCCATAAGTGTCCTGGGCCAAGACTAACTTGGAGGAAACTGTGGGCAATTGTTTGGGCTGGATAGATTACATTTCCCTCATCTGGGGAAGGAAGTTTAACTAAAGAAATTGCTGAGGGACAAAACATGAGTTTACTTACTACAGGACAGAAGGATATCTTGATAGGTTAATACCTCTAAGAATGAATGGAAACAACTTCTCAAAATATCTTGGGTACAAATGTAAACATTTTTTTATTTTAAAGTTGTACGCTTTGTCTCTCATTTCTCTCTCTCTTGGGCTTTGGTCTGTCGTCTCCACAACGTGACGTCATGCAATGCAGTGTGGGGGAAAGGAGAATAATTGCAAACCGCTGTAAAATAGTACCTACTTTTTTTGTATTACATTTTGTTTCGTGATACCCAACAACATCAAATACAATGGATAAGAGTTAAAATGTTTTTACCAACAAGCAAATTATGCAAGTTTGTTGTAAAATGAGCTCTGCTACAATGCCTTTAATTTGAAAAAAGCTTGTATACTTGGTTATTATTTAAAGTCAAGATAAAATAATGTATAGTCTACTTATAAATTTCAAAAAAATTTCACTTTAAGTTTTAAAGATTTTCATCAATCTAAAAGTTAATGTGGCCACAAATGGGTTCATGTTTGTGCTTCTGACCAATTCATACTGCACTCCATGCCGGAACTGTTTTAGTGAATATGAAAGCATGAAGCAGCAGTTTCAATGTGCTACCCTCTGGTAATGCATTACTGAAAATAAATAGAATTAAGGGCATTACAGAAATGGCATCAGCAAAAAGAAAATTCAAAGTCAGCAAACGGAATGTCGGACGTTTGTCCATCCTTCTGCTCACGTGTCTATTTTCCATGTAACAAACTTTGCTTAGAGCTTCATGAGCCCTCCACGATAACTCATCAAGGTTCCCCACACCTTACGGCGATAGACAGTCCTGAGGAGAAGGGGGCGGCAGATATAATAGCATCTCATTCAGCCAGAATCCTTAAAATAATCTAAAACCACATCCATTCCTAGTCTCCCTCATCACTCACCCCCCGCTGATCCTTCTCCTTCTCTTCCTTCTTCTCCAAAGATTACTGCCAACCCATTCTGTTCTATCTTTTTCCTTCCTGTCATCATCGCTATGACAACCTTGACCTGACTGTGCCTTGTCATAGAAAGAGTGACCTGCCCTGAGGCTGTGGTATGTCACAAAGGAGGGGACAAAGACATGGAGAAAATGTCATAATTTGCCTCACCAATACTCACACGCACATTTACACGTGTGTGAGCCCACTTACATGGATGCTCACATACATACAGAAACATAAACATATAAGCATGCACTTGCAAAGTAAATGTTTTCTTTCTTTCTTTAATACATTGTTGCTAACTCTCTTTGTGCAGAGATGAGATTAAGACCGACTAGTGTAAGTGAATGTAAGTGTTACACATGTGACTATTGGGTTTTTCCTTGACATTTGTGAAGTATCTGAATCCAATTTATGTGGATACCTAGGTTAGTAGGTGTGTCGCCCCCTGTGTGATCCACTGAGGCCACTCTGTGGGAGTGATACCTCACTGGTCTTAACCCTTTTTGTCTTGAGTTGATGGCAGATCTGGTCCACCTGGGAGCCGTGAGCCAGTGGGGATAAAGTTTCACCTGGTCGGACTACATTCTCTTCTCTCTTCAATGCAATCCAGACATCATCCATGGCCTGATCTCCTCAACTGCCACATCTTGCTTTGTGTTTATTTAAGTAAAAGAGACACACCTAGCACATTACAAAAGCTATGTTTAGTTTATTCTTTTGTTAAATAAATCCGTTTTGATCATTTAAGCTGCCTCGTTCCCTCTTTTTTCATGGCCCTTAGGCCAAGTTGTAACAAAATGGGGGCTGCGTTGGTCTTAGTGTTTGGGCAATTTGGTAAGATATGGGATTGTTGTGGCCTTAGTATTGTTGTAGCCGGGCAACTTGGGGAACATGAGTTGGGTCCGTTGTTCTTGTAGGAATGCGGTAGCTTGATAAGATGTGAGCTCGTTCATCTTGGTAAGATAACAACACACTGTGAGCTTGTGTCGCTTGTTACTGTGTTTGGAGAGCAATGTGTTTGATTTGTTTGTATGGTTGTTTAGTTCGTTGGGAGCGTGTCAGCCTGTCGGAATGGTAAAAAGCTTTTGTCTTACTTTAGTAATTGTTTGTTCGCTCATTTATTCATTTGGGGTAGTGCTGTGGTGCTATTTGTTAGTTTGGCTGGTTAAACAGGGTAAGTGAAGGCTTGTTTTCTGGCATATAAAATAAGTTTGTAGGTGTCTATTTTTTTCTTACAAATTATTTGTTGTTGCTGCAGACAACAGGTAATCCAGGTGGCTGGTCTGGGTCCTCATGTGCGTACTGCTGATTAAAGTGGGTGGACTTTTCTCTTGTAGGCTGTAGCAACGGTCCACTTTTGGGCTTGTTGAGCTGCTCCTTGGTAGGGTTGTGATTAACGTGGGTGAAGCTTTTAGCTTTGGAGCATGTCCGTGGTTTTCGGAGGGATGCTAATGTGCTAGTTGCTCTCCCAAGCCAGCGGTCATTAGTGCATAAATAGCTGCATGAAGACTAGGGGTGAGTTAGTTAGCTGGGTTGTTCTAGATAGCGGGGAAACTCCATACCGGGTGAGGGTTAGTCCTCCTAGTGCGCATGGGGACGATGCACTGTCTTGGTGGATCTGTTGCTGTTTTGTTTTGCCAGCTGTTTGTTGTAATGGCAGAGTGTGATGCGTTTATTGCAGACATGGGAGTTAACTAAGTACAAATAGTTATTACTGTACTTAAGTAGATTTTTCTGATATTTTTACTTTATTTTTTTGCCAACTTTTTCCTTTTACTCCTTACATTTTGACACAAACATCTGTACTTTCTACTCCTTATATTTTACAAAATTGGCTCCTTACTTTAGTTTTGTACTGTCTGTGAGCGGGCGCGGGCCACACAGAGAAAAAAGTGAGGGACAACAAAAAGAGAACTGTAAATCCTATAAATTATGTTGTCAATTAATTTAAGCCCGTTGTTTGTATTGGTCCATAGTTCTTGCACATTTAGAGTAAGTTAGTTAGTGATTTTGTTTGCGTTCTTCACCTGTTATGTTGCACATTGCATCAAAAGAGAGAAGTTGTCTCCGTCTGTGTTTTAACAGACAAACCTGATCTAATCTAGTCCTCACTAACAAGTTTAAAATAATTTCACTGGAATTACCGTTATTATTGTTGGCATAATCAATACCGAATTCAATCTAATTGGATGGGAATATACTGGAAGTTACACTTGACGCACCACTAAGACGACTCAACAGATTCGGTGACATTATACATTTATTTGCGGCAAATCAGTGGAGCTTGATAGTGCTAACATTAGCACATAGTATGGATGACGACATGATTGAACATCCAGAAGATTCGGCAGACAAGCAGCAAGACATTTCCAATCATCCTCGGCCTTATCTGCGAGAGATGTTTGAGATAGTAGTTATCAAGAATGACTCCTGACCAATGTGCTGGGGAACTTGTAAATGTATGTTTCGTAATTCATATTCTATCCTTTATTTTCTTTCCAAAAGCCATATTTGAGCACACACCTTCAAGTAGATTCTTTTAAATGTTAAGGGAAATATAAAAAATGAGAAAATGGATTTGAGGATTCTCACAAATTTGTCATCCTTTATGACAATTGAACTCTTACTACTCCGTCTATATTAATATTGATAATAAATAAATAATAATTGTATTCGCCTGGAGTCTCATTCTCTGTCACAATAATCATATATGTCATGTTTCAGGCCTATTGACAGACATCAATTTAAAATTTAGGTAATGGCATATAAAGAGCCTTTTTTCCATGTCCACTGAAGTTTCTCGGCGTGCACTCTAGTAACATTTGCGTGGTCCAGGTAGCTTTGCATAAAAAATGGTTGTCATTCACAAAGCTAATTTTATACTTTAAGTAAATATCCAAGCCTGTACTTTGTTACATTTGTTTGAGTGAAGAAGTTAAAGTCAGTACTTCTACTTTTACCAGAGTATTTTTAACACAACTATCTGTACTTCTACTTACGGGAAGTGAGTACTTTTGCTATCTCTGGTTTATTGCAGCTCCGTCTGAAGAGGCGTTGGGGCATTGTACTAAGGAGCAGTTGCTGAAGATTGCGGCGCACTTCTCTGTAGTGGTAGTAAAAAAAACACCTTAAAGAGAACATTAGGCTAGCTTTGAAGTCTGAGTTGAGGGAGAAAGGTGTGTTGGCTGTGGACATGGAAGGTTATTCTCCAGTCTCCATGGTTTCCACGGTTGCACTTATTCAGACTCAGGGCTTAACGTTTGATCAACAGAAGGAACTGTTGTTGATTCAGCATGAGCATGACAAATGTAAACATGAATAGCAAATTAAAAAGCAGATTGAGGTGGAGAGTGTTTGTCAAGAAATAGAGCAGGCCAAATTAGATCTGGAAGGGCACCACTTATCTTTAGTAAATGAAAGTAAGGGGTCCAGTGGAGATCAGAGCAGGCAGTTGTCTGGAGCTGTGCGTTCCTTTGATATTAATAATTTAAGGCTACTGCCACAGTTTAATGAGAATGATCCCAATGGTTGTTTTGTGTATTTTGAGCATGTTAAGGTTAGGGGTTGGCCTGATGCAGATTGTGCACTGCTGCTTCAGTGTGTGCTGACAGGAAGAGCACAGAAAGCTTTTTAATCCTTGAGTGAAAAGGATAGCTCTAGCTATGTAAATATCAAGTCTGCTGTTTTTGCAGGGCTGTAGTCAAGACCACCTTTGTCAAATCCAAGACCAGGATTAGTCGAGAGGTTCCAAGACAAAAAGGTCTTATGCATGACATTATCTAGACAATCATTTTAGGTAATTTGTTGTTATAAAAGAAAAAACAGTGTCACCCACAACATCCAGGATTTGTAAGTATAGCCATTACCCTTGATATCATATGATCTAATCTAAAGAAAACTGAATGACACATGGTGATACCTCATAATAGCAGTGGTAGAAGTGATACTGCTGCAGTAGGTACTAATAATGGGCATTTGAGCAACTAAATTACAATATAGCTTCACTCCAGATGCAGTATAGAAAAGAAGTGACCAGTAGTACAGAATGTATCCCTATGGCTGGTTTATGCCTTCCCTAAAAAATATTGTATTATATTGTTTTTTGGACATGGGTTAATAGGAAAGACATGTATGTTTAGAAAAGTTTTTAAATAACCAAATATTCGTATCAGTCTTAAAAATCCTTTATTGGTCGGGCTCTAGACAGACCAACTCACACACGCAGAGAAACACACACACACACACACACACACACACACACGTCTAATGTATCTTCATTTAGTCCTGCTGTCCTCTGAGCACATTTACATCTGTCAACTCGCTAACAGAATGGATGGATTTGTGTGTGTGTGTGTGTGTGTGTGTGTGTGCGTGTATTTCATTGTGATGTATGTGTGAATCAATTTGTCTTCCTGTGTGCCTATGTGTGTCTTGATGTCTTCTGGTATGTACATGAGCGAATGCATATTTGCTTTTGTATCTGTCTGTCTGTGTATGCATACAGTGTGGGTGTCTGTGTGCAAAACATTCAATTTCATTGATAGGCTAAGTGACAGTTCACGGTCCCCTGGGCAGCACAGAATTGTGGGTAAACTTGATGTTACAACTCTTCCCATATATCATCCAAATGACACACACATTCAAACACACACACAAAACATAATGATTTATTGGCATTTTTAAGCATAAGAGGTTGTGTAATGGGGGAAACCAAAAGGTAGTGTAAATTGGAAAGATTATATGTCTCTAAATTGCTGCATTTTTTCTACACCTACACTTGCAGTACACAGTAATGTAAAGCCGGAAATACAAAAACAATTCAATATTTCATCTTTTTATCCTACAAAGTATTATAATAGAAGGTAGATAACTCCCAGTCCACAGGATTTTACATAAAGAGGACATTGTATGGGAGATTTAAAGTCTATTGTCTCTACTGCCAGATGACGTCAAGGAACATCATCGGAAGGGCAGTTTCGGGAGCTCACTGTAGCTTTCCTATAAGTGGGTTGTAACTGAGTGACAGAACAATTGGCATAATGGCTAAAAATGCTGTGTCATTATCCTTGTGCCTACCTTTCCTTACTATCACTGCATTTCCCCAGTAAAATGTCAAGAGAAAGGAGAGATATTGTTCAGATAATTTAAAATATATATATATATATATATATATATATATATACACAGTGGTGTGAAAACGTGTTTGCCCCCTTCCTTATTTCCTGTTCCTTTGCATGTTTGTCACACTTAAGTGTTTCGGAACATCAAACCAATTTAAACAATAGTCAAGGACAACACAAGTAAACACAAAATGCAATTTGTAAATGAAGGTGTTTATTATTAAAGGTGAAAAAAAATCCAAACCATCATGGCCCTGTGTGAAAAAGTGATTGCCCCCTAAACCTAATAACTGGTTGGGCCACCCTTAGCAGCAACAACTGCAACCAAGCGTTTGCGATAACGTGCAATGAGGCTTTTACAGCGTCCTGGAGGAATTTTGGCCCACTCATCTTTGCAGAATTGTCCTAATTCAGTTACATTAGAGGGTTTTCGAGCATGAACGGCCTTTTTAAGGTCATACCACAACATCTCAGTAGGATTCAGGTCAGGACTTTGGCTAGGCCACTCCAAAGTCTTTATTTTGTTTCTATTCAGCCATTCGGTGGTGGACTTGCTGGTGTGTTTAGGATCATTGTCCTGCTGCAGAACCCAAGTTCGTTTCAGCTTGAGTACACGAACAGATGGTCGGACATTCTCCTTCAGGATCTCTTGGTAGACAGCAGAATTCATAGTTCCTTTTATCACGGCAAGTCTTCCAGGTCCTGAAGCAGCAAAACAGCCCCAGACCATCACACTACCACCACCATATTTTACTGTTGGTATAATGTTCTTTTTATGAAATGCAATGTTCCTTCTACGCCAGATATACTTGGACACACACCTTCCAAAGAGTTCCACTTTTGTCTCATTGGTCCAAAGAATGTTGTCCCAAAAGTCTTGGGGATCATCAAGATGTGTTGTGGAGAAATTGAGACAAGCTTTGATGTTCTTTTTGCTCAGCAGTGGTTTTCTCCTTGGAACTCTGCCATGCAGGCCATTTTTGCCCAGTCTTTTCCTGATGAACGCTGACCTTAACTGAGGCAAGTGAGGCCTGCAGTTCTTTGGACGTTGTTGTGGGGTCTTTTGTGACCTCTTGGATGAGTCGTCGCTGTGCTCTTGGGGTAATTTGGGGCGGCCGGACACTCCTGGGAAGGTTCACCATTGTTCCATGTCTTTGCCATTTGTGGATAATGGCTCTCACTGTGGTTCGCTGGATTCCCAAAGCTTTGGAAATGGCTTTATAACCCTTTCCAGACTGATAGATCTCAATTACTTTCTTTCTCAATTGTTCCTGAATTTCTTTGGGTCTCGGCATGATGTGTGATGTGTTAAGGATCTTCTGGTGGACCTTACTGTGTCAAGCAGCTCCTATTTAAGTGCCTTGATTGTGAACAGGTGTGGCAATAATCAGGCCTGGGTGTGGCTAGAGAAATTGAAATCAGGTGTGGACAACCACAGTTATAGTATGTTTAAACAAGGGGGGCAATCACTTTTTCACACAGGGCCATGATGGTTTGGAATTTTTTTTCACCTTTAATAATAAACACCTTCATTTACAAATTGCATTTTGTGTTTACTTGTGTTGTCCTTGACTATTGTTTAAATTGGTTTGATGTTCCGAAACACTTGAATGTGACAAACATGCAAAGGAACAGGAAATGAGGAAGGGGGCAAACACTTTTTCACACCACTGTATATATATATATATATATATATATATATTAAATGAGTTAATTGGTTAGTCACTTAGGACATATGCTGTTACTGTACAGTCACCACATACTATAGGAGGCAGTCACTAAAACTCTTGCTCAGCACACAACAATATGACAAATGCCAAATCAACATCCCAACATGTCTACCAGTTTTACAATCATCTTCACAAACATGTCCAAGCCATGTCTCTCAAAATATAGCCATAGATTATGCATGTCATACTTTTATAGGTCTGTCAGGTGTAAAAAAAAAACTAAAAAACTTACATAATGCAACCAAGTATGGATGGAGTGGCATAATAAGATAACACTGTTTCCTCCGAATAATTCACTGATGTGATTTCATTTGACCTCCATATTCATGATGTGTGACATCAATCAAACCGACAATGAAGGTGGACCACCAGATTTTAGGGACTTTACCTCACCCCTCTAAAATGTGGCTGCCTTTGGACATTGGCATCTGTAGACTTGGAATACATGTCTGATCCCTCACACCAAAGAACCTATTTAGTACCCAAACCATTGTATCTGTCCCTGAATTTTCAGCTCCACTGCAATCCCCAGTGTATATTATTGCCTTATTTATCACTTTTTTTCCAGTCATTCTATCACTCAAGCAACACTGTCACAGCAGGAGCCCTATTGTTTTCTGTTCCTCTTTGGTTCAAATCTGCTGCTGAGACTAACTCAACACTTCCTGCATGTGCTTCACAATAAATTTGAAAACAGCAATAGGTTTTGAGAAATGTCTTCGGAAGGTGTTGACAATGCCATTAAGGTTAGCTTATGTAGGGAATTCGGTTTATAACAGCAAAGGACAAAAAAACAACTGATAATACACAGGGTCTATGGTGTAGGTTTTCAAAGAAAAAAAAAAAAAAAACAGCCTTACATAAAGTGAAAGTTGTGTGTAAAAGCTTCTTTATTGTTGGGCCAAACGCCCAACATGCGATAAAGATGTAAGAATTGGCTTGAGATAATGGCTGCTCACAGTGGCTCAGCACTGTTTCTGTCCCTCCACGATACCAGTAAACCTACACAAAGTGATCTAACAACACCTAATCATAACTTAAAAGCCTGTTGTTTAAAGATTAAAACATTTACAGAGAAAACCTCCACACAGTTATATCACATGTGAATTGGAGGGCAGCTAAGTAACTGATCAGAGGGGTTAAAAGCTGACTCTACAAGCCCACACGACAAGATTATCTTGATTGATGGTCAGGCCTTTGATTAAAATCTCCCTTTAGATGAAAATATGATGTTGATACTTGTGTAAAGCCCAATAATCTCGTTAAGGGCAGATGTCTTGCAGGTTTTTGTTACCTGAAAGTCAATGAACTGCACTTCGTATCCGAGACTTAATGTGGCTCATTAACTATCTAGGAAAAACAAATACATGAAGGACACTAGGACTGCAGTCTTTTTTTAGTAAGCAAAACATTAAACAGCAGTTAAATGATGCGCAGCTTAAAGCAAATAAACAAAAATAATGAACAGTGATAATCTAGTGCACACAAGTTATTCTATCACATTTCATCTTATTTTCTGTCAATAATGTCTGGTATTGGTATTTAAGAGTCCAGGTAAATGCAGTCAGAATGATCAGCATGGCAGCGTGTTCACCTAAACAATTAAAGAGTAAATGCTTAAGGGTTCAAATATTCTATCCAAACATTTAGATATGGACATGATATAAATCCTAAATACTTTTCTACAGTTAAAGTTATTCTGGTGAAGTGTAGGGTGTTTTGATTGGATACCACTGCAGAAATTTGCTCTGAAATTGCACTCCTTTAAAATGTTAGGATAAATTATGTAAAGATGAGACCATGTTACAGTTTTGAAGGAATTTCAAATTCAACAACCAGCAGTAAGAGTGAGCCTTCGGGGTTTTACTGATAAATTAGAGTGAAATGAAACTTTTGCTGATGTTGCTGTGGACCCACTAGAAGCCCAAAGAGGACCTGCCAGGGCCTTTGTAAATTATACCAAAATGAAACATACTATTTTACTTTCAAACCAAATGACTTGGCAGGGGAACATAATCTTGCATTTTTGTCTCAAATAAAATAATAAACCAGGGGCCAATAACATGAGCTGCCCAGACTAGTGTTGCACTGTGTATCAATACTAGAAAGGTATTGCAATACCCTGCCATTAAAATTGGTACTATACCCCATTTTATCAGTAACTACTGTATTTTAAGAATAACTATGTCCGATAGTTGGGAAGTGTTTGTGTTCAGCGCTTTGCTTGCACTATGGATGAAAGGGTCTCTAACACTGGTCAGTAACGGACCGGTCTCAAGATATTTAGGCAGGTATCGTATCAACGTCATCATTTTGGTAATATGACAACATTACCAAAATCTTAAGTCTTGTGTTCTCCTCTTACCTTCTTCCAGGACACAAACTCTGCTTCCCCACTTGAAAGCCCTGCTTTTTAAGATCCACCCAAACATCAGAAATTCAAATACAAAACAAAAGTACTGGTGGTGTACAGGAGTATGTGACAACATTAGCTGTTCACAAAATATGATGTGTAACCCTTTGACAATGGTTCTGCTCTTTTCTGCTCAACAAATACTGTTAGATGTGTGCATGTGTATGTCTGTGTGGGTTTGTGTGTGTGTGTGTATGTGTGTGTGCGTGTGTGCGTGTGTGGGATCACAAAGCTTATCCTCAGCTTTCCTGTTCTTTCTTCATACCTGTATCTGTGTGTGTGTGTGTGTGTGTGTGTGTGTGTGTGTGTGTGTGTGTGTGTGTTTCTCTGTGGGTGTTAACCATAAAAACAATGTAAGCCCTGTTAAACCTTCCCATATTTTCACTTTAACACTCATTTCAGCTCAATTTCTGTGTTTTTATTGTTGTGTGTGGGAAAGAGATAAAGTAAGAGATAGAAATTTCATAAAGACCTGTGTACACCATAGTGTGTTTGTATGTTTGTGTGAGTGAGAAACTGTGTCTGTGTTAAATCAGTGTGGGCGTTTCATGTATACTGGATCAATACATGTTGTGTTTGGGGAAATGAACAGCCCCATTAGGGCTTTCTTTTGTATACTCGAACAGACACACATACTGCATACACATGCAAACCGAATAGACACAAACACACATGAACTAGGCCCTCTATGCTATATGTAAGATCAATGGGTGACTGTGGTGAAGAGTTTGTAGTTCTTAATCTTTGTGCATGTGCATATGTGTTTCTGAGATAAGCACAGAGTATTTGTGTGTGTGTAATAATAATAATTTATACTGTTTATTAATCCCGGGGGGGGAAATTACAATTTACACTCTGTTTTTGTTAGAATTCACTACACAAAGGCCTGAAATACACACACATGCTCAGTGAGATGCCAGTGTCTTGAGCAGTTGGGGGGGGGGGGGGGGGGGGGGGGGGGTACTGTGCTCAAGAGCACCTGGCAGTGCGCAGAAGGTGAACTGGCATCTCTCCGGCTACCAATCCACACTCCTGAATTTGGTCTGTAAGGGGACTTGTACCAGCAACCCTCCAGTTCTCAACCCAACTCCCTACGGACTGAGCTACTGCCATCCCCATATGTGCGTGGGTGCGTGCGTGTGTGTTTTAATTGCATATGACTACCTACAGTCACCTAGAGCAACACACACCAATGTCCCACGGCCAATAAAGAACGCCTGTGTGTCCCAGATTTTAAGATTGACTCAGGGTTCTTGTGATTGCTTCCCAAAAACAACTAAAATCTAGCAGAAAGACGGACCTACAAGCTTCAAGTCTATTTAGAGTTGAAGAACTTCAGCTAATTTTGCTAACATGTACTGTATATTTCACTTAGTCATGATAACTGTCTTGATATGACAATGATATGACAATCCTCCCCAGACAACAGTGCATCATCCAAACAACTCAAGTGTGCCCACTTGAGTTGTGCTTTTGTTGTTACAATAAGAGTTGTCATAGTGCTCTGAGAACAAAAAATGGCTGTTAAAATATCCGTTTACCCGCACAATACTGAAAACATAGTAATTATGCATCATGCAAGACTCAACAAAAGCGTTTCTTTTTCCAAAAGAAAGCTACTGAGAGAACAAAAACAGCATGATGAAGATGATATAGTAATTCAGCCCAGTCTTAATCAATTTTTGCCATTCTGCACTGACTAATAAATGCAGATGTGTCATCATTTCATATAACTGCGCTGTATACAATGACTAATTCTCAAGCAATTCTGTCAGTGATCATGTGTAGAAAACCTTAGAACTCCACACTCCTGCCAGAGGGAATTTTCACAGTTTTTGATTTGTCCAACTTGGAATGCTGAAGCCTCATATTATCTTTGGTCAAACTTTAGAATGCAGTTACGGCTTGGTTTTGTTCCACATCTCGTTTGAATCACATTAAGAAGCAATATATTAACGGCCAGCAGAAAATGAAGAAGTTATAAAATGAACGTTCAAGTCCAAATTAAGTTATCCTTTAAGACAGGGTTCTTCAACATTTTTTACACGGAGGACCCCTTAACTGAAAGAGACATGGACATTTACTGTATAAAAATTAAGTTGTACATCAATCTGGGCCTACTATAAAGTGTAGGGCAGCCTATAGCCTTTATGCATAGTGCATAGAATGCTAAGTTATTAAAATAATAATTTTCAGCATGATTTTATAATCATCTTTTTTGTTAAACATGCATGTGGCACAGTGAATGCATAGTTTTAACTATATCTGTTAATGGCTATCTTAGTAACTACCTAGTCCAGTACGCCTATCATCAGTGGGGATTTATATTTGCTAATAATATGTTGGATTCATGTTAAGACATTTTAATTTTTACAAAAAACTTTCAACTATTAGCAATAATTTGGAGGCCCCCTGCAGTTACTCTAAAGGACCCCCCCAGTCAAACCTTACTTTAAAGTGTTTCAGGTGATTGGCTTTAGAGGCAACAGAAAGCAAACCTGAATGCAGGATGTTTGTTGTATTTCTATTTGCCCTCTTCCACCAAAAGCATCTTTAAGCAGAGATCTTCAACTTGAGGTCGAAGAGGGCAAATAGAAATACAACAAACATCCTGCATTCAGGTTTGCTTTCTGTTGCCTCTAAAGCCAATCACCTGAAACACTTTAAAGTAAGGTTTCACTGGATAATCCTAATTCACACACTGGATTACAAAGATTAACACCTATGCATGAAACAAGGGATTTACTATCAGCAGATCAGTGAATTACAATCAGTAGACCTGAAAAGACTTCTAGACCTTTAAGTTAAAAAAAACATGATGCGCATGCACACACATACAAACACACACACTCACGCACACAAAATATGGTTAATGAAAATATATTTTACAGTTCATTATCTACAAAGCAGTGACTATTAGTCATCTCTACACAGGCATGGCAGTGTTAGCGCAATTTAACACAAAAGATCAGTGTGTATCAGCATATTAGTGGTATGTGTGTGTGTGTGTGTGTGTGTGTGTGTGTGTGTTTTTGTGTGTGTGTGTGTGTATGTGTGTGTGTGTGCGTACTTTAACAATATGAAGCTAAAGGTCAATGTGTGTGCATGTGTTGCCTTAAAAAAAGAAACCAGCACATTAGTGTATTTGTGCAGCTGTACAAATGTGTCCATAGGTATACTTTTGAGTGTGTGTGTGTGTGTGTGTGTGTGTGTGTGTGTGTGTGTGTGTGTGTGTGTGTGTGTGTCTTGCAGCAGTCAAGATCATCTCAGTAGACTGATGATGTGAGCCTGAACCGTGCAACTACTCAACGTTGAATGGACCTCGGTTTTACCGTATTTTTACAGCTTTTTACAACATTTTACAGTGTTTCCATTTAAATGGTGTTCAGTGCAGAGAAAACTATTTCTATGCTTGGAGAAACCCGTATCCTGTTTCACACATGCATACCTGTGTGCGCACATACACTCTTAGGGGCACACACACACACATGCACGCAGAGTTATTAAATGGAATAATTTTGACGGCATGCCATGTTAGAGTAAATGACAGACACAATCATTCACTACTATAGCACATATATACAACACACAGACACACATATGCAGAATACAAACACTCACACTTTCTCTCTTCCAACCTCTGTCTTTTTTTCTGTCACACATGCACACATAAAACCATTCATTGATTCATTAACCACTTGTCCAATCCATCCATCTTTCAGCAGAGGGTGAAGGACGGCTAGATGAAGGAAAGAAAAGAACATATAGCAAACTGCAGGAATTTCAAGCAGAAACTGACAGCGGGAATGTGAGGCAGTTTTAATACACATCGAGAAATAAATACAGATATTTACAGAGTGAGATGACAGGAGAACAATGTAAAAAATAAAATAAAATGAAAGAGCAGTGGGAGAAACCTTTAAGTAGAAGAGAGGGAGCGCATTGAGACAGTACGCTGAGGGAATGTGAGAGGGGAGAGCAATGGGGAGAAACTTTTTGATGTTCTCGTGTGAAAGATGTCACGTAAAGAAACAACAGGGAGAGAATAATTACAAACATCTCAGAAAACCACCAGCTTTCACGCTCATCCATACACATGCACCCACATGTGACAAAAAAACCCACCTAACTGTATATATTAAAATCAACTGTGCTTGTAGCCCACACAAGAACAGTCTGTCCCTTATGTTTCTCTGCAGATTACATTTCTGACAAAATCAGACTGATGAGAAAAGACTATACTACTAACAGTGACAGGATAAAAACAGACATACAAAAGGAACTACTGGGAAACTTTGTAGCCTACTAATGTCCTCTTGCTATGAATTTATAACAATAACAATGTCTGCAGAATATACTGTAATTGTTTTTGCAATAAACTAACCACCAGCTATTAAAAAAACACAAAACTGTAATAAAAATAAAGTAAGAGTGTGTAAAATAATTTATTATATAATTTATACAATATTGAGTGTTTTTTTTACTGGCTTTTCTTTGTAAAGCAGAGCAGTAAACTCAGACTACTGTACAGTGCTTTTAAGGGGAACACTGCAAAAACTCATAGAGGATGAATATGTAAATTGTATATTGCAATAACACTTTAAGGAACTACACCGCATCTTTATTTTTATTAAATACATCCGTTTTTTGTTGTTGCTTTGTATGTTTCACCTCAATTTATCTACACTTTCTACACCTTAAGGTGCCATTAAGTGCCACCACAACTTATCAGAATTTTTCCAATATTTTACTGTGGGCTGTTATGTGTACAGTGCATGTCAGTAGTGTAAAACAAACTAGTGCTATTACCCATTACTTTAAATGACGTGCTTTTTTATTGGGCTGTACATTCTGATTGTTTTGAATGTGAATGTTTTGACTTAACTATTGTTCTTTGCTTCCCATTTAAGTATTAGATTTGCTTTTTAAAAAGAACCATGGCAAACTTCATTTAATAACTCCACATAACTTGGAGAGTAAAAGGAGTAAAAACAAGAGAAGAGAAATCTGACATCCAATAATTTACAAGCAGAGTACATGATATTTTTACATAATTTCCCAACACCTAATGGATTTGACATCCCAGCCACAATACATTTTGACACGGTTTAACACTCATACCAGGAGGATTCTTTGTTTTACCTATTTGTATAGCTTGTCCTCAAAAAACATGTTGAGAAAGTTATTGCTAACACAAACTTATTTAAAAAAAAAATTCTCTCAAGATATGATCTATACATACAATATATGTGTTGTAATGGCTGGCATGTAGTCATGGCAAATCTGATGTAGTCTATTCTGACCCAAGTAGCTTTAAAAACAATCCACAGAGGCACTCCTCCCTCTGCTCCATATCAGTGGGTAATTAGCATCCATGAAGTGGGTTAATTTTCTCTTATGTACATTTTGGCAAATGTATAATAATCCTGAAAAGCTGCTGGCTGTCAGTGTAAGAAATGACTCCATCATGCTAGTCCACAACAGATAGACTTGACATAGAATTGTTGCTTCAGATTCAGGGCACAACCAGTTTAGAATATGTATCAAGAGAGCACAGAGGGTCTCCCCACACAACAACTTAGGCTGGCCAACATTTTGTTTCTGAGCACAAACCTTTGGTTTTAGCAAAACTACATCCACTATTAGAATGGAGGACCTGCTGGCTCTGTGCTCTTGGGGATTTGAAATGTAATATCTTAAAATTAAATGCTTTAAGAAGGAGAAGATTTTAGATTTTGGTTGTTTATCTGCACTCCTTGCAGACTGTGGTGCATACAGAATGAGCCAAGCCTTTTTATTTTAACTGCAATACCATTCTTTGCAATGAATTGTGTTCTTGGCTGTACCAAATATTTGTTGTTTTCTATTCTGTTTCCATAGCAATGATAGGTTTGATTGGCATCTATGCTATTTTTTAAACAAGCTGAGCCAGAACGTAGCAGTAAATACATTGTGTTGAACATCTGTAAATATGTGTGTGTGTGTGTGTGTGTGTGTGTGTGAGTGTGTTTGTGTGTGTGTGTGTGTGTTGGGTATGTTACTCAAATGTATCATGGTGTTTAAGATATTTATCTTCACTGACAAATTTGTATCTTCAGTTCTTGGATACAGAGGGAGCCCAGTTTTTACAAATGGTGCATGTTTGTGAACGCCATTGGGAGTCTATATATGCATGACTGTAATTTGAAGGCCAGCAGTTGGTGTTTTTGTCCTACTAGGTATTTGTGGGTTCAATATGTTTTTTATCAGAACACTTAGAGCTACCACTACAAAATATGTGATTTGAGTGAATGAGTCAGTCTGAGGATGTTTAAGGCCAGTAATACTACTGTCTCCTTTAAGGACGTTTCCATTCAGCTACATGTTTTACAGTAATCTATTTTACTGGTTCTCCTCAAGAGCTACATTTTTTATCTTTTCCAAGGACCCATAGCGGTTTTTGTGGCCTTTTTGAAGGTTTCTCCACTAAAACGTAGTTTGACCCAGGGAAGGTGTATTTCATTTGATTTGTGGCTTTGCTTTTCCACTGCTGGTTATATTTCAGCCAGACTAACTAGCAGACTGTGTGCCACAATGGCTCACTGGATTGCAAATCACATACAATTCATTGTGTACCTAAGGTAAATAGCTGAGGTGAATCCAAAGCCTGGCGGGATCGACAGTGCTTTTGTTAATCATGACTGTCTGTTGTAGAGTCACTCCAGAAGTCATTCAGTACTGCCAGAGCAGCCCTGTGACTTTGCCACCAAACACAGTGCACAGGTCAAAAAATCCTCATCCCATTTTTCTGTTAATTAAATTGTATAGCCATGGGTCAGTAGCTCAGTGGGCAATGCCAACAGTGACTGGTCCTTGTTAGTGTGACTGAAATGTGTCTCATTTCTGTCAAGGGAATGCAACTAATTAATTTGTCACCAGGTCACAGTAGCCAGAATATTTCACCAGGCAATGTAATTCATAGCAGGCAATTTTTCACAGTAAAGAAAAAAGACTGTGGCAATGCTGATGATCACAAAAGTGGTTATGACTTATCAGCTACAACAAAACTCTTACAACCTTTTCCACAGGTGGCTTTTGAATTTAATGGAATTTAACAGCGCACACAGCTCCAGATCTTGAATATTGGGTGCACAGTAGTGGCAAGGAACCAAGACACACAAAAAACTTGTTACCCACAAGGTTTTGCCCACAATAAATAAAAAGACTATTTATCTGTGAGTGCTGGAGGTTTTATAATTTTTTTAATTTAATACCCTTCAACAATACTAAATCAGATTATGTAGCAGTAGCTAACCTTCGTTTTAACAGTAAGCAGTTGGTGGATAAAGGCTCTTTTTATTCACTGACTGTTGAAGTTATTTTATGCACTGCTGAAGAGAAAACTTCTGTTCTTTATTTCTATAGGCTAAGAAAGACAAGTGGAGATACTGTTGTGTAAGTCGTGTTTCACACAGTAATAAATGCAATGTCTATGTCAAAATGGCAATTGGCACATGCACTATAAAAATATAATGAGGTAATATGTCAGTAATGTGTTTTCAGTCTGTTAAGATGGCCAACAAATGTAAGGAATTGGTGTTACTTTCATAGCTTATGCTAATTAATGAGTAAAATAATTTCATGACAATTTTAAAGGCGCATTAATACTCTGTATTGGATTACTGAGTATAACTCTATATACACCTTCTATAAATCAAAGGAAGAATTTTTACCTTCTTTGGATAACTTGTCTTGCGTTTATCATCACTTGAGCTTCATGTTGTATATATGCAAAGATATCTCAGCAGAATGGTAAATGCAAAGCATGCAGTGTATGTTTAAAGCTTCCATAGGTGTTTACAGTCCTTAAATTGTCCTTGAGATTTTGTGCTGGTAGTTGCAGATACTGTAACTCACTGCTTATGTGATTGACTGCGTAAGGTTGGTATAAGACCAATGAATTTTATGAATTTTAAGTGTCAAGATGACCTGTAAGTTGTGTTTGTCCGAGGTGCCATTAATGCTGTACTTATAAGAAGTACACAACACGTTTACAGGATGTATAAACTTTCTTACCCCTCCTTCAGAGGCAGCATATGTGAGTGTAGTGTACTTGTGTGTGTGTGTGTCACAGTGAGTGTGAGTGCCAAGGTGAAGTCTTTGATGTATGATCAAGGATTCTTATTGTTTGCGGCGTGACTCCGGCTAGCGTAAACACCACACAACACTTTGATCTAACATGCACACAGATAGCCACACACCTTCATAGCTAAGACAGACACACCTATGCATGCACACATGAGCATACACATTCACTCACACAGAAGCAAATGCACATCATTCATCATTGCTGAAAAAATTAAATGGAAGAAAAAGGATGAGAGGGGGTGAGGGAAGCACTCTTTTCTTTATTTTGTCTTTTGTCTTTCTCTTATCCTCTATTTGTTATTTATTCTGCCACCCTTTCTTGCCATCCCTAAATACCGCTTGCTGCGTCATTTTCTCTTATTCAATTTTATTTATTTCAATTCAAAACAATTCAATTTACTTTCATTCATAGTATAAAATCATAACAATAGTTATCTCAACATACTCAACACTTCACAGATAGAGTAGGTCTAGACCACACATAAATTACAAAGACCCAACAATTCTAGTAATTTCCCCAAGAGCAAGCATTTAGTGCGACAGTGGTAAGGAAAAACTTCCTTTTTAGGGAGAAACCTCAGACAGACCCAGGCTCTTGGTAGGAGCTGTCTGTTGGTGCCGGTCAGGGGTGTGATGAACAGGGGCAATAACAGTCACAATAAAGATAATGGAACTATGACTAGAAATAGTAGTTGTAGTAGTTCATGGCTTAGCAGTGCACTGCAGAGCGTAACAGTGCATTGCGCATAGGGCGTGGAGCGGGACCACGGCAACAGCTGCAACTGTCATTTATCTGCCACCCTATTTGGAGGAAAACTGGTGGGCAAAAGAAAAAAAAGCATAAGGACTCTGGAGAATAAGCTTCCTATAGCAAAGTTAGTAACACACATTTCTAAGACATGGATGTACAAAGATGGAAAGAGAGCCCCAACAATCTAAATCTGTAACTGCATAAGAAAGAGCTGGTGCTAGGCAAATCTGAGCCAGTTCTAAAAAGGTTGGTAAATGTATCTGACAACTATGAAGAGAAGCAGAGAAGAGAAGGGGTGACGTGTCTGTAGCTATACACCCTCCCCCGCCAGTCTAGGCAAATGCTGCAACCCCTCACTCCCTAACTATAAGCTTTATCAAAGAGGAGAGTTGAAGTTTACTCTTAAATGTGGTAACGGCAAGTGCCCCCTGAACCCAGACTGGGAGATGGTTCCACAGGAGACAAACCTGATAGCTAAAGGCTCTGGCTCCCTTCTACTTTTAGAGACTCAAGAATTCACAAGTAACTGTATTCTGGGAGTGCAGTGCTCTAGTGGGACAATAAGGTACTATGAGCTCTTCAAGATATGATGGTGCTTGATGATTTAGAGGCTTGTAGGTCAGGAGAAGGATCTTAAATTCAACCCTGGATTTGACAGGAAGCCAATGCAGAGTAGCTAATATGGAGAAATATGATCGCTTTTCTTAGTTCTTGTGAGAACACGCGCTGCAACAAACTGGATCAGCTGGAGAGACTTAAAGGACTTATTTGAGCAGGATAAAAAAGAATACATATGCTTAAATTCATTAAAATAGCAGCTCAGTTTGATTGTCACTTGATTTGGTTGAGGATACTGATGGCATACAAGATTTTTTTTAAACACTTTTTGCCAGAGGTACTCCGAAGACTTCCAGACCTCAGGAGCTCAAACTGGCAGGAAAGCGGGTGTTGTGTACTATCTGCAGTGATTATCTTAGCTTTCTTATTCATTCTGTCAGTGTATATTCAGGTCAGATGTTTTTCAGGTTTCCCACTATGTTGCTAGCAATTGACACTATCTTGTTAAGCTTCTGCTTGTGTTTGCACCTAAATGGCCAAACCAGGCAGAAAGGTGAAAGGTTAAAACACTTTCAATGTGTGTGGCGTATACTAGCTCAGTAATCTGAGCACTGACGCCCAGACAGCTCAGTCTTCTGAGGAGATTGAGTCGTTGTGAGCATTTCTTAAAAATAAAGTCTCTGAAAAGCTCAGGTGGTTGTCAAGAACCGTACCTAGGTAATTAAAAGTTCCCACAGTTTCAACAGCTAGGCCATTAAGTAAAACTGGCTCTGTTGTTGTGTCTTGTTTGCAAAAGAGTAACTTGTTTGTCTTTGCCACATTAATCTTTAGCTTGCTATCATTGCACCATGATTCAAGGGCCAAGGGCGTCAATTTTTTGTAAGAGGTCTACTAAGGCCATGTCGTCAGCGTATTTTATCAATTTAAAGGTGCTATTATTTATAGAAAACTCTTTGTAAATAGAGAGAAAAGCAATGGAGGAAAGAATGCTGCCTTGTGGGCAGCCTGTGCTAATGGTATGCACTCCTGACAAAATGCTTTTTACACACACCCTCTGAGGGCGACAAGAAAGAAAGTCTCTGATCCAGAGAATCAGACACTTATCTATGTTAATATTGGCTAGTCTTTGCAGGAGAATGCGTAGCTTCATGAAATTCATGAAACAAAAGCTGCACTAAAGTCTACGAGTAAGACTCTAGCATGCCCTTTAGGGAGTGCAAGCTGTTTCTAAATAGAGTCTAGAAGGACCAGCACAGCATCATTAGTCCCTCTGTCACTTCTATAAGTGAACTGCAGCAGATCTAACATGCTGGTCACTTGAGAGGTCAGGAGATGTACCAGAAATCTCTCCATTGTTTTACACAATATGGAGGTGATAGCTATGGGTTGGAAATCTTCAGGCTTACATGGAGCAGGCTTCTTTGGTATGGGCCTTATTAAAGAAAATGTCCAAGACGTGGGTACACCTGCTCTTATTTTCCTCATTGTATATGTCTTCTTATTTTTACTTTTTGTATTGTTTACTTGAACGTTATGTTTGTCTGTGGACCTAATTGGTTAAAAATGTCTTGTCTTCACCGTGGGATAGAGGGAAACGTAATTTCGATTTTTTTGTATGTTTTTGACATGTGAAGAAATTGACAATAAAGCAGACTTTGACTTTGACTTTGGTGAACCTGTAGGGAGATTCTTACAGATGTCGTTGCACTGACCCTTATCATCCACAAAATCAAACCTGCAGGAGAACATATTCATTTTATCTAATAATTTAACTGCAAGCTACAAGACTGTCACCTTTTTTGCAACTTTTTCCCATTTAACTGTTAAACCCTCCTAGGCCTGTTTTATGTTACCGCTGAAAAATTTACTCTCCATCTTATTTTTATATTCAATTTTTTGCCTTGAGGATACCCCCCCTTAATTGTTTCATTTTTCTGCACTAATTACATATTGCCTGAGCAAAAGGCAATTTTTCTTTCATTAATACAGGTTTTCAAATGTTTAGAAACTCAGGGTTTATTATTTGGCTATATTTCAATAGTCTTTGTTTCAGACACACAGTCCTCACAGGATTTATGTATGATGATAGTGTCCTTAAGTTCATTCCCATCCTGGCAGGATTCAAAGAAGGTTTCCCTTTTTATATTGTAAAAGCAGTCCCTGAGTTGATCTTTGTTTATTTTAGATCACATATGTGTCTGCTTGATGGCTGGTTTTGTCCTTTTGAGCACATTTTCATATTTACTATTGTTATATATTTATAGCTGGATTTCCCGAGGGGTGGTCTGCACACCGCTTTACATGCCTCAGGGACATTTCCGTAGCAGCGGTCACAGGTCCAATTTAACCGTGTAGGACAGTCAACATATTGATGAACAGTGGGCAGATGTATAGACAAGTTACATGTGTTAAAGTCTCCGAGGACAAAGATGGGCTGGTCTGCAGAGCGGGCGAGTGCATGATTATAGTTCTGTTATTTTTTCCCCCGCTGCTTCGTCATTCGGTCCTGGCACATACACAAGAACAACAGTAATTTGAACAAACTCTTGCGTGAGTTAGAATGGTCTGAAGGATACAGTCAATATTTCATAGTCCGGTGTGCACACCTGCTCCTGAACACAATACTGTGTAGCGCAGCGATTGTCGACAGATAAACACAGCCCTCCTCCAATGGATTTACGTGAGCTACGCTCATTTCTATCTGCGGTTATGGTGGTATACCCAGACAGCGTCTGCTGCTTACCGATCGAATGTTGGTCAGAGTGATGTGACTCTCTATCAGCCTAGCTACACTGCTGAAAAGAAACCTTGGGTTGCTCTTATTTTCTTCAATTAGTGATGAGTAATGGTCTGATCTGGAATTTCTGAGGGCCTTCCATTATTCTTTCAGACTGTCTTGCTGATCTAAACAAGATTGTTCCAGATTGGTGAAGGCCATTTACTTTAAGGTTTTCAAAAGGTTTGTTTTAATTTGCGAATTTGGGAGATATACCAAGGGGCTAGTTTCCTTTGCGTCCTCATCTTCTTTTTGAGAGGAGCAACAGAGTCTAAAGTCTAATTGACTTCTGTTTTCCATGTTGGATGTAGAAGATTAAGAGCAAGGGTTTCAAATGAGTTATAATTTAGTTTAGGTTTAGGATTAATAAACAGGCTTGAATCAAAGATGACTGCAACTCCCCCTCCTTGGCCACAGCCTTGAGGAATATGAGTATTAATATGACTGGGAGGTAAGCCTGCACAATTTGGGCAAAAATATAAATCACAATTGCATTTGCTTAGAATTGATATCACAAGTCTCTGCCACAATTTTTTTCGACCATGACAAAACAAAAAAATTGACAGTACCAAACCAAGGTTATTATAATTTTGCATTTTTCATTTGTTTTTATTTTTATTTTGTTTAGACTTTTTGTTTTCATATTCAGTTTAGTTTTAATTAGTTTTTAAAGCAGGTTTGCTAGTTTATTTTTCACTTTCAAAAATGCTCAGTTTCAAGTTTAGTTTTTATTAGTTTAGTCTTTTTTGTAATATGGGTTATTTTTCGGGGGATTCGAAAAGGTCAGAAAACGTATTGTGTAATAATAAATCAACAAAAACATCATACAATTTTAGAAATACAGTATGTATTCACAATGTATTCAACAATAACAGCAGTACATACAATGTACTGCTATCGTTGATGAGCATAGCTATGTAAACTGTCAACACAAGACACAGAAGTGAGTGCAGAATGTGTTTGACGTGTTCCAGGAGAAAAACCTAAACAGCCGACAGACTAAAGAAGACAGACATCAACAGGTGTTTTGAACTTTGGTTCGAGGAAAGTGGCATACTTTTTGAAGTCAATCGACTCACACAGTTGTGTAGACATTTTAACCCACGTTCCCTCCCGCTTTTGGTGTTCCTGCGTATTTACTAACCAGCTATTGGGTCGCTGGTGAAAGCACACCTGTAGTGTTCTCTGTCCTGCTCTTGTTGTCTCCACTGACACTACGTATCTATGCATCCATGCCAGTAACGTTATCGGGGTTGGCTTCTGTTTTGGGGAAAGGGGGCTTGACGTTCTGCTTTCTCCTTTCTTGCTTTTTACTTTCATATTCATGGGATGTTTTGCTGTAATGCACTGTCCACATGTTTTACCACCTTCCACAGCAAGGCACTTGCTTTTATCTGACACTGTCAAAATCAAATAGGACTCTGCCGCTTTCTTCCGAATTTTAGTATCGCCATGACGCCAGGCGAGTGGCCCGGACTGTTGTTTGTTATGTTCAATTTTAGATGGAATGTCGGAATTTCTGTGTTCCCAGTCAGAATATACACGTCTATGGGAAATGTCACCGTTGGAAAGATATAACGTCAATTGCTCTTTGAAAGACATTGATAAAGATGAAAACTAAGGACATTTACTCGATAATTTTAACCAAACCAAACATTTTATTAGCATCTATAGCACATTGCCTATCACCAAAAGCCTGTAAACATACAGTAGAGGCCTCAATGAGGAGAAGGGAGAGCATTGCAGCACTTGGGAGCACTAAAACCTATTTTATACAGTCTGTTTAAAACTCACAGAAGAAAGTAGTATCAGTGGTGATGCATTCGGCTTCTAAAATTAAATGAGAACCAAAATCATTAAAAAGAACTTTTAAATCAGTCATTTAAAAATTAAATTGTGAACAGGTTGAATCGAGATCGTGATTTTATAATGATTAATCGTGCCGGCCTACTGGAAGGAGTGGAATTCAATTAGACTAACATATTTTTCATTCATCTTCATTTCGGTAAGACAGAATAAATCAATTTGGTTATCTGAATGTCAAATCATTTACTAGAAGGTTGTCATGACCGACAGTAGACCTGGTCAGATTTCTTGATATGAGAAAGTGGGATGAATGCCATTTCTCCTAATCAAACCAGGCTTTCCCCAGAATGCCCTCCAGTTATCTATGTAGCCCATCATGAGTTGGGCACCACCCCGACAACCAGCTGTGGAAGGATGACATGCGGCTGTACATGTCATCGTTGATCAGGTTTGGAAGGGGTCCAGAGAAAACTACAGAGTCCGACAATGTTGTTGCAAATTTACAAAGTGACACATCATTCATTTTAGTGGTCTCGGATTTGCGTTATTGGGTATCATAACCACCTACGTGAAGTATGAGCTTACGGTTATTTTTAGCCAGCAGCTATAGATGAGAGTCCACATCATCCGCTCTGGCCCACAACCACTGGAGCCGCCAAATTCACGTTCCGCAGTATAGGTATCCCAATGACCAGAGTTGGCTTCTCAGCAGGTGTGTCACTGAGTGGGGAGAAACTTTTAAAAAGACGAATATGTTGGTGGTTTGCCATAGGCATGGAACAAACACTGCCATATGCACGCCCCGGTATGAGCTAGCGCTACCCTTCATATGGACAGGCACCCACTCGCCTTGCCTACTATCCACCTTTTCTTTTTTTAATCCCCATTAACCTTTGAAAGCTTTATTTTATCTTCCCATTGTTTGTTGTTTGCCATCTTCCCTTTGTAAACTGCCTCTAAGTATTAGCTAGCACTTAGCATTTTTGTATTCCACATCACTTTACCTCCAGTCCTTCCCTTTAAAGCATTTCTAAATAACAAGAGTGTCATCTCCATGGACCCCATCTGTCACACTTTATTCTCTCATTTACCATTTTATCTGATCTTTTATATTGTCATCCTTTACTTTTTCCATATTCATCTTTTGAAATCATATCCCAGCATAATTTCCATAATAATTCCATGTCCCATATACATCATTTTTTTCCCTTTCAATAACCATGCTTTGTAATTTAGTTTCCTCTCTCTTTTGATTTATTTTTCTCTGCTGCTCACCTTTTAAATAGCTTTTCAAAAGCTTGGCTTTCAAATGGTCTCTTAGTAACTGAAGTCCCAAGGTGCTATATCCATGGCCCTCACACATACATCTGATCTCTTCTTTTCACACCCCACAATATTTATTTATTTCTCAGCATTCAATTATTTTTTCAATATTTTTACTTGCAGTTTGTCTGCCTATCTGTGTCTTATGTCCATTGATAGATAGACATATTATAATATGAGAATTATGATAGTTATAATCCTTCTTGGCCAGTATGAAAATGTGTGTGTGTGTGTGTGCGCATGTGTTTTCTTAAGGGGCCAAGGTACAGGGTCCAGTCAAGTGCAAATTGTGCAATGCACCTTTTAATCTATAATGAATTCCATATTTAGTTATCATTTGGAATGCACAAGGAAATAAAATCCATTAAATAAACCACTTTGGAAATGTAATAGTGAGAATGAACTAAGAGATTTGTTTGTAGTGTAGGAAAAATGTGGTTATCTTTAAAAAGATTTGTTTTCCCCTGAGGGGGTGGATAGGGGCTGCAGGCTGTGTGTCGACCAGTCTGGAGACTGCAGGTTCATAAGTGTTTACTGTGTTACTTGTTCAAGATTGTCAAGCCTTTATAGTGTATTCAATTTAATGGCACACAGGGTGGAAATAAAGAACAATGATGAATTGTAGCACTGCATTATAGAATAAAAGAAGTATGGTGTTTGGTTGTCAAATACATAGGAACACAAATGATAATTATTATCAATGGGTTGACTATTGATACCAACTGACCAACATAAATTATGCACTTGGTGCTAATTTTACAGGGACATTTGAAAACCTCATGCATAGAAAAACAAATGAGATACCTCAAAGGAGTCAACTAGACTGAATACTCTAATGCATAATTATAATCTCAATGTGCTACTCAGAGGAAGATTTTTACACCTGCATACCAAAAGTCTGAACTCTTAAATTTTGAGTGGCCAAGTTACAGTAATTCATCAACTCGGAAAAGTGTTTTACACATAATCCATAGATTTGCTGTGCACTTGTGGACCTATGGGACATTTTTAACGATATGCTTCATTTCAAATTCAGTGAGAAAAATAAATGGAAACAATGACAATAGTCTGTTCAGAAAGAGAAAGTATGTGAGTGTTGCATTAACTCAAAGAGAAAACAGCATAAAGAACAGCAAAACGTCCCATTATCTGTGACAAAACACAACAGTGCAATCCGTTAAGAGCTATGTGTCAGCTGATACAGCACAGCATCATAGATAAATTACATTGTTTCAAAATTATGCTTGACTGGACAAGCATCTCACACTAGGAAAATGGGTGATTCCGGGAATCTCTCCCATGGGTTTTTAGGGGGAGGAGCAAGCAAGAGATGAGGCATGAATAGGTAAGAACCTTCAGTGTTTTTTGCTCATAATACATTCAAGAAATTCCTGAATTTTATATATTTATATATACTGCATGTGTGTTGTTTTTAATTACTGTATTGTGTGTTTGTGCGTGTGTGTGTGTGTGCATGTGTGTGTGTGTGCGCGTGTGTGTGTGCATGCGCACATGTGTGTGTGTGTGTTTGTAAACTAATTTAGATGAAATTGTACAGCCATCTTGTAGCTTCTTGGCTGTGATCAGTAGCATGCTGTATTGATTAATAAACATTATGCCCCTCGGCAGAATTGTAGATGTTACAGTGAAAATGTATGTTGTGCACAATCAGCACCTTACAAAAATGGGATTACATAGACAGATTAATATGAAGGCATATTTCAGTAAAGTCAGTCAAACCATTATCAATATATTTATCTTCAAAGTGGAATCCGTTTTACATAACCTTGTTTGACATTTACTGAGATGTTTTAAAGTGTGGAATAAATCCAGTGACTGATACCCACCAAAGGACACAGAAGCAATGAGGTTAATTAAAATGATGCAGATAAAAAATATGTGTAGCCAAAACCACCAAGAAGTGAACATGATGAAAGGACACACCTTTGAGTTGACAAAACAAGCCAAACTCAAGGTCCACTTACAAGCTTTTTTGGGATCTTAATAGCTTAACACCTTATGATGTTATGATGTCATCCATAGCACTTTGAAGGCATAATAAGTCTTAATAGTCTCTCAGGACTTCTTGTCTTTATCCATATTGCCACCAAACTACTGATAAACACTTTATCTTTGAATTGTGTGTGTGTTTGTTCTTTTGTCAAACTACTATTTCTGAGGTCAAACAAGAGCTTTCATGATTAACTTTCCTTGTATTCAAAGGGTCTTAAACTAAAAAAGCTCATTATGGATTTTATTTATCAGAAACATAAAGCATGAGACGTTCAAAATATTGTCAGATCAGAAGTCAGGTGGGCTGAATTACTGTTACATTATGGTATTTCTTCCTACTCACGAGTATTTGACGACAAAACGAGAAATTAAACAATTTCATCTGATCACATCTTTTTGATGGCACATTTTTAGATATGGCCTAATTTCTTTCTTGTGGCTTTCCTGTATCTTCTTGATTGTTTTTCTCTCTGTCTTTCCCTCTAGATAGTCAGATGACTTCTGAACAGATTGAACAGAATATTAATTGCCTTTCTAATTTATGTTAATGTATGCTAATCTACACACTCATCGACTCTCAACGGACTCATTATCTAGATCGTTTAGAACGGCCAGGAAGAGATTCAGTCTGTGTGACCCTGAAGGTTGCCAGTTCAATTCCCAATGAGCTGAGCCTAAGGGTCTCAGCAAGTCTATTTAACCCTGCATTAACTAGCATAAAGCTCTATTCTTAAACTGGTTGATGTGTAGACACAAATATCCAACCCATGAATGAGCAGACACATACACAGTAGGCACATGTAGGATATGACTCTTCTATTGCAATCTCTGACACACAGTAAATGGATGGTCACAAAACCACTGTTACGACAGGTCTTTCAGTTAATGTAGTTAGCACCAATAGGGTCAGTACTGACATGTGGCACATGAAGGGTGTGTGTTTGTAAAAGCTGATATAACCCCTACTACAGACTGATTGAGACTGATTCCATAAGGAGGAAGATGGAAGTGAGCATGCTGCAGGCTGACGCTGGAACGCCACGTCACCACCCTGAAAATACTGTTAAGGAGACAATGAGAGAAAGGTTTTGTGTTTCCCACAACATAACTTTTGTAAATAAACCTTTTAAAACCTGAATTACACACCAAGAAGCAGGCTGGTAAAAAAGTCAGCGAAAGATGGAGGAGCTGCTCGGAGCACACAAGCCCAACTTTGGAACGTGGAACGCAAAACAACATGGCGGCTGGGTGAGTCAGTTTAACAAAGCACAACCCCTCTTAGGTATGAAAGTATACACTTGTCGAGGCCAGCTCAGTCTCATTCTCAAATTAAATGCAACACCAGTCTCATTCTCACGTTAAATGCAACACGCAGGGAGAGAAAACAATATATAACATGTTACAAGCTAGTTTAGCCTTTAGTAGCTGTGTTTTGTTCTTCAACGAGCCAAGGTTAGCTTAGCCTTGTAACAACATTATTACAAAATTTTAAAGTGCTTTTCTCTGCTGCAACATTTCCTGCTTTGTTTTTAAACTGAAGCAAAAAAAAAACATTTAGCAAGAAAGCATGGCATGCCATGTTGCTTTCCAGATTGTTGTATTTTCCCAGCAAATGTTTTATTGAAATAGTTAAGTGCTGAAGTCAGTAGAAAGATGAGGGTGAGCAAGTCAGGATCAGGAGTTAAATGCTAATAGAGGACCCGGTGTGGGAAGTGGTGCTTGCAGTATTCATAAAAATTGGGACATTGATAAATTACCATTTAATTCCATTTAAACTCCATCTGCCACTAAATGACATGGAAATTGTGAGTTTAGCCTCTTACATATATTTTTAAAATGTGTACTGCTTTAACTTCTGTAATTGTGTGCCACCTTGGTGTGTACTTTACAGTATATGTATGACAATATACGTATACATCACTATTTTTAATTGGGAACCATAGAAGAAATGATAACTGTATTTATTGTCTCATAAGGGTTACTCAATAGATTTTAAATAAGTTCAGTTGACTCACCATTAGGAATACTACTCGAACTGAGAAAACAGCTGTAAAATGACATTTGTGGCTCTCTCAGTATCCTTCTAAAATCTGATAAAACAATTCTGATGATGTCACTATTAATTTAGCCTGGGTTTGGAGACTTCACAGGAAGCTTTTCTTACAAATTGTGGGTGTTTCCCGGGAGTTTGATAGTCAACTGTGTAGTGTACCTTTACCACACAAAATGTGCTTGCTGTATTATTTTAGAATGGCCCAAACATTGCAGTTTTTAAATCCAGACTGAAAACCTGCATGTTCTCAAGCACTTTTGACTAAATGTTTTTAAACCTCAAGGACTTATCATTGTATTAATATTATTTCAAATTGTTTTAATCTTTAATGTTTTAAATTGTATTTCAATATAGCACTATCTCTTTTATGCTGGTCTTTTAAATTGTATGGGTTTAACTTTAAATTGTATTCTGTTGTTTTAAGTTATCTGGACAGCACCGTAAACCTACCTCTTTGTTTGAAAAATTCTTTATGAATAAAACTGCATGCCATAATGGGAAAAGTACGATAACATGTTTTTGGGGTTTTGCCAATACAAGGGACTAAAAGTTAAGGTTTTGGAGGTGCTCCTTATAAAGTAACTTCACACTTGAAGTCTGTTGAACCGCTGACCACACCATGGTGTTGTGTCTGTTGTGACCACATGCATCTCCGATGTAATATGATACTGAAGTGCAAAATTACATCACAGCTGCAGTGTTGGGGAAGAGCAGGTTGTCACCACCAGCTAGCAGCACAAGCAAGATTATTACCTGGGTGCAGTTGCTTTTTTGGAATTTAAATTCAGTATTAACTTTATCCACACCTCCATAGCAATCCATATTCTCCATCACATTTCCAACTAACGCTGTCTACTCAACATGTTTTTAAATTGACAACTACACATATTTATTATTTTCTATTTTCTTTTATTGACGTTTAATTTTGTACAGTTTTATTGCTAGTGTGTGTGCACTCAGGTTTGTCTGCCTCCTGCTTCTGCGGCTGTGATGACTTTATTCCTCCCCACATTTTATTGAAGTTTTATTTTATCTTATCTTGTCCAGTCTGCTCTTGTAAAGGGTACAACACTATAAAGATGTTTAATTTAAAAAATGTTTTAGCTAGTATGCCCGGCAGACCCATGTATGACACATACAAACTCTGTTGAAAGCCACCAGCAAAAAACATCAGCAGATGTTTTTTTTTTCAATTTCTGATCTGATCAAGCCCAGAGCGGGAGACATACACACACGCACGCACGCACGCACGCACACACACAGAAACACACACGCACAGTGTTAAAGAATACATTCTGTATTCATGAAAAATTAATAAAGCTGCAAACCATTCCAGCTCCCCATGTCTGCTGTGTGTTTATGTGGCTACTTACCAAGATGATGCCACGTATGTTGGCCTTGGTGTGTTGGATTGTTTTCTCTTGTTTTTATTGTAAATTCAGTTTTCTGCTACGCTACCTACCCGGAGGTCTTTCACCAGAGATGAGCTCATTAACATCAGGGAAACAACAACAGCGGACCTGATTCCAACTTTTCTTGCATCTTCCGTAGATTTATTGGACATTTTATCCTAAGGTGTGATCACCTTTGCCCATGCAGTGAACTGCCAGGGGAGAGGAAGTCAGGCTAATGTGCTTGTTTGTTCGGCAGGAACTTTGCAAAACGCTACCTGGGATATTTCTTTCCAACATGCGTTCAATGTGCAACAAACTGGACTACCATCAGCTTTTTTGCACCATTCTCCCTTCTGGCGAGAGCCTGCGGTCCATCAGCACCAAAACAAACACAGTTTCTTCCCCTCTGCAGTCCGCCTCAATAACATGCCCGGACCCTCATTAACATAGACTCTTAATCCTACTATACTGGACTATATGCCTGTTGTTTGCACATTCTAATGGCTAATATCCTGAACTTTTGCACACCCTGCACTAATCCATACAACCTCTTTTTTCTTAATGTTAAACATATTATATTGCACATATTTGTTTCTGTAGTTATTGTTTGTTTGTTTCTTATTTGTGTTTAATTTGTTTATGTATGCACCAAGAACCAAGGCAACTTCCTTGTAAGTGTTACTTTATTTGGTATATATCATTTCACATCACAATAAATCATTTTCTGATTCTGTTGTGTACATGTGTGTCATGCACTGGGCTCGATTAGATCAAGCTAAGTTGAAACCGAGCGAAGCACTGAAGCGTGACAGCGTTTGTGTGGGTTTGTGTGTGATGGAGGATTTGAAGAAATCCTGTTGCTCTGTTCTTAATAAGAGGAACAGCACCTTTCTGTCTGACATAAGCTGCCTCTAGAACAGAAAAAATGGATAAGGCTTTTTCCACATAGCGTTTCAAGGTCTAAAAGGTAATACTGGTGGTGGGGAAAGACCAAAATACAAAATAGAACAGATACATTGTCACAAATTGGATGACAGGATGACCGATTTTGCTGTACCAGAAGAGTCTGTCTTTGTTTGTCTATAGTGTTCTACTGGCCTTACAAAGAATAACTGTTGACCGGTGTGACAGTTTTGCTCATTTGACAGCTCAAACCAGAAGACCACCAAAGACTTGTCAAGCGTGTTTGATATGAATTGGGACATCCAGCTTGAGGTCAGAATTGAAAGCAATTCAACGGAGGTATTCTTACTCTCTCACAGCTGGAGTGCAATGATTCTCCATAATTACCCTGCCTACGAGCCGATCCTGAAAACTCACTTCAGGTGCAAATTTACACTTTGCTGCCGAGCACACAATCCCACATTAAAAGCAGCCTTCTGTTGATTTGTTTTGATTGATTTTCTATCATTGCATCATATTCCTCTAACATTTAGGGATTTTTGGGTGAAAACTAGGATAGTCAGTCTTTATACTGTATGTGAAACCCCATGTCTACTTTGCGCACCATTTTGACAGGAAAACAAGACTTAGATTTAATGACAAAGCCAGTTTCTTTACTTTTAAATCTCTAATCCCACAAACCTAAACAGTTGCCTATAAAGCCACCTTTAGGGTTAGTGAATTAGTTCTAATATTTAAGTGAATTGATTAAGTCAAGGGTCTTCAATGCTTTTTAAGCCAAGCACCCCTTAACTGAAAGAAGGTGGCGCATAAACCACCAATTACATATATTTTATACAATGAAGTTGCATATTAAACTTGGCCTACAATAACTTGTAGGGCGGCCTAAAGCCTTTATACATACCGTTTTTGCATACAATAGTAGCTATTCAAATAGCCTAACAATTGTTGGCATGATTTTTTAATTTTAAACACACATGTGGCACAGATTTACATTTGCTAATAATATGTTGGATGCATGTTAAGAACCCCTGTTGAAGATCCCTGGATTAAGTAGTCTGTTGTTGTTTTAAATATGTTTAGTAAAGAGACAGTGTTTTGGAATGTAGTATTATACTGTGTATTATTGAAATATTATTTTCCAGATTAATGTATGATTAATGTAAGCCTTTATTACAGTATGTTTACATTATATTATCTTTAATTGCTATTAAAGACTAAAGAATTGCATGATTTTTTTCCTCACTTTTATTGAATAACGTTTTATTAAAAAAAATAAAAATAAACTACAGAGCATTCTTGAGTGCAAATCTTAGAAGTTTAACAAATATGGGCTCTGATCTCGGGCTATTCTGCTGTGTCCTGTGCAGTTTAGTAAGCAAATTTAAATTTACCACAATAAAATATTCTTGCTGGATTGTATTCTAGCAACCACGGAGAACATTAAATTTGGATTAAACTGACAGAACTGAGTGACTAGGTAGCTTGCCTGGTGGAGGAGGCGCCCATTTATAGAGGTTTACTCCTTGACACTGCGGCCGCAGTTTCAACTCTGCCTGCGGCCCTTTGCTGCATGTCATACCCCCTCTCTCTCCCCTTTCATATCTTCAGCTGTCCTATGTATAAATAAAAGTCTACAGTTAAAAACAAATAAAAATTAAAACTGACAAAACATGTAGACTTTTAAAAGAAAAATGCTTTTATTTCAGTTTCATTTGCTTTTTTCTCTCTCAAGTGGACAATGCAATTTAAAGAGATTGTTTTTTTTCTAAGAAATGTAAAACCTGCACTGCAACACACACACACACACACACACACATATATAGATATGATCCTACAGTGGCCTAGTTTAAACCCTCATTCACGAACCCCAATACAAATTCAAAGGCTTACTTTCTCTCCTTCTTTTTTGTGAAGGCGTACTTAATATTCGTGCGGCCCTCTCTCTTACTTTCCTGCCTTTTGCCTCTCATTCTCTCTTTCTGTCTGTATGTCTTTCTCTCTAACACACACACTCACACACACACACACACACATATACACGCAAGCACGCACACACAAAAAAACACACACACACACACACACACACACACACACATACGTTTGCCCTGTCTTCCAGCTTAAGCAGAGATTGTCATGGAGTCATGCATAGTTTTAACTGAAGAATGCCAACCAAGCACGTCAGATTAACACAAGGCTGGCTCCACTAGATAGATCCACGTATGTACACACACACACACACACAGACATCAAACACACACAAAATTTGATTTGCTAAGACCCTGACTGACACATCAGACATAAGTTGATGGCAGAGAGACAGGGGGAGAGAGAGAGAGAAAAAGAGAGAGGAAATGGGATATACAACTGGGAGAGTTGAATTAAGTGAGTGAAAAAAGTCATTTTAGAGGAAAAGAAATTTAATTGGGCCCACAATTACTCTGATTAATACATTTACCTGAGCAAATTCAACTCTGACAGAAAGACAAAATTGGAAATACTTTGAGATAAATGTCAGGGAATCATAAACAACTTTTGAGTGGTTTAGCTGATGTAGAAACACTACCTCGCAGCTCTGCAAGCAGCTTTGAGCAGAAGAAGAAACCTTGTCATTCTTTCTTATCTCGTTAAATTATTGAAAACTTGTGAGTGACAAGATCAAGGTTGGAAGTGCAGGGCTATGCGCAGCAGACACTGATGACAGTAGACACACATTAAAGTAGAAAGTAACTTGGAGAATGCGGACCTCCACCCAGGCCATGAACTATCCTGCAATGAAAAAAAAAATGGTTGTCGCCTCATGATAAGGATCCACACAATACTGTAATGTGATGTGCTCTTTGTAAGCCCATGCTACACCCTTCCACCCATTGGGCCAGTAGTTTTTCCCTAATCCTGCTGACAAACAGACAAACAAACCAACAAAAAAACTGAAAAAATAACCTCCTTAGATGAGGTTACAATGCGGCTGAAGTTAAACTTTGAGTAGATGTCAGGAAAGTAGACTCACACTTTGGACAAAGTATAGTATGTTTCATTGTTGGCAAAGTCATGAAATGTGATAGCTTGGTTCCCGGAGTTACATGCAAATAAGGTCAGTCCTATTCCAGTACAGGGAATATGAAGCTGGAGAATAACTTTAGCAATGGCACAATTACAGTTTATATAGCTAACAACTACCCATAAACCAACACAAACATATGGATGAAGGGCATATATGACCTATAAGGCAGACAAAAGTGTCATACTTTGCTTAATTTTGGGTCTGTCCCATTTAGCAGTCCAATGGCTGCGAAATTTAGAAAATTACAAATATAAAACATAAAATTGTATAAAACATAAAATAGTTTGTGCAAGCCAGCAGATGGCTGTGTTTAAGAGATAAGTATGTATAAATGTCCCAAAAATAGTGTTGTAATGATTAATTGATGAAAAATATTATGCTTAGCATGAAGTGTGATTTTGAGTACAGCTTTACTTTGCACAGATCTTTGTTATACACAGTACTTGACCTCTCTCGCCCTCCACTTTCTGTCCTTCTCTCTCTGAATATTAAACAGCTGGCAGCAATGTGGCCATTAATATTAACATTCTCCATGCATATGTAATAACATTTAGTCGTCATGGATTCAGCACTTCATCTGAAGGGATATTGTGACTTGATGAACTATAGTGAAACTATTTTTTTTTACTCACCAGGTTGCTGTATTGTAAAGCAAAGGTTTCTACAATAACCCTTTACTTTTGTCTTTCTCTCTTCCCCGGTCTCGCTCTCCACCTGCCCTGCTTTTCACAGAGTTGTGTAGTTAAATAATTGAAGTGGCAGGTGTGTTGAGTTTCGGTTAAAATAGAGCCGACGTTTGCAGTGGAGCACTTGATAGCTGACCTCTTCAACCTTCTAGATTCAAGTCTGGATAAATCCTCTTTACTGCTCTGCCAAGCTGACACTACCACAGAGTCATTAATACTGCTACCAGCAATTTATGTCATAGGCAGTTGCCTGGTGTTCATCTGTGTGGGAGACAATGGCATGTTGAATTTGTTACTTTTTCTCACTGGGCTCTTGTCACATTGGAGATAAAGCTTCAACAGTTTTTGCCAACTCTCTACTTTCATAGCCTTGTTTCTTTTTTCTCGGTCTCACCCCCAACCAGTCTCTTTCACATACTGGAGAGAACTGCAGTTAAACAAGTGAAGCACTGTTACAAGAAGTGTACAGAGCTAACAATGGCAGTGGAGTGGAAAAGTAGCAGCAAGCAGAGCTCTACTTGGCTTCTGCTGGCTGATCTGTCTGGACATTAAATCACTCCACTTCAATACAAACATGAAGCGCTAAGGGGAAGAAATTGTACACAGACTTTTTCAGACAAAAACATTTTTGTAACTCTGTTAAGGAATCACATGAAACAAACTTACAACTAAAAGACAATTTGGACATGCTCCTGTGCTGCAGGGGCATGGCTTTATTTTGGGGGCAAAAGCAAATATCTAACCAAACTGACTTTTAACACTTGGGGTCACACAGAAGGATTTGAAGCATTTTGAGCCTCTGGTGCATGAATTTCTTTGTCCATCCATTTATCTTTGTCCTCTTATTCGGTATTGGGTTTGCGGGGGCAGCAGCTCCAACAGGGGACCCCAAACTTCCCTTTCCCGAGCCAGATTAACCAGCTCCGACTTGGGGATCCAGAGGCGTTTTCAGGCCAGTTTGGAGATGCAATCCCTCCATATAGTTTTGGGTCTTCCCCAAGGCCTTCTCCAAGCTGGACGTGCCTGGATCATCTCCCTGGAGAGGCGCCCAGGAGGCATCTTTACCAAATGCCCGAACCACCTCAACTGGCCCCTTTTTACACAAAGAAGCAGCGGCTCTACTCCGAGCTCCTCTCATCCTATCTCTAAGGGAGACCCCAGCCACCCTCCTGAGGAAAGCCATTTCGGCCGCTTGTACCCTGGATCTTGTTCTTTCGGTCATGACCCAGCGTCCATGGCCATAAGTGAGGGTAGGAACGAAAACTGACAAGTAGATCGAGAGCTTTGCCTTCTGGCTCAACTCTCTTTTCGTCACAACGGTGCAATAAAATGAATGTATTACCAAACTCCCTGTGCTGATTCTCTGACTAATCTCCTGCTCCACTGTCCCTTGACTTGTGAACAAGACCCCAAGGTATTTAAACTCCTTCACTTGGGGTAAGGACTCATTCCCTACCTGAAGAAGGCACGCCATTTGTTTCATGCTAAGAACCCTGGCCTCAGATTTAGAGGTGCTGATCCTCATCGCAGCCGCTTCACACTTAGCTGCGTATCGATCCAGTGAGTGCTAAAGATCACAGACCAATGATGCCATCAGGACCACATCATCCGCAAAAAGCAGCAATGAGATCCCGAGCCCACCGAACTGCAACCCCTCCTCACCCCCAATACGTCTTGATATCTTATCCATAAATGTTACAAACTGGATTGGTGACAAAGCACAGCCCTGGCGGAGGCAAACCCTCAGCTGAAAGAAGTCCAACTTACTGCCAAAAACCCGGAAACAGCTCTCGCTTTGGTCATACAGATATTGGATGGCCCTGAGAAGGGACCCCCATACTTCTGCAGCACCCCCCACAGTATCTCCCAGGGGACCCGGTTATACGCCGGCTCCAGATCCACAAAAAGCATGTAGACCAGTTGGGAATACTCCCACGCTCCCTCCAGCATCCTTACAAGAGTGAAGATCTGATCCATTGTTCCACGACCAGGACAGAATCCGCATTGTTCCTCTTCAACCCAAGGTTCGACTATCGGCCAAACTTTCCTTTCCAGCACCTGGGAGGCGGAGAAGTGTGATACATCTGTAATTGGCACACACCCTCTGGTCCCCTTTTTTGAAGATGGAAACCACCACCCCGGTCTGCCACTCTCTAGGCACCATCCCAGACCTCCATGCAATGTTGAAGAGGCGTTTTAAACCATTGCCTCTTTCACAGGCAGAGGCTGCGGCCCTTCAGGCCCTTCGGTACCTTGAAACTGCCTCTGGATCCCTTCAGGATAGCATATTCCGGAAAGAATCCTTCAGTTTCGTGGCTTCTCTGACCACCGGTGTCCTCCCACAGGTGGTGGGCCCATGGGATGGAGAGATAGGTGCCACGTAGCTTTTTAGGGCTGTGCCTGGCCGGGCTCCGTGGCAAATCCGGCCACTAGGCGCTTGTTGAAGAGCCCTCCGTCTGAGCCTGGCTCCAGACGGGGGCCCCGGGCTCCCTCCGGCCAGGGTCACTCCATCTCCCTCTTAGTGCTTCACTGGGGGTTTTGAACCATTCTTTATCCAGCCCCTCACCTGAGACCACTTTGCCATGGGAGACCCTACCAGGAGCACAAAGCTCCCGGCAACACAGCCCTCAGGTTCATAGGGACACACAAACCTCTCTACCACAATAAGGTGATGGTTCCTGGAGAGGCATGAATTTCTTTTACTTTTTAAACTTTAGAACTCTTATAATAGACATCTCTTGTTTGCCGACTGCCTGGAATTGGATTTGTTGCATGAGGAGGCAGAAAACAACCAAGCAACTGCTTGCAAACTGCTGGTTTGGTCACTACATGCACAGATGCAGAAACCCAAACACACAGACACACATACACACACACACACAAACACACTCAAAAACGCACTCACACACTCATTCACTCACTCACTCACTCACACATCTGCACGCATGCACGCACACACACACTCAGTTCTCACAGGGAGAGCTGTCAACACAGGCCACAACTCTACAAGCTAACCAGCAGGAGAGTGTTAGTGAATTGTGTATGTGTATGTGGTTGTATTTGTGAGTCTGTTGTGGTCAGTGATTTTGTTGCACTCCAGTTGTGGAGTGAATTTGACTGCTGATATGCTCATTGCAGCCCCAGGCAAGACAAGTGAATGTGTGTGTGTTTGTGTGTGTGCGTGCATGCGTGTGTTCATGCATGCGTGTGTGTGTGTATGAGTGAGTAAGTGGTGGTGAGAGAAAGCGACATTTAGGTAGGCGGAAGTGACCTGTATTGCAGACGGGAAGCGACACAACTATTACCACACACACACACCCACACACACACACACACACACACACACACACACACACACCTGTGTTCTTGTCTCACAATTTGTAAATCCATGCTTGGATGAACCACACCAGAATGTCAAAAAATACGGCAGGAATAAAGAGAAACAGTATATAGTTCTATGCTTGATCGTTAGGCCAAGCTTTGCCACTCGTTGTCTGCAGGCACAATAAAAAGGTACATCCGGCACTGCATGAAAAAACCTGATGTACTTACAGTACATACAGCATTTACTTCATCTTAATATATGTATCATATATGTATTCTGCAGTTCAATCAAAGAATGTTTTCAATCTCAGCTTCTTTCATTTGAAATACTTTTAGAAGCCCAAGGTTAAGAATCCAGGAAAAGCAAAAGATAATTTAGAGAATTTTGTGCAACAGAAATATCAATTTGTCTTTCTTTTTTGTTCAATCATCTTGTAAATGTATCTGGGGTACCCAGGTTGGGAACTACTTGTTAAGAGGACACACAAACTTTGTTGTTTGTTTTGTTGTCTGTTTCTTGTCTGGGCAAGGTGGAGGTGGGTGTGGCCTGGACCAACTCCTACTTTGCTCATGTGAAGCCATGATGTCTCTTTGGGCAGGCCAAAATCTCTCCGCGGGCAAAGGTAATCTTGCCCCTTATGACCTCATAGAGCAAGATTCCAAACTGGCCAAGCTGAGCATTCATTTTCTAAAATTAAAATAATAATAAATTGACCACATTAACTTAAAGAAGTTAGTTTTTTTTTTTAACGATTGAGCTTTAGACCGTGTTTGTACAGAAGACATAACTTAAGTTAACTGCAGCAGTTCAGCGCTCCCTCATATCTACACAGGGTGCATTCAGGCACAGTATTGAGTGTAGGTTGTTTTGGCAGAGCTCAGACCCCAACACACAATTATTGAAGTTACATGCAGGAAGAAATAAGACTTTTAGCTTAACGTTATTCAAGCTGCGTTTACGTGTGAGTGAAACGTAAGCCGTTACGAAGTAGGTGTAGAAAGATGGATGGCTTAAAATAGAAGCGTATCTGTTTTATCAGATGTGTGTGAGACGTATGACAGAATACACAGCTGAAACTCTTTTTGTGTAGACAAGTTAACGTGAACAAGAATGGGTAGGTCAAAAGAAATCGTTCACTTTCTAGTTGATCCATTTGTCACCTTTAGGTGGTTTTGATGGATCCTCTATCAGTGCTGTCAGCACTGTCTTCTGGACTGTCTGCTTTATGAAACAGCTTTGGATTGAAATGAAGGAGACAGAGTGAGAGAGATACCAGGCAAGGGAGGGAAGGAGAAATACTTATTTGTGTCTTTGCCTAATGCTACCTTGTGTGTGAGACTGTGTTTTGATCAATGAGCAATGCGTCCATGCAGTCAGCCATGTTAATGTGTCTGACTGCATATGTCCCTTAAGGTGTGAGGAAGGACTGATGCATTAAGGAGACAGAGCAAGTGAGGGGGGGCGTTTTTATTTCAGGATGGCTACATTCTTTCAGAAGAGATTTTCTCGGAAATAAAACTGCTGCGCCAACTGGTGTGTTTTTAACACAAAACAGCCATTTTCATGTTGTCTAACACTCTAATTCACCAAATGTACAGACAATTAAAACTGCTGATTAAAAACAATATTGATGGGCCTGGACAATGACATCATTTTGTTGGTCACATTCAGCTTTTTTTAAACAGAAATATCATAAGGAGGTTTGGAACTATTTTTGGCCTTAAGTGTTCCAGTTTTTACTTTTTAAAATGTGTTTTCAAACACTGAGTACACTCTGACAGAGTGCTATCAGTGATCCTGTTCATTTATTCAGAGCATCACACCCCCAGTACCATCTGAGTGCATTTT
Organism: Etheostoma cragini; assembly: GCF_013103735.1. Taxonomy (NCBI): domain Eukaryota; kingdom Metazoa; phylum Chordata; class Actinopteri; order Perciformes; family Percidae; genus Etheostoma; species Etheostoma cragini. Next base: position 22,664,686 of record NC_048407.1, read on the forward strand.
GGCCAAGGAGAAGATGCAGCAAAGAGTTCAAATTTCATCGTGGTGAATTCTATTAAGTTAATCAGATAAACTTGCTAGCAGGAGAGCTGCCAGGAGAGCTTCCACTCCGTAGCGCTGAAAATACTACACCTTTCAGTAGCGTACACAGCAGTGGGAAGGAATGTCAACTTTAAACATGCAGCTCACACTTAGTTATTAACACTTTTAATCTTCTTTTTGTCAGATGCTAGTCTGGTTTACAGGATGTCTATATTGCAAGAGAACCGTCGCGTTTTCTCCCTATCCCAGAATAGATAAACAGTGTCGGACCATTCTCTAAATAATGACTTAAAAATGATATATGATTAGGGCTGGGACAATTTGTTGACGTCATTGATTATGTAAATATATGTTGCGTATAAAAACAACATGGCTGCAGCAACAGCGAATTTGGATTCGTTGCAACAACATGTTTAGAAAAAGGCTCGCTTGTCTTCTAAAGTGTTTGAGTATTTTACTCGTTATGCCAACAACAACGTAGTAGTATGTAGACTTTGTAAAATGATTCCTCAGTCAGGATAACAGCAGCAAAACACCGGAAGTTCTACTCACCAATGCCTCTCCAGCTTCTCCCGTAGCTCACCCGTATACAGTACTTATGTGCTTTACTGACTTGCAACAGTAAGCCTATTTTTACAACTTGAACAGTGTAGTGTTAAACACTTTTAATAAATAGAGATTTGAACCTTATTGAAATTAGTTTTGTGAAAATTGTTAATAATTAAGCAATGAGAAAATGACTGAAAATTGAATTGTTAGATTTGTTGACTAATCAAAAAAATAATCGCTAGATTAATTCCTTAAAAAATAATCCTTTCGGACAGCCCTATGTATAATGATAGTGAAGTATGTTGTTAAAGAAACAGTTTGACATTTTAAGACATATATATTTATTTGCTTTCTTTTCAACAATTAAACAAAAAGATTGTTACTGATTGCATGTTAGTATAATAAATATGATGTTAAAGCCAGAGGAGGTTAGCTTAGTTTAGCATAAAGACTGAAAACAGGGTGGAAAAGCCAGCCTGACTCTGTCAAAGGTAAACCGGCCTGCCAACACCTCTACAGCTCACTGTTTTGCTTTTATCTAATATCTTGCTGGTTTCAGCTGTGTAAAGACAGTGGTGTTTGCTGAGTGTTATGTACAGCACTATTTCTTGGCCTGGAGTAGGATGTTTTATACATATATATATGTGTTAGTGTGTGTGTGTGTGTGTGTGCGCATGAGTAATTGGTGTTGAGAGAAAGAGACATTTGTGTAGGTAGGAAGTGACCTGTATTGCGGACCTGTTAGATGATTATGGTTTACTGTATAACTTCATGCACAGATATTTGGCAATGGAGATGCTAATACTACTTATATAGGTTGTTGAGCCAAACATAGAGACATTTTTTTATCTCAAACTCTGTCTGAGCTTGCCAGATCAAACTATGTTATGGCTCTAGCTGGTTGGTAAATGACAGGACATTGCGAGAGCTGGATGTGACTCCTGGCTGAATGGCTGGCTGTAAGTGTTGTGTTGTAGTGTTGTAAGCTGCTCTAAAGGTGACTGTTCAGATGTAACAAGAGCATGATGGCTAGGGAAGCATTGTTTTTGCTCTTTGTTTTCTTTTCTTAAAGGTGAATCATACTGAAGCTATCTGTGTCAATGCCATGATCCAGGATTTAATTGGTAATTTAAAGGAGAATTCCGGCCAATTTTTATGTTAACCTTGATCGCTATAAATATGTGAATATTTTTAATTGAAAAAAACTAATCTGAATCAGTGAAGGCAACACTGTGTAGCTGCAGCTACGTGTACAAGCTTCCACTAAGCTAAAACGACACTAAACAGGGCAAGTTTTGGAGTGGCTTTGTGCCTCTTTCCACACCACCGTGCGGTCCGGGAATTGTTGTCGGCTACGGGAGGCGAGGAAGGCAGGGACAAAGGCTGCCTGTCCGGCTAAGGGAACTAGCCCACAGATTGACACTGCCAAGCCTTCTACTCACCATCACCAGATTGATCACACAAAAAATGGATGAGCTACAAATACACACGGAACTGCTGCGTTATTATTTCCACAAAAGCCTGGCTGAACACACTTATCAATAGCAGCTAACAGCTAGCAGTTATCAGCTAGCTCTAGCAGCTAACCAGGCAAGGAAGCTACCCACCGGCAAGAACAAGACAGGGTAGGTGAATTAAATATCTGACTTGAAAACGCCTCTTGATGTTACATAATTGCCCTGTTCAATTTGTACAGACATATTAATTGCATTGTGTGTATGTTAAGAGGCAGGTTAAGAGGCACTCTAAAACCTGTCCCGTTAACTGCCGTTTTAGCTCAGTGGAAGGTTGTACACGTAGCTGCAGCTACTCAGTGTTGCCAGGACCGTTTTTTTTTATAGCTATAAAATACTGTAGATAAGTAAAATGCACAACAGGCAAGTAGGATTTTTTTTTTTAAATACTCAATTAAAAGTAGGATACCTTACTGTTGTATTGAAGTACAGCTTTGATGTACATACAAGCACAAATGCATGCTGTTTAGTTTGAAACACTGTAAAGGAAATGGTCAATTATAGTTTGATCAAAACTCACTATTTACATTATTTACTGTACTTGATTGACAGCTTGTATGTTAAAAGGTACACAACTTTATTTGTTCATCAGTAATTTAAGTGCTTTATTTTGAAGTAGCCTACACAGAAGTTGTCTGTTGTGTACTCTTGCTAGCTTTAAGATGAATGCAAGGAGGTCAGCCTCTCCACAACGCATACCTCCTATGGGATCATTCTGATGCAAAAAGGTGCCAAGCCATCACCTGTTGTTAGCATTCCATTGACTGCCATGCATTTTGACGTCACTTTGACAATGAATAACTTTACATCTGAAACATTTAAAGACTATTTTTGTCCATTGCTTATTTCTAAAGAAACATGACAATGTGTAAAAGCCTCCATTACCTTGTATCTCACGTTATGGCGATTGTGTCACAACCCTGCGACTTAATGTTGCATAGTAGAGGAATTACCAAACATTACAGGATAAGCTCGCAGGCAGTTTTGACTTTGGCTACATTAGCTGTTTCCATTTAATTACTAATGTTAACTAGCATTTTAGTTTGCAACATTTAGCCTGTGTCTATGTTATCTCCTAACATATAGGTATGCTCTCCGTCTCTGCATTTGTAATGATTGAGATTTCTCTTGGCACAGCTACCAGAACACTTACAACTTCAGACAGGTTGCTCATGTCACACCTACATCTTCAAGCTCAGTTGCAGGCTGTGCAGTAATTCTCAGCTATCACCAAAAAAAGTGCTTCTAATATTCAATTCAATTCAATTTTATTTATAGTATTAATTCGTAACAAGAGTTAAAGTAAAGTTTCTCTCAAGAAACTTTACAGATAGAGTAGGTCTAGACCACACTCTATAATTTACAAGGACCGAACAGTTCTAGTTGTTCCCTCCAGAGCAAGCAACAGTGCGACAGTGGCGAGGAAAAACTCCCATAAATTAGCCAGACGGAATTGTCCCTCATCTGGCAATAGAATCCTGCTTTCCCCCCCATCCTGTTGGCTCAGAGCTCCACAGACTAAGTCCACAGGTGCAAATTTTATTTTTACAAGCGCAAATTTTATTTTTACAAGTGCCAATTTTAAAATACAAGTTCAGATTTTTTGTTCTGCTAATTCTCACATCGTATTCTACAAGCTCTCACCTTTTGCACCATATTTACCTTCATAGCATTACTCCCAACACTGAAAATTACACATCTCTGAAAGATAAGTTATATATATTAATATCCTCAATTCAATAAATGCCACCATCAGAGCAACTGTCAGAATAACAAAGTCAACTTTTGTCACAATATGTCATCTTGTCATGATGTGCCACAACAGAAATGCCAGGTTTTAAAATTACATTGACAAGGTTAAGGCAACTTCTCAAAATTCATCAGTCCTAAATATCAGCTTCCGTTTTTAAAATGGCCCACTTTAACAGAGATAAAAAGCTTAAGCAGTTACATAGCAGAACTTGCTGACATTGAAAGGTCAACCTCCCAACAATACATAAAATCTCCAAAATCAAGTTTGATAGTTAGGTTTGACAGCATAGCTTCAGATTTCTTCTTTTTTAGGACTCCCCACACTGAAAGGGTTAGGGCAACTTCTCAGCAACTGCAAAAAAATATCCTTTTTTTAACTCAACTAATTTCAAACATACATTGTCTCACTTGTCTCACAAAACCAACATATCTTCTCCAAACTATAACAGTTTGCTTGTTGCTGGTGAAGGGCAGTAACAGCTGCATGAGGCTACTTACTTTCTTTCAAAATGTGTTTTATGAATATGTTAACCAGCTAACAGCATGGCTCTTTGGTCTAAAATTTCTTAATAAGCATTGAAAGGATTGCCATGACTTTCGGTAGAGATTTTCACAAATCCCAGCGGATGAGTATGTTATTACCTGACTTTTCCTCTAGCACCGCAATGAGGTTGAGATTTGTGATTTTGAGTGAAATGTCTCAACAGCAACAGGTTTGTGACAAAATACCTGCAAAACAAATGACATATCAATCAGCCTCAGCTGTAGTTTTTAGGTGTTTAAAATGTTAGCATGCCAACACTCTAAGAGGAGAGGAGAGATTGCAGTAAGCCTCCGCAACAGATAAAAGTAGTAAGGATTCAAAGTCTAAGGAATGGGTGTTGTGGCTTCGCGCTTAATTGATGATACGCAAGTATTCCAGTTGGTCTTTTAACCGGGCTCTGGTGTTTTGGCCCTGAGATACTGTAACTGTCTAACCAAGACACAAATGTGTACACCAAGACAAGAGCATTAACATATTCTGTGATTAGTGAATTTAGCAAATAGGCACACATACTTCTAAATTGAATCAAACCCAAACCGGATTTACAGAACAAGACAACCTTTGTACCGTACATTCAGTTCATGGGCTGAGCCACAATTTGTAAAAGCAAATAGGCCTTGGACTGACAGCATGAAAGACTTGTAATAAAGCAAACCAGTTATCTTCACCCCATAAGAGACCCTTGAAGATGGAGTAGAGTGAAAGAAAGAAAAAATAGGATGGAGAGAGAGAGAGTTATAGAGGGATGAAGAGTAGCTTCTGAAAGATATGAGAAAGGCAGAAAGAGCAGCTAAAAGGCTGCAGGCAGACACAAGTAGACCTCTTTGCTCTATTTTGCTCATCTCACTTTCATTTTCTCTCATGCACAATTATGGGACTATTATTAATCAAATGATGAGTGCAATTAAGCCATTTTCATGGCTCTTTAAAGTAAAACCGCCTGCTCTAACCCTACCTACATGTGACATCTGTTTATTGCAGGAATCACAAAGAAATACAGTACAATCGTCCCTGACACAGCCGCATAACACATGAACAATGATGATGATTATGATTTGGCTTTGAGCTGTCATTACAGTACATAAATGTCCTGATTGGTGTCTATAAGCTGTGATCATACACAAAACTTTCTTCCTTTGTATTTGTAGTTATTCGGTACAAATAGACACAGCAGGAGCTTAAAGGGCACAAGGTTGCCTCGCAGCTACAACAGTACAGGCCAGCTAACCTAAAACAACAAAGTGGATAATATTGCTGGGAGAGAAAAAAAACTGGCAAAAGAGCAGGGAGAGCATTTGCCAGGTTGTTCAAAAGCTATGTAATAATAATGTCTAGTTCACGAAATTTTCTAATAATATATCAACCTGTACATTGAGCACCATTAAATATTTCTGTCTTCAATTAAGATTAAGACATACTTTATTGATCCCACAAGAGGAAATTACATTTTTTACTCTGTTGTAAATTATTACACACAGGCCTGGAATACACATGCATGCTCAGGACCTATACATGCACTAATAAAGAGACGTAAGACCAGTCTACCAGCCAAAACTCCATTCTTGGTCAACCGGGGGCCTTGAACCAGTAACCCTTCAGTTCCCAAGCCATATCCCTAAGGACTAAACTATTGCCACCTGCAATTTGAAGTAGATGTGGATTCGCCATGACCAAACAAGAAGGTGTTAAAAAGTGACAGCCTTGATTAGAAAATAGCATGCACAAACTACTGTGATTGTATGGTGATTAAGTAAAATTGAAAGTAAAGCTGGATCCATGTAAATGCATGCAGTGATTATGCGCAATTATGCTCTTCTTTGGAGTAAACAATCACTGGAAGATAGCACTGCTGTCAGGTGAAACTCGTGTAGCTCTAAAATGTCAATTTATGTGCACCAAGAAAAACATCCTTGTTTTAAACTAGATTACAGTGCAGTTTTGGCAAAATACTAAATGTTTTTAGAGGGTTTTATTCGCCTGAGGGTCTGAAAATTTGTCTCAACTCTGGAGGAGAAAGTAATCACTCCGCTAATATGAAAACATGAAAATGACCTAACACAAGTTACAAGATTTGAATCAAAAAGCAACAATATGCAAAGTACTTCACATGCATTGCTAGACGCCAGTGAGGTGATTACTTTCAGTGTGATCATGACTAAATTGTCTATGTACTCCACACATGATACTCCACAAATGCCGGTCTGTGTTTATGGGTGCATTCTTGCTGGTATTTTAGCAATCATTACATTGAATATTTTTTTTTTTGACTTTGTTCAATATGAGCCATTTTTTGTCTGGTTACCAGTCCTTTTTTTTCTTTTTCCTGCCCCTTCTCTCTCTCTCTATAGAAACGTTAACGTGGATAGTAAGGGTGAGACAGCATGAGTGTCTTCAGTCTGTATGTGTGTGTGAACATTTATAATGTATGGGCCGATTTTCTCTATTAGGCCTACATTTTTAGATCCTATTTACCTTCTTTGCACAATTTAGTTTCATAAAATGTATATTTCTCTCACAGGATCTCTCAGTAATTGTTGATGTTTATCAAAGATTGAAATCTAAATAAGCCTACAATAGTTCTAATGAGGAGAAAAAACGGCAGATAAAAAAAGAACAGATTAAAACAACAGAGAGATCATAAAAGGGGATACATTGTTTTATAAACTGAGGTCGAAGATTTTCTATACATAAAAAAAAAAACTGTATGATTAAACTGAAAAATTTGAGCAAAACACTTTTTTAAAAGTTACATCACTTATCTTCCAGAATATTATTCCAGAAATGTTTTTACTTCTACTTTTAGATTTGAACTTTGTTGCAAGTTTGCACAGTGAGGAACAGCCTCTGCCAAGAATTGCTGCACATTTATAAACACTTGAATTGGAGTGTTGTCTGCTCTGATCTGAACCACAGTTATATGTGTTGTTCAAGTGTCCCGGAGCAAGGCACTATACATCCTCACCTGCTCAACTAGTGGGATAATCAGTCAAATGACTGTAGGACTTTTTGCAAAACAAACAGACACATTGTAAACCATTATCCCAACAGTTATGATGAATAAAACATGATTTATGGTTTTGAATTAGTCCTCAGCTGCAGAAGATTAAATGAGCAGGATATTCCATATTAAGGTGTTTCAATGAAACTAGCTTAAAAACAAAAGCTAAGTTTTGATGTCACTACAGGTCCAACTCCTGCACAGAGCTAATAAGGGATTTGTTTTTATAAATTCTCAGTTGGGGTCATATCAACTCGTCTATTTAATTTATGATATTGTTATCCGGGCGATGTTTTGGTCAACAAGGTACCACAGCCCCAAAAAAGGACACCACTTTGACATTCCCCCGGTATATTCCACTATGGGCAAAATAACTACACTACTTGTAAAATGTGCCATGCAGTGAGGTAGACACAGTAAGGTACAATAACATATTATTGAGGGTTAAAGAAGAAAACATTAAAATGAATATCCCTCAGTACTTCTGTAAAATGTCTCACTGCTTCTCACTCAGTAAGGTCTCTTTAAGTACAAACGCAGTTCAATTGTGTCATGAGAATGTAGTTAAATCTCTTACAGGGATGAAAGTAAAAGCAGAGCAGAAAATGTGCGCACACACACACGCACACACATATACATATACATACATACATTCATACATACACAAACATACACACACACGACAATCAGCAGCCTCTCCGCTGCTTATCATAAAGAAAAGCTATTACTTCTGGTCAGAGCTCAATCATGTGACCTGTTCCAGCTGCAAGTATAACAATCACGTTCTTACAGTAAGAGATGAATTTGCTTTGACTTTTTTCTTCTTGTCAAAAGATACAAAAAAATACTTCTTTTGTTTTGCTGCCTGTTTTACAAACCTGAAACAAGTTGAATCATTTTAATACTGCAGCACTCCAGTTGTGTGGTGCATAATGTCTTATGAGCCCACTCACTGTTATATGAAATATGTCACTTTTGCATTACTTAACTTTCATTCACAAAATTGTCTCATCTTCTTGATATAGGCTTGGGAGAGTTTTGAGTGTTTTTTTTTTTTTTAAGAATAAGAAAGCATTTTTGATTCAGACCCTTTCTGTGTGCATTTTGTTTTATAAGTGTGTTTCCAGTAGCATCATGTAACCAGTACGGTGTCTACACAGCTGTAATGTGGTACCAATGTATCTACAATTTAACAGTTTTAGTTTGATATATACAGTAAGTAGGAAGAAGTTAAAAAAAAAGAAGTTTTTGGTCCAACCCCCTTTTACCTATTTTTCTATTTTCATCCTTTAGTTAAATACAAAACAATTTGATGCTTCACTTATTTATACATGTTTACATACTTGTCTGTAGCTTGTCTGCAGTATATACAGTATGTCTCAGTGTGCATGACAGTGAGTCCACCCTAGGGAGAGGTACTGTATGTGTCTCTGAATTTGTGTGTGTGTGTGTGGTAAAGGGACAAGTTCAGCCAAGCAAACGTGATTCTTTGAGTCAGTTTTTCTCTTTTTCTTCTTCCTTTCTGTTACTATCATCGCACTTTTCATTTCTTATTTTCCCTTTTCATTCATCTGCTTATTCCCTCACATTTCTTTTCTTATTCATTTTTTTTGCTGTTGCACCAGCTGTAAACAATCTAAAATAATTCCATCTACGGACAAAATGTTATGTAAGAAAGTAATATATGATTATTTTTTTCTTAAGTACTTTGAAGCTATGGTATCAAAACAACTAATTAAAGAAAAACAGCTACCAACTAGTTACCACTAACTACATTCACTAGCAAAGTCTTTGGAATTAATGTGAAAATGACTTGAAAAGCCTCCCAGCATTTATTCTCTCTTTGGTATTCTGTGAATGCTCTCCATCTTTTACTGCAACCCCTCCTCTCCTCTCTTCTTTCTCTCTCAACCAGGGAAGTGCTTGGTATTCTAGGGATTGTCTGCTCTTCTTTCCTCTCCAGTCTACACTTATGCTCTTCTCTTTTTTCTCACTCCTCTTCTCTTGCTTCTTCATGCACCTTTGTTTCTCAATTCTGCTCTCCTCTTTTCCTTATTTACATCCTCTGTACATTTTTCTAAATGCTTTTACTCACTTCTATGCTATTAGAAAAAAAACATACCAAAGACTTACAATGAATTACAAAACCTTTTTACATCAAGTCAAACACTTTTGAACATTTTTTTCTCATGAATCACATGTGCATGCTGGCTCTGTTGTGCATTCATTTGGACTGGCTCCCATTGGATGTTCCTATCATGCTTTATACAGTTGGAAAGGGAATGTGATTGATTACAATTGCCATGATTGATGCGTTGATACCCAATGACAACTTTTTTCTAAGATGGCTGCTCAGAGAGATGATGCAGCGTATTGACGCTCCGCAGCGGGAGTGCTTGCTGGATGTCGGGAGCCATCCTGGGGTGAAAACTAAACAGAAAAAAGGTGGGGATAGTTTCATTGTGTAGGCAGCAACCTGAAGTAAATAAACATAACTTGCAACACGGTGCCGGAAAAGGAGATATATCAGACTGGACGAGATCGGCAAATGAAGTTAGCAGACAGTTAGCGACTCTACAGGACAATATTTACAAACTGGATTAATTCATTTGAAAAACCCTTGCTATCTTTTTGATATTTGGACACTTATAGAATATATGCATATAAATAAGCCAGGAATGGACAGGGATCAAACATTTAGGGCAGCCTTTGTCCTTTTTTTCAATAGCATGAGCACTAAGATTATGAAAAATGCTTTGGTACTTACTGTGCTTACTATGCTTACTGTGTGACATGTCAGAACTCACGTAAGTTAGGTAACCGCCAGCAACCTGGTAGATGTTAATAGGTTTATATGTTATTATCAATATGTTTTTTATTGTTAGTATGATGTATTCACTGTTGTTCTGCTTGTCCTTTACCATGAGCTCACTAAAGCAAGTTTCTGAAGGTGTGTTCAGACAGAAAGCAAAGCTAATTTTTGCTTTGTATCATTTGTGTGAATTTGAATGCTGGACCATTTCTGTTCACCCCAAACAGCCAATGTATCAAATGTACAGACACAGCAGCAATGTCTCTGGGAGTAGTGGCGTAAGGTGATAATGACGCATTCTATTATTACGGGCCCTAGTGCAGTGTTGGATTTTACAGTTGAATGAGTTACTTAGTAACTTTGTATTGGAAAAGTAGAGAAGTCAGGACCACAGATAGCATTCTGAAGGTCAAAGTGTTGAAATGTAAAAATAGGACTGCATGATTCATCTAAACACTATATCGATGTCACTCGAAAATTATGCCATTTAAGTAAACAGAAAGGTCTGCTGTGTAGGTGACACTGAGTGCAGTGCAGTTTCCATATTGTTACACTCATCACTTTACCGACCGTATTAACAACAGATGAAGCCACCGTGTCCTAAGAAGCTTGTTGTTTACTGTTTACTTAATTTACATTGTCTTTGCTATCTCTTTTCCTCGCGCTTTTCCCTCACACAGCCGCTAAGCTAAAGTCCGACACCGCTCACCGGGGTTCCCTCTCTTCTCTTCGCCACTTAGGGACTGACGTCACTCACTGACTGTTGTTCTTGCTCTTACTAATGCTTGATTTTATTTTGTTTTTTTTGTATTCGTTGGGTACATGAGAGCTGTCTATTTAACTGTTGTGATGAAAGGACCGCTGACTTTATCAAAAGGTATTTAACCTCACGATTAAACTCCTATGTCAAGGCAACAGATGACGTAGAATTTAATTTAACATGAGTTATTTGAACACAGACATATTTCCAAGGTGGAAATCTGAATCAGTCTCAAGGACCAATTCACCGCCCAACCTATTATTTGAGGGCCTGCTCTTTTTATGGCTCTTCCACCCCATGGGCCCCGGTGCAACTGCGCCGCCTGCACTCTGTACACATACGGCCCTGGTTGGGAGTGTACCTGTGTTTATGTGTTTGGCTCAGCCTCTGACTGAACTAAAATAATCCAGATCAGCAATGAAGCCACTTTTTAGTCACATTACTCTTGGTTTCTGTTAAACTATCTGCAGGACATGGATGATAAACCAAAAAGCATGGTTACTGCAATGATTACTACTGTGGAAGTAAAATTGTATTCCGATGTTGTGTGAAACTGCCTTATAATTACATGTCTATACAGAGCCACAAGCACAAAAAACAGCACAGTCCAACAAAAAGCACAGAAAAGTTTAGAGAAATATCCAATTCAGCTTCAGGTGAGAGCTGCATTTATTCTAAATAAAATATGCGGATTTCCAAAACCCTCTCTGAACTGCACTGAGAAATTCATTCTGCATTCAGGAGAATGTGCTATTTGAAATTTCCTTTTTTTACTTTATGTTCACACTTTTGAAGTTTCCTGTAAAACCAATGTGATTTTGTAATTATTCCAACTGTTATCACATCCTGAAAATGATCACCCCAGTTTCATCAGTAGTTGCTCTTTCATCACCATTTTTACAAAAGGTGATATTGACATAAAAAAAACACACTTCTCTAAAGGAGAACACAGCCTTTCATGAAACATGAACATGAAACCTTGTTGAGAAAATGTAATCATGAAACATATCAATGAGGGTAAAAATAAGTGAAACATTTTTATATGGCAATACCAATCAACATCTCCTCTGACTACAGCCTAACAAATAACCCAACAGTTAACACCTCAAACAACAAAAACTGAACGTTATAGCCTTCAGAAAAAAAAGGATTTTATTTCTTCAAGTGAGGAAATAGAATATTGAACGTTTGCATAATTCATAATTTATTTTAACATCTGAAGATTTAATAATCACTTAAGCTCAGCCTATGTCATGCAAGAGAGACAATGAAAACAAATTGAATGATCACAGTGCCATATTGATATTTAAGTTGTGTTGATTGATTGATTCATGAAACCGTACCCCTGGTGAGCTAGTCCAGTACTAGCTCACCAGGGGCTCACAACCCACCAACTCCAAGTATCAGCTCTGCCTCGGCTTAACTCCTGTCTGCCTCCTTCTACCTCGGTCTTGACCCTTCCTTCTCTGCACATTCAATTATTTAAACTGTGTCTGACTTTCTGTGTCCGTGCTGTGTGTCTCTGAGTTCTTGGTCAAAGCCTAAGCTTAACAGAACGATCTGGCCATGGACCCTTCAGAGTCGCCATACATGGCAAAGGAGGATGGCGTTCAACGTTCCCTCAAAACACATCAACACAACCAACTAATCCGGACTTTATTGGACAATAATCAGAATTTATTGAATCAAGTTACCCACCTTACTATTCAAGTTACTAACCTGGCTATAAGTTCTCCTCCTCCTACTCCTGCTCTGCCTGTTCCTCCCTCCGTTTCCCCAGAATTGGCTACCGCGTCTGCTCTATGTGAAACCCCAGTCACCTCGACTGAGCCCTTCACTGGAGAACTTAACAAGTGCCAAGGATTCCTTCTTTAGTGTTGACTTATTTTCCAACAGAAGCTCCTGTTCTTAGCTACTAAATCATCAAAAGTACACTACGCTCTGGGGTTGCTCTGGGGAAGAACACTGGTTTGGGCAGAGGCTGTTTGTACTAATCAGCAGATCACTGACTTATCCTATGATAACTTTTCCGCACAATTAAATTTAATTCAAAGCGGCTCCTGCAGCTGAAGAAGGGCATGGATAGTGTGGCGGAATATTCTTTTGGATTCTGGATGTTGGCCGCAGATTCAAAGTGGTATGAAGAAGCGCTTCAGGGAGTTTTCCTGAACGATTTAAATGACTCTGTTAAGGATGAACTTGCTACCCGTGATGACCCTCCTGACCTTTATTGTCTCGTCTCTCTGGCCATAAAAATTAACAACAGGTTGTGGGAGAGGAGACAGGAGAGAGGCAGTTGAGTTTACACCACCGCTGGGAAACCCTCGCACCCATCCCTCCAAACCGCACTTTCACTGGGAAAGCATCACTTCAATTCTGATTCTCAAATGCAGCTTGGCCGTGCTCAACTATCCCCAGCAGAGGGAGTACAGCGCCTTTAGGCGGGTGAGTGCCTGTCCTGCGGTGACGTTACCTATTGGGGTCACACAGATGGGTTTGAAGCATGTTAAGCCTCTGGTACATAAATTTCTTCATCCATCCATCCATCTTCGTCCGGTTATCTGGTATCGGCTCGCGGGGGCAGCAGCTGCAGCAGGGGAACCCAAACTTCCCTTTCCCGAGCCACATTAACCAGTTCGGACTGGGGGATCCCGAGGCATTCCCAGGCCAGGTTGGAGATATAATCCCTCCACATGGTACTGGGTCTTCCCCAAGGCCTCCTCCCAGCTGGATGTGCTTGGATCACCTCGCTAGGAAGGAGCCCAGGAGGCATCTTTACCAGATGCCCGAACCACCTCAACTGGCTCCTTTTGAAGCAAAGGCACAGCGGCACACCAAGCTCTCCACGGATGACTGAACTTCTCACCCCACCTCTAAGGGAGACGCAAGCCACCCTCCTGAGGAAACACTGGCTGCTTGTACTCTGGATCTCGTTCTTTCGGTCATGACCCAGCCTTCATGACCATAAGGGAGGGTAGGAACAAAAACTGACCGGTAAATCGAGAGCTTTGCCTTCTGGATCAACTCTCTTTTTTGGTCACAATTAAGCGATAAATTGAATGTAATACTGTACCCGCTTCATTGTCCATTCACTCGTGATCAAGACCTCAAGGTATCAAAACTCCTTCACTTGGGGTAAGGACTCATTCCCTACCTGAAGAAGGCACTCCATCGGTACCAACCACAACCCCAGTCTTCCCTCTCTAGACACCATCCCAGACCTCCACGCAATGCTGAAGAGGCGTGTCAACCAAGACTGGATTTAGGAGTTCCTCAAAATGCTTCTTTCACCGCCCTATTACCTCCTCAGGGTAGGTCAATAGCATCCCATCCTTACTGTACACAGCTTGGATAGTTCCCCGTAGCTGGCCCCTCAGCTGGCCCCTCACCTGAGACCATTTTGCCATGGGAGACCCTACTAGAAGCACAAAACTCCCAACAACACAGCCCTCAGGTTCATAGGGACACACAAACCTCACCACCACGAAAAGGTGATAATTCCCAGACATGTTGAAAAACATTTATTGAAAATAGTTTGTGGAATTGTAGCAATTCTGGGTAAGCTTGTGATTTTACCTTTTTGATATCCTGGACTTTTAGAAAAAAAAAGTACAAAGGTTTGTTACCTTAAATAGGCTATAACACTCAAAACACAAGACAGGAAATAAGTACATTTTTCAAGAAAGGAAAATCCAAGTTATAAAACATTTATATAAATATTCACTGGAACCATATTACAAGACAACCCATATTTGATGACACTAATCTGCCTCTTCCCTTGGATGGAACTGATGTGTTAAAGATTTAAGGTGGATGACAGAGCCAGAGTTAGAGAGAAACTGAAAGCATGACTCAGATTTAGAAAGAGGAGTAACTTAAATGACAGTAAGCGAGCACTTTCTGTCCTGAAGATTTTCACACAGATTTTATAAGCTCTGCTTATCATCGGGGGAAAAACACAAATGATAAAATGGGGTCACATAGATGTGAAAATACAGAAATCTTTTATCTCTGCCCCTCAATTCGAATTTGGTTATTATTGAAGTGAAATTGAACTGCATTGAATTGTAACTGGTGTGACATAAAAGATAAGGAACTCTCATTGGAAAATCTTAACTTGGGGGGTCTGAATGTCAAATTATTAGATAAAATTCCTACTTCATAAATCTCAAAGTAATACAATTCTGAAGTTCACTGAATGTAGCATTAACTACTAAGGTCAGCAATGTGAACACCAAATGCACAAAGTGTGGTGTAATAAGACTCAATAAAATATCCATAAATGTGTGTATCATATAATCCCTTATGTGTGATTCACATTTTCTATATCTGGCCGGCAGACATGGTTTGACATATAAGCTACAGTATGTGTCTGTGTGTCGGAAAACACTATTTAAAGTACAATAATGAGCAGGGAAACCATGCCACTACAGCGTCTGTACACTCACATAACCTTCATCATGAATCATCAACGTAAAGGTCCAACAGCATGAAAATTTAGATTTGATTTTTTTAACATGAATATGCACTCCCCCAGCGTGTCTATGGTCCCCCCAGGGCTAGAAATGGGTATCCTGTTCTACCTTAGCGAAAATGAAAGTTCAGATGGGCAGATTGGGAATCTTGTTCCTTATTAGGTCATAAGGAGCAAGGTTACCCCCCACTTTCTCTACTTTGCCTACCCAGAGAATTTGACTTGCCCATGAGAAAGAGAGAGACATCATGGCTTTCAAATGAGCAAAGTGGCAGTTGGTCTAGGCCACACCCCCAGCCTCAACCTTGCCCCCCTCTCTCTCCTACTCAATAGCTAAGTACACAAAATGGCACATACTAAGGAAAGCTCATTGTGGGACTGACTCTAGTGGATGTAATTCTGCACCAAGGCTGGATTTTAAGAAAGAGACTTCAGGTACAGTGTTAGGGGACCATTAAGGCCACTAAAGCGTCCAAAAAGCCCCATGTCACCTTTAAATGTTTAATGGCAAGAATTCCATCCCACCTGTCTGTGTGGGACAGGATTAGGACTCAATTTAGAGTGGCACAATTGGCTGATGGTTAGAGAGGCTGCCATGTTGAATCACAGAACTTGCCTCAAACCTGTATGGTGGGCTGTGAATGAATGGAATACACCATAGTGTACTGTCAAGTGTGTCCTCATTCAAAGACTGGATCCAATCACAGGCGTGGCCAATGACAGTGAGTCAAAGATTTGAAATTGTACCACCAATGTGATGAGTGACTGCGAAATAGTATTACCAGTTTATTGTTATCCACTTCTATTACTTCCAATTCCATGCTGTACACTGTGGTTAACAATATAGTGTGGATAGCCTATATAGAAAAAAAACATTAAAGATTAAAAGATGGGCCCCAATTATTTACATGTAGCAATAATCAGGGATATATGACCACCTGCTAATACCTGGAAAATATAACATGGTCACGTGATGTCTCCGGACTTTATAAGTTGAGACGTTTTGCCTGAACATTTCCCTCAAAGGTTTTTCAAACACATGTAGATAATCCTTTTTAAAGTATTCATAATGTGCATTTTCAGTAATTCATTATAACAAAATGGATAATCCTTTAGAATTTCTCTAGTTTTATTGTCCTTGCATTCCTTATGTTACATAAGACAAACACAACAAACTTGAAATAGTGGCTAATAACATTTATCCTAAGAATGACTACATATTTTGTTGTAGTTGATTTAAAGGATTTAATTTCCTTTTTGCACAAGAAGTGATACTTTTAGGCTAAATTATAAAACAGTTGCATGTGCTCCTACTCTGCCAACAAGGAAAAGGAAATAAAACCAAAAACATTTAGGGATCAAGGCCTTCTTGTCAAATCTGAATGGACTAATAATTGCAAGGAGACATCCATTAGAGTTTGGATGCTGGATAAAAAATAATATCAATGGATGGCTACATTTTTAATGACCACACAATATATAAGAGTTAGAGGGTTATAGGCTACATAATATATATTTTTTACCATTAATAGTTATTATTGTTGTTGTTGTTATTAGGGTATACAGACTGCTGAATAAATTAATGATTATAAGGAAAGCTTTCCTGCAAAACATCACATGCAAAAACAGTGTTGTTACAACATTTTCCTGGAGTGGATTTTGCACCGTATATTTTTCCAAGTCTGAATAGCTGTCTGAATCTTCAGATAAGCCAGAAGTGCGAATGCCAAAATAAGTATGTGTGAATGTTAATGACAGTTTTTGCAGAGACTCTTTCTTATGCATGCCTAACTCAAACTCTGACTGTGGTTTAACATCTTTAGCTGCTCAAGAAGAGCTGTCCAGTAGCCAACAATACAACACTGTGGATGTGCTGAACATTTTCCAGCTGTGAGCACAAATCCCACTTCCTCCTGTTACTGTAGTTACTGTGCTTGGAGTCCATTTACCCCAAACAGACTGAAATGGCACATAAAGGGTGCTAGGTTCATGATATATTGACTTATAGCTACATAGTAGGAAGTTGATTACACGCTCACTACAAGTGTGTATGTGTACGTGTGTGTGAGAAAGAGACAGATAGAGATAGAGAGTATTTCTTGGCTCCGAGTCCAACCACACACTTTGATGACAGTGGTGTCACCCTTGAACACTTCTCTGTTACCCTAGCATGGAGAGAGAGACACACACACACACACACACACACACACACACACACACACACACACACACAGCAGGATAGTTGACATTGCTGCTTCGATCAATGTAGCGGACTACTGCTGGCGTCAGTAACAACAGCGGTATACAACAAACTCCCACAGTGAAGAGCTTCCTATGGTGTTCCAGTCAATATGGGTTAATGGTGTAACGGACTGCTTCTCCCTTTCCTCTCTCACCGTTTCTCACTCTTGCTATCACTCTTTTACTTGCTTTATCTCTCCAAAACACACACACACACACACACACACACACACACACACACACACACACACACACAAATATGTAGCAGCACCTGACTATCCAAGTTGACAAATTCACCAGCACTTCCTTCCTTTAACAATTTGCTGTGTTTGCTCCAAGAAGCTTCCCAGCTGAATCCATTGGCTTTGACCAAACTCACCAACCTATTATTCTCAATGAAGGGCACACAGATAATGATAGGACCTGGGGATAACAGGTCGATAGAGAGCTAAAATAGACTATGTACTAGTAAGAGGGGAATACAGTAAATGTCAGTCGAAATCCTAATCATTGATATCCTGCTAAAAAAACAACAACAACACTTTTTTTAAAAGGTAGGAAATTACATTTTCTGTATTATTTGTTTCAGTTGGTTGCAGCATCATTTCCACTTATGATATGGAGTGATATTGTAATCCTTTATTTTTTTAACAACTAAAATCATGTGTTTTCATTTACATGTACAGTAAGTGTGCAAGTGTGCTCTACTTTTAAGACATACTGTGACACACATCAATGCAATTTTCATCATATTATTTTTACCCATTAGTTTCATCTAAAGCCTTTCCACTTCAAACTGCTTATATTTTATATATATATATACAACCCATTTCATCAGTATACATGCAACCCATTTCCTCAACAAGCTAATCAAAAGGAAATCCAAATGAATTTATTTGCCTTTGGAATGACTGAGACTTGTTTACTGTCTAACTTTCACTCAGATAAATTGAGTCAATGTTACTGTTGCCAAATTTACAAGCTCAATAATACTCTGACCTAATGAAAGCAGTTATTATTGTGCATCTAGAAATGCTTAACATAGAACATAGGTGTCTGCCTAAATCTGCAAAAATGAAATGTAGCTGATGATTACTGTTGATTAAACTACTAAGAGGGTGTGAAGTTTAGGAAACAATGAGTGAAAAGGTATTATGTGTGCAAGTCAATACTGCATCAAGCCACTGTTGCTTGAGAGCAGATGGTAAAATCAGGTTTTATGTAATAAAAATAAATGTCTCTTTCTGGATACATAAAAACAGCTTGAGCACATTGGTTGATGATCTCTGAGCCATGATAACTGAACCTCCTGCAGCTTTGTGTCGGTGTTCTTTATTTAGCAAGCTGGCCGACTGGATTTTACTTTTGAACAGGCTGGTCTGTCATTTAACCATGGACAACCAAGATTTGAGTCCAAAAACAGTACAGAATATGGTGAAAAATGGATATAGAAGTGCAACATGCAATGTGGAATGGAGCATGCAGTTAGAAATCAATTCAGGTTACGATTTAAAACACAATAATGTGAACAATAAACGGGCAATCAACACAGAAAGCATTTGTGACGTGTGTCACTCATCCATCTCATTGAACAAACACTCTTCCAATTGATCAAGTGGGACAAAACCTCACTAACACTCAGTTTTTGTTATGCTCCGAGTTTATTGATCTCTTTGCTGTGTAAAGTGTAACCTTCACAAGAAGTCCTTTTGATCACAAAATGTTTTCAGCTTATTAATGGAGCCCCCCGCCTCCCAAGTTTCTCTTTGAGCTTACAGATGTATGGACCACACGTCTCACTTCTGATGTTAATGAGTCTTAACCCCTGGCAAAATATGGGGTTGGGCTGCCCAATCGTAATTGATTAATTAGTTGTTTTGCTCTTAGTCGACTAAGATTTATGTAAATAATTTATTTTAATTTTGTTATGCTTTCTACCTTTCTAATTGGACGTCTGTCTGTCTATCTATCTATCTGTCTATCAATCTAGATTTTACAATCCAAAAACTATCCATAACCTTATATTTGAAAATCACTCCTCTGAATATTATTGTCAGTCAACATGCCATAGTTTATATTCACATACTGTCACAACTCATCTATATTACTATCTATTATTACTATCATCTATGTTGCAATTTTGTGCAATGGCCTTTGTGCAATGACCCTTTGCAGCCCTCTGAGATTTAGCAAGGGCGAAACTAAATAAAGAAATAAAGCACCACTAAGAAAACTATCTGGCTCCAGGCATCGGAAAAAGCTCTAGATGAATAAATCTTTCTTATGTGTAACATCATGTCTAAGGACCCAAAATCCCAGAGCAGGAGGCTGCGATCTTTTTGCATCACGTCCAGTGGTTGGTGGCTACGGGGCTCTTGCCACAGTCTGCACAAAGCCTTGCATCAAGTCAGCAAGATTTGGAAGCTCCTAGAAGTGTTCCTAATGGATTCTACACCAGTCTACACAGCAGAGAGAGGGAGAGGGAGAGGGAGGGATAGAAAGAGACACGGTGGAAATGCCAACACCAAAGGGGATGAACTTTCTGCAATTTTACAGATATACACACATTCAGGTATGGGCCACTCACATATTACATGTTGTAATGCAGTGTAAAAGTGATATCCCATAATAACCTATACATGGCGACATGGTTGAGTATTGCCATAACAACAAGAAATGAGAAAAAAAACTAAAATACCCGTGACCTGAAACACATGCACAGGAACACGTCCATGTCATGTCTGGCTCTCTTTTTCTTTCCTATTCTCTTCTGATTTTACATCTTATCTTTATTCCCCCTCTACTGCTTCTATATTGTGATACCTATTTAATTTCAAAAGAATGCAAGCATTTCTGTGCATGTGTTTGTGCTTGGGTCTGTATGTATGTGTGTGTGCAACGTGAGTGTGTGTGTGTGTGTGTGTGTGTGTGTGTGTGTGCGCGTGTGCCTATGTGTTATGTGTAGTCCTTTTAAAAGCTTTCCAAGTTGTGTTTTTCATAAATGTCCCTCAACAGAAGAGGAAATTCTGAAGCTAGCCCAGGGACTGAAAACGTACACTTGACTTCTTTTTCTCAGAGAAAGACAGATCAAGACAGATCGAGAGAGATCGAGAGAAATAGATAGATAGAGTGTGTGTGTTTGTGTTTGGGGAGAGTGTGTGTGAGGTTGAGACTTTGTATACTTTGTCTTAAAGTTAAAGATGCTCCTTGGAGTCAATGATCTCTCTATTTCACACACACACACACACACACACACACACACACACCTCTCTTCACTGTTCTCTACCAGCCAAATGCTGGTAAATGGTACAAGTGGCTGGTAGATTTGTTTGACTCACCAGCAATTTTATTTTGAAATTTAAACATTCACTAGCCATTTTTCTGGTGGACAAAAAGTTATTTTTGAACCCTGCATGTGATTGGCCATTGATTAGATGAGAGACAAACCAGTGAGCCGATCATGTGATCTCTCTCCTCTCTGTGGACCGGTCAGTCAAAGACCAAGGATGTGACTGGCCAGTGTTCACATGAAAGACACACAAGTAGGACAATGAAATGATTTATCTTCTCTTTATAGGCCAATCAAAACAAAACAAAAGTTTTTGACCAGAGTGCAGCCCATTCAGCCCACACAAATAGACTGGCCCACCGGGAAATCTCTCGGTACTCCCAATGGCCAATCCATGCTTGGCAAAGGGAGCGAGGAGGGACGGTAAATCTGGCACAGGCTAACGTTCTCCACCTCTAACTGATTCATGTCCTACATCTGAAAGAAGTTGAACCCCTTTTTTGATGACTAAAAGAACAATGTATTCAATTTACTGACTCATAGTATATATCATGCATTTTACCTTTGTTTCATGTTGTTCAGCCACTATTGTGAACAACAAAATGAAGGCCCTGCATTCACCAGGTTCTTTTTGGGCTTAATCTACAGACATGGCAGAAGGTCTAACTCCCGATGAAGCTCCTGTAAAATGTTACACTCATTGAATGATTCCTGAACACAGAGGCAACAAATACAAATGTTTAAATTATTCAACGATTTTTTTTGCAGGGGAAACATACAGAGGTAATGGTGAGGGAGATGGGGGAATTACATGTGACCAACAAATCCTCCAACCAGGCTCCTGATGCATGGCAATGCATAACACCATCAAAACACCACTGTTAACTAAAGATGAGTGAATCACTTTGAATTATTTTCCTTTTAGCTGAACAAACCCTAATGTGGTGGAGACAAGAAACTAGAAATACAGACATCTTTCTTTCTTTCCCCTCTCCCTTCCCTCTCTCTCTCTCTCTCTCTCTCTCTCTCTCTCTCTCTCTCTCTCTCTCTCTCTCTCTCTCTCTCTCTCTCTCTCTCTCTCTCTCTCTCTCTCTCTCTCTCTCTCTCTCTCTCTCTCTCTCTCTCTCTCACACAGCTTTAGGGGAAATTAATTGATGATTATCTTGCCTTGCAGAGCTGGTTTGCAAACTTGCTTTTTTATCAGCAAGGCTTCGCTTTTCACCACTTATGGCTTAATTTGACCCACCCTCTATATCTCTTTTTCTTTCTCCATCCATCCCTCTTTTGGGTGACTGGGGTCTTATCAGTTAGCTATGTGTTCAGACATGTAGTTCAATTTCGTTTCCTTTAATAAAAGGATAGAACAGAGAAAAGATTTGTTAACAGAGAGGGGCTGACAGACAGACAGGAGAGATGGGTTGTTAAGGACAATAAAAAAGACAGGCTGAATAGATTCTTTGTTAGTGTGAATTTGTTTAAATGAGAAGGAGAGGAGAGGATATCAAGGAGGGAGAGTAATAAAATGTGAGGAGAGAAACAGAGAGAAGATGAAAAGAAGATGTTGAGATTGTCTGATTACTTTGAATACTATTTTTTTCTTTTTTGCAAATCAGTTATTTGGCTAAATTTGCTCACGTAGTTCAGTGAATTGATTTATTTTGTGTTTTCTTTTTTATTCCCCAAGGAAATTTGATATAGAAACTAGTAAGAGGTTTTGGGATATAAAAGAGTTTGGTTTTAAACTCAGAGAATGGGTCTTTCAGAATAAATTATCATCAAAAACCCTAATAAAAACACTGAAGCATCATAAAATGTTGATTTACTACGAAGAGAACAAAACTATGAACAACAGATTTCACAGGCAAGTTCACAGGCACTGACAGAAAGAGGCAGTTTAGTAATTTATAGACTACAATGTATGAGTGAATCCAAAGGTGTACCTCCTGGACCTGTGGGCTGAGCCCTTGGGGACTTTGGTCCTATACAGTGATGTGTTCGCTGTCATGAATTAAAGTTCCTGACCCTCTAACCTATCACCACCCACGTATTAATATAATTAGTTTTTGACAGTATTCACATAAGCAATTCATGCAAGATTTGTGCAGAGTCTTCTGATCACATTGCAAAACAGACATAGAGCATAAAAGACAGATAGAGAGCACAAAGGTTGATATGCACAGTACAACTTTCTTTTGATTGATGATGAACTCTGCTAACATAATATCCAAATCAACCATTTAACTCAGAATCCTCCCTCTGTAGGTGGCCTCCCTGTTTTTCTTGATAGGGTGAAAACAAACGTTTGCCGGTCTAATCTGCAGATTGTAACAAGCATCCAAATTTGAGTTGAATGGTGAATCTGTGGATTACAGTCATAGAGGTTGTTTACAGGCTTTTTAAATTGAGCAGACAGCTAAGAAATGTTTTTGTTTTACAAGTGAAAAAGTCAAGATTAGTTCTGGTCTTGAGTAGTGATTTGAGTTAACAAGAATTTCTGAGTGTTATCTTTAAAGTGTGGTTTATGCTGCAGTGTCGGTAACACTCCCCAAAATTTCTATGAAATCATCTGGCAAATTGACAACTGATTAAAATTTGATCTCTCAATGTGTCATATTACACATGCAATTACCTTTGTAAGGCACAATGACTTTGTCTTGGAAAATTGCATTGCAATACATTTGCCACAGGATATGGTTTGTGATAATTGTTTCTCATTTGAGAAATTCAATCCTTTGAACAATGTAACTAGATTAGCTTTGCCTCAAAATGTTCCTTTTTATGTAAAATTGTACATGTAACAAACCCACTGTGTGAAATGTCAGTTTATCTTCCCTCTGATATCATGCTTTGAGACGACATCTTACATCAACCTTACATGATCAAATCAGCAATACACAACTATTTTTGTTTATGTTTTCCTTTTTTCTTCCCATATTTGTCTCAATTTAAAACAGTAATGTTTAAGGGCGTACTGATAAAGTGGACAGCTAAACAGTTAGTTGGAACTTGCACATGCTAGGAATGATTACTGATTCATACTATATACACAAAAAACTTAACATATAGTAACTGTCATGCCTTGTTTTGATTCATGAATTCCATTTCCTTTAGACAAACACAATCATTCACAATACACATACCCACATAGACATCAATGTTTAAAGTCTAAGACATCATTGCAAAACAAAGCAACATAGAAAAAAGGAAAACATTAACAAAGACCTGTCAGTTGTACGCATGCACGCACACACGCACAATCACAGTTCTTCCTGAGGCAACAAACACACTTAAGGGTCCCCCACAGATGTGAAACAGAACAATGGAAAGAGCAAAAATAAAGACAAAGTACTTCCTGGAAAAAGGTTTAATGGCTGTTAGGTTGCTTTTATCATACACAAACACACAAATGGCACATATCCAGGACAACGCACACTATAGGGCTACAGGACACACAACAATATACACAACAATATACAGTATACAAAGACATATACAGATGAATCACACAACCACACCAACACACACACACACACACACAAACACACACACACACACACACACACACAGACAAATATACAAGCAGGGGATTAAGTGTACACTGTATAGCTGGTCTCTAGAGTTTGTCTTTGATATTTAAAGTTCATGATTCATAGATGAACTGTTATGCAAGCGTAATGTAACTCTATGTGTATGAGTGTGTGTGTGTGTGTGTGTGTGTGTGTGTGTGTGTGTGTGTGTGCGTGTGCATGTGTAGCATCTTCAAAAGGTCAGGCTAAGCATTTGTGTTGCATCCCAACACACACACAGACATAGAGCAGTCTTGTATACCACATTCATAACACACGTAAGACTCACAGTAAAACAACATGCAGCCAGGAAGTCAACACAACAAGCACTATTGTGAACATGGAGCTCTCAGTGCAGAAATAAGAATACATTACACATGGACTCATGACTACAGAATATGTATGTAATGTGTATACATTACAATAGTCCCAACTGATGGAGGGATGACCAAGACATCATCTCTGCGCTGCTCGCACACACATCTATCTCCAACAGTTATTCTCATATTAGAAGTAGGGCATAGCCATACAGGTTCCCCATGAGACCAGAGAATTGTTACCATGTATTTCACTGAGTGTTTCACTACTTTGGATTGAAAAACGGGAGTGCTCCCAGGTTTCTCGGTGCGATAAACTTCTTTATAAATTCTGAACCCCCAAAAATTATATCTGATTCACAATAACACAAACAACAGTGATTTCAAAAGTTAGGCAATGATGAGATATGATGACCTGTATTATATTACCACTAATCAACAGTCAGTGCAACCAAACAGTGGAACATTGCCATCAGCTTTACGCATGTCATCAAAGTCACTCTCAAGCAACCGCAACAAACCTTTCATTTGAATACTTTCTCATAAACAATTACAATTTCAAAATAGATAGCTTGTTGTGAATACTTTATAATTTTCTTAAAACTCACTGCATACAAAGTCTTCCAACACACTTTGCTTGGCAGGTAACATTTGTCATCACTATTGCCTCAGAAATTGTCTGTGCATCATGAACAGCACTCATACATCACTATGCACACTCACACATTGCCTTACCTTCGTACACAGCTTTGAAGCCCTGTGCACTGACAGCAAAGTCTGTGGTAAACCACAAGGCCAATATGGATCCACTGCTGACTATAGGGGAGGGCAGCATGAATCCTGACAACCTGAAAAACAAAAGAAAAAAATGTCTATGAAACACAGCATTTCTAAAAGCAAACAATGAGGCAAAAACATCAAACCTGAAACATATAAAAGTGACAGCAAAATACTTTTGTGTTTAGTGTTGATATTAAGGCCCACAGCCCTGAAGTCATAAAGATCCCTGCAATCTGGTCCCTCCAAGACCAACTCTTTAGTGTTTTCTTGACATCCCGCTACTTTCAGGTCTCCTGCTGTCTTCCTTATTGAATAAAAATAGAGTAAAGTGAGAGATTTTCCCACTCTCTAAAAATAAATTGAATTGAATTTAATGCACCACTGAGCTACAGTGCAGTGCAAGATCCACTATTCATGATAACCAACCATGTTGTGAGTGCAGACACTCTAAAAATACAGAATGAAAACACATTATAAAAGCACACTGTAATTTAAGAATTCACCCAATAACAGTCAGCCAAACTAATGTGATAAGAGAAGTTAGGTGTGGTTTGACTCTGATACAGAGAGGTAAGCTCTTGAGTACACCGGAGGTTGAGGTAAAACAGCATGTTTGATTCTTGGGGGAGAATAGAGAGGTTTAGAAAAGGAACAAATAACACACAATTGTGAGATGAATAGCGTATTGAATTGCCTACATGTACTGTAGATGAGGAAGCCAAAATAATGTGACTGTGTTTATATCATTAAGAAACATTCAATGGAGAACAATAGTCTGATATTCATACGGGTATGTTTGGAAGTTAGGGCATGAAATGAGCTTAATAACTGAACTTGCTGCATTTTGAGGTATATAGTATATAGATGCAAAAACACATCATTAGACATAGTAGACAATAGGGCTATAACGATAAGGAAAATAAAACTGAAATCACGACACTCAGCTCCACGAACCTGTGTCGCGGTATTAGAAGGCAGAATCGCAACACACCTCTTCTACTCCCAGAGTTATTCTTCCCGTCCAGATCCAATGCTACCATATCGTTAAATTACTATTAGTATTAGTCCTTTTGGTGACTTGTTCCTGTTTTGTCTGCTAAATTTAGCTATCTGTAAAGATGGCTAAAAGTGAAAGGGGGGGGCACCGGTAACGCTAACGGAGGTGTAGCTAATGTTACACATGGTCGCTGTTCTGACTCGGGTAGTGAATGGTTGCTAGCTGGCTGGGGGCTGACTGTGGAATGGATGTGTCCCCGGGGGTGTTGTCAGCTCTCATCCTGACTGAAGCATTGTAACGCCAGGAGTCTGAGGCAGAAGACAAGAGTGTGCTAGCTAGCTAAATTACCATTAGTCGTCTATCTATACAGTTAACGTTACTGATGAATTTGTGGGTTAGCCCAGAGTTGTTAACCGTGGTCAAAACAATTGTACTAAAAATAACTGAACATGAGCACGTTTACTGTAAACACCAAAGCCCTTTTCCTCTTCGTTCCCCCTGCAGGTTGGGAGCGGAGTTGGCCATTACTGTTACCATTATCAACATTCTTACGTCTCATTCCAACAAGTTAATGAACCACTGAAACAATTTTGGAAACATTATTTTAAGGTACAAAATAATCTTTGGTGTTTGATTGGTATTGAAATCAATCAATATCAATAAATAAAAGTATCTGTATAAATGTGTTGCAAAGTGGTATGCCATGTGACAGAAAAAAAGTTGTATTATGTTTACTGAGAACCAAAAAAAAAAAATAAAGAATCAAGGTTTGTATCAAATCGTGGGCCTAAAATCTTGATACGAACCAAACCCTGGGTTTGGTGTATCGTTACAGCCCTGGTAGACAAAGGTGCTGCTTAAGTTAATCATCTTTAGTTCCACAAAAGCTCAGCACTGTATGTCAAAAGCTATATCTTAAATTAAAGAGGCGGCAAAAATGATTAATTGACACCATTTTACTTTTGAGTGTCCACAAAAGCGAGCAAACAGAAGTGCAGAGATAAGTAGCACTTGATAAACAGCAACTAAATCAAGAGAACAATCATTTGACACAAGTTTGGATACAATCAATTGTCCTTTCTCTACCCACAAAAGTATGCAATAATGATATATGAGGAGAGACCAAACCAAAGAGAATGAGAGTAGTGAGGAAAGAGAAAGACCAGCCATTAAAACAGAATTTAAGTGCTAATGTAATCAAGGCAGTAGCGCCAATGACTCTGGTTTCTGTATTATTGCAGTCATTTTCTACAATTCATTTTTCATAATTTGAAAGGTCAGCTAGGTCAACCGAGACGTGGGCTGGGCTGAAACACTAAAGGAGAAAATGAAAGTGACAAAGTGGAAAAGAGGTAAAAAGGTTTGGCAAAAAGGAGAGAAAGGTGGATGGCCAAAACAATATTTAACCAGAGACGACAGTGAAAACAGCACAGTGAAAAATTAATAATTTTAATTTTCTGGCCTTAAATCAAGGACACAAAGGACAGACAAGACTGATGAAGCGAGCACACAAAAAGTCACAAACAGAAAGAGAGATGGAGGGAAAAGAGGAGACAGAGGAAATGGAAGGGCGAAACGGAGAGGTGAGTGGTGAGACGAGACAAAAGGAATAAGGAGAAGGGCTTTGCCTCTGATAAGTGTAAATAAGATTTTTAATTTACTTAGCCACAGCAATGTCTGCCAGCTCAAATGTCTTTGTTTAATGTGTATGAAATTCGATTATTGAGCCATTAATCAAAGTTCTGTTTTTTTTAGTTTTAAAGACAAAGCATTACAGTCCCCGTGGCTAAATATCGCACGCTGTATATAACAGTACATGCTAATAGTTTTGCAATTTCTGTGAGTAAACGCAAGAAATCGCGAGTGAAACCTATGATTATTATTCATTATTTTTCTTTTATAAACTGTAAGTATGTATGTTAGTTGATGAATTGTCAAGTGGGATTGAGTAAAACTTTTTTTGTTTAGTTAGCAGTTCATTCAGTACATTATTCTATTTTGACTAATATTTTCAATTGTTGCTCTGGGTGTTATTACAATTAATCTGTTTTTTTGGATAAATATACTCAGTCGCCAGTTTATTAGGTACAGCTAACAATAAAACTAAATAAAATGAAAACTTATAACCACCTCTAAAACAGTTTAAACAAAACTGAACAGTATATCCTTCCTGATGGTAGGATTTTATTGCAGGACTATTGTATTAGACTGTATTTATTTTAGGCTAGTTGTATCGAATAAACTGCATTTTTGGTGCACCTTCTATTTTTCTCAACCAGACAGAGAAATGCCTGGTCACAGGCTATAATAAATCACCTTGGTGGCCACAGGGGACAGCGGCTGCATTCTGACATGAATATTTCACCACTCGACAAATAACGTGTGAACCAAGTAAAATGGGTGTAACTAATTATTGGGAGCATGCTTTCCTCCTTCATGTTTTAATGTCATGGGCATATGATCTATCAACATCAACATTTTAATTTCATTGGGCAATGGTTAATTGTTTAAAGACGTAATGGCTGCGTTATGGAGCTACAATGGCTGCTACTGAAAGCTAAAACAAGTTTGACAGTAAATTATGTATTGATTGGAAAAAACATTGCATTACAATATGCATTACTTACACATATTAAAGGTTACAAAACCCCAAACTCCGGAAATTATACCCCTTAAGATAAACACACAGTGTAAATCCAAACACAAGCATTGTAATCCCGTTTCTGTATGTCTCTGGGACGGTGCTGTTTATGTCTCAAATGGAGGATTGGCCAGGAGAAAGATGATGATTCATACACGTGCAGGCGCGCACACACACACAGACACACACACAACCAAACACTCAACACAGGCACCTCCCTAGGTTGCAAATAAAAGTGACATAACATTAACATGTATGTAATGTGCACCATGACTCACTGTGTCAACATATATATTGCGAGTGTAACTGCATAGGCTGTCTATGTCTGTACGGCTGTGCACTTCTACACTGCCTGTGTATGTGCATGTTGCCCCTGCCTGTGTGTGTAATAGGCGTTTAGGGTGTGTTTACATTATTTTCTGAGTGTGTGTGTGTGTGCACACGTATGAATCATCATCTGTCTCCTAGCCAATTGGCCATTTGAGACACAAACGGCACACACGATCAGTCGGTCGGTCAGTCAGTCAGTCAGTCAGTCAGTCAGTCAGTCAGTCAGGTAATGAGCGGTAATTGTCTAGCTGTCACTGTACTGATGCACTGACATGATTCTACATCCCCGTCTAGCTCTGCATCTCTCTCTGTATCTCTGCATCTCTCTCTCTCTCGCTCTCTCTCTCTCTCTCTCTCTCTCTGTCTTTCTCTCTGTGTGTCTCTCTCTCTCTCAATCTTGGTATGTCACTCCTACCTCTCTCCATGCTCTCTTTTCATCATGCTTTCCCTCCCAATCAGGCCAGCACACTGATCCTACGGCTGTTTGACATTTATATATAAAATAAGTGATCGGGGTTGAAGCTATGTGACCGTTTCTCCAGATGGTCAACTGTCCAACCCGTCATCAAGTTTATGTAATCAGACAGCCACTCAGTGATTCCAGACAGCCAGTTTTTACAGTCAACAGATCACACAGCTAGCTTGCCAGTGTGCCTTTCGGATGCTTCGTCCATCTATCCGACTGCCCATCTATCTGCCTGTTTAACATATCCCTCGCTCTGCTTGGCAATCCACCAGACTGTGGGCATGTCTGATGTTGAACTTGACGGACTCTCTTAATGCTAGGATTACTGTTCAGATTGGATGGTAGTACACTAAAAAGGAATAGTGGGATTAGAAAATAGCATCTGTGTTATTTTCATTACCATCACTCTTCTCTTAGTGTTGGTGTACACAAGCTGGTCATTCAAAATAATGAAATTAGTGCGGTTTGAATTATATATAACCAGACCCAGCAAATCTTAGTAATGTAACGTGACGTAAGATTTCCATGAATAAAGCAACATATATGCCAGAGAAGGGAATACTTCCCTTCTTCGGTGTACTGACCCTCTGACAACAGGGGTGTGGGCTATACATGAAGGCTTTAGGCTGCCCTACATGTTATTCTAGGCCCAGTTTATTTAATCAATTATGCAACTATACAATATGTGTAGTAGGGGGTCCCTTCTCCATTTATTTTTTCAGTTAAGGGGTCCTTGGCTTAAAAAACATTGAAGACCCCTACTCTAACGGTGAATAAGATATGCGTGTCATTGAGTTCAACGGCTTTAAAAGTATCAGTGGCCCAAACATGTGCAATGGAAAACCTGATGAAAACATGTAGAATGTTATGGTAACATTAACTAATATGTTGCATACTGTGAACTCATATAGCAGAAGAGATGTGAACTTGAGACTTGGACTCAGGTTGACTCAAGTCATTGTTTTGATGATTTGTGACTTCGGTTGACAAAAAAATAAATCCACATATCCATACTTCAGACTCGACTTAGACTTGTAAGTTAATGACTAAAGACTTGACTTGACTTGAGGCATGATGACTCAAACAACTTGTGTATATTCATAAGTTTGAATATTAGCTTTTGAACATGAAATATAATTGTATGTCACATTTCTAACTATCAAGAACACTATGCAGCAGCAGCAGCGCAAAATGTGAATCATGATTGGATAACTGGCTTCTTGCTATTGCAACACGTAACATCAAAGACCACTGATGAAGCCTTATTAGTTGTAAAAGAAGGAAAAAAGCGAACTGCTGAATGAGAGAACTGCTCATTGAAGAATCATTCTGATATGTGTTTCCCAAGAGGTCTGATGTTAGCTAACATTAGTATTTTTGCTTTGATTAAATTAATTTCATTGAATATCAATAATTATTCATTGTCATACTGTTTTTAACTAGTTATACAAACTATTTGGAATTGCCTTAACTAAGGACTCTTCTTGACTTGACATAACCTGTGACTTGTCTTGCCAAAAAAAAATAACTTGAAACTTGCATAAGACTTGGACCAAATTACTTTAGACTCACTTGTGACTTGAGCAAAAATTACTAAACAGTTTATGGCAGTAATATTCTCTTTTCAGACACACCACAAGCATATATCAACTGTGTATTAAAACTAGCCAGTGATACCACACATGCTAAAGCTGGTAAACATGAGAGGAACAGGTGAGAGCTTTCATTCAAATGAGTCAGAGCAAAAAAACTGTTGTTAGTATTTCAGTGAAATGGGTTTTGTCTGACTTATACAAGACATTTAGGAACCAGGTATGTTTCCATCTCATCAACACATCTCTATCAGTGAAGTAGGCTGATAACATAGTAACACCATTAATTACCTTTACAGTTATCCACTTGCAGCCTTGTTACTATGGGATTGTGAAGATATGTTGTTGTTTGTGTATTTATTGGGAAATACTCATTTAATAATTTCTGTAAAAGCTATTTCAGAAAGAGATCAATAGTTATGAATTGTAACTCCAGATTCTATGAATATAGGCGTAGCCCTCTAAGAGCTGACACTATTGGGTACCATCTCTTCACGCATGCACAGTCGTGAATATTTTCTTTTTCGCCCTTGCGTCCAGCATGGGCCTCAACCACATCTGCCAATACTGTATATAACATGAGCGGACCTGTTTGTTTCCCAACATCAGCATTTTTCTTCAACCAATGTTAGTGGAGAAGATGGCTCTCAGAGCGGCCGTGCGCATGACTGTTTGTTGTTTGGTCAGCAGGTCAGCAGGGAGCACGGAGCCCATTCCGCCGACGAGCGAGACATGTGATCGGGTTGTCCAGCTCATGGTAGGGTACTGTTGGCCGGTTACCCCAGTGTGGGGCGGGAGTATTCACCTGGTCATTGTTTTCCTCATCCCGCTGGCGTAGCCGAGGGAGAAGGATGTCTGAGCAGCGCAGCCCATAGTGAGTGGGCACTCCACGAAACTCCACGTGTTGTTTGTTACCATAGCAACAAAGCGTGCTGCGCCTTCCTGCACTATAGTGTCATCGAGAGGAAGGCCCTCGCATGCATAAATATAGAACATGATCTGTATCTACGCTAGCTTGCTTGTGTGATGGTTGTTTACACAGCAGTGAGTATTCCGCTCCCAAGCCATAGAAAAAGGCAAAGACTGAGTAGGCTATAACACCCGGGTGTGTATAAGCCTGTCAATGACATAGTCCGGTTAGCTTTGCATACTGCTTATGGACATGGCGGTGAGCATTTCTGTTTTTAAGGTGAAACATGAGATCCAGCGGTTGCAGATGCCCCGGAGGTACAAGTTGGACTGTCTGAAGGAGGAAAAACATTTTCACAGGAACTAAGTGGCCCTTAAAATTGCCATTTTGTTCCCAACTCTAGCTGGAGTGAGACACACGTCCCCGGTGCCGCGTCACCGTCGCTGCAGCAGCCGTTTCTGAAATGGCAAAGTGGGGGCTGCCCGCCGGGCCTCATGTCCGCGCCGCTGTAGGTGGAGCTAGAGCCAGGGCTTGGAG
Source organism: Etheostoma cragini (assembly GCF_013103735.1). NCBI lineage: Eukaryota > Metazoa > Chordata > Actinopteri > Perciformes > Percidae > Etheostoma > Etheostoma cragini. Next base: position 22,697,794 of record NC_048407.1, read on the forward strand.
ACGGCTAGACCGCAGCCCACAGGGCGCCGTTGTCTTGAGCCGACATCTTGGTTCCACCCAAGCGCTACTCTCTAGGAGGTGAGTCACCATATCCTCTGCACTGCCTACAGCCCATGGCAGCCCCAGCCTCAGAAGGGAACTGCCCCAGCTAAGCAGTCATGGCGATGACAATAGAACTAACGGTCATGCTAGCAAGAAACAGCATTGTTCAGGGCCGCAGCCACCTAGGTGGTACACTAGTACGGGTCAGTGAAGCAAGCATGGACCTGCTTTTGAGGAGATGGCAATGTGGGCTTCCGTCGGAAAAAGGGGCAGTTGGAAGCGGGATGGAGGCCAGGCTCTGCCGCCGTGGCAGGACAGCCGTCCATCTCCCGGGTTAGGGGAATGCTACTTGGCATTCTCCCAGGTCAAGAACAATTACTTAGCGGTGGGCAGAGAGCCCACCCGCTGCTGAGAAGAGTGAGTGGAGAAAGCTGCTGGTGTGGTGCTCCTCTCCTGGGACCGAGACAGTTGCCGTAGCGGGACTCCATAATCCTCCGCTGTCACAAGCTCCCATCCTCCCAAAGGGCAGGAGGGACAACAAGTGACAGAGGTGTTATCCGAGGGCGTCAAGCTAGTGGGCTCTTACCCATCGCAGACGTACTCTTTGGGCAGATCCAAGGATGTTGATGGGGTACCATGGGTCTGCCCAGCTACCATCCCCCTCCTCAGCAACTTGACAAGCCAGAATAGCTTCCGCCCGCCATAACGCTCTACAGATGGCAGGCAAGCGCAGAACTGGCAGGAGGCATCGAGGGGTGAGTGCCAGGCAGCTCTAGGGCGCTGACGGGGTCCCCTCGTTCTGTCCAGCTGCCATCCCCCTCCCCAACAATCTGACAGGCCAGAAAGGCTGCCGCCTGCCGTAAGCTCTTTAGATGGTAGTTGGGCATGGAGCTGGCAGGAGGCTTCGGGGGTGAATGGTAGGCTGGTGTGAGCAGCACCGAGGCAGGACTCACAGCGAGGGGGCTGGTCCGGCAGCTGGTACACAGGTGAACACCGCTGGGAGAAGAGGTCTGCATACTACTAGCATGAAGAAAAATAGGGAAATGGACAACGGGTCCGCTCATGTTATATACAGTATCGGTGGGAGTAGTTGAAGTCTGTGCGGGATGCAAGGACGGGAAAGAGAATCTTCATGACTGCACATGCGCAAAGGGATGATACCCAACAACGTCAACCCTTTGAGGGCAAAGCCTATATGAAATAGAACTAATTAAATGTTGACTTTCTTCTGAAAATGTATGCAAAGATCAAAGCCTGATGACCTTTAGCATGTCTTAGCAAGCTTCTGGTAAATTTGACTTACAAGGGGCTCACCAAGCAGAATACTTCTATAACTCAGCTTTTAATGTTGACAGTTTTCTGAAGCTCACTGCATTTCAGTGAGTCAAGAACATGGAATTATGTGTGAGTAGAATATTTACAGCATAGATTTTTAGTGTCTACACTTGCCGCTCCCCTCAAAGAAGCACAAAGGACGGAGTGAGGATACTAATTTCTTCTCTAAATGACAACTCAGAGCCTACAGGTGGATGCTGGGGTGGAGGTGACGCTTTTGAAATGCTATATGATCAGCAGTGGGGACAGCAGTAGCAGTTATTAGCAGCTTTCAAGAGAGTGTTGTGGCAGCAGGCATGAAGCAAGAGAGTGAGCAAAGCACTGACAGCTTAAGTACATGCCATGATTAAAAGGGGTGCCATGGATATATGTCCCAGTGAGAGGAGAATGCCTTGTGAGTGTAGTCAGTCGCAAGTCGGCTCAAAGGCTTTGTTTAATTTCAGAAGAATAGAGAGTATGGAAAACGCAAAAAAACCTATTCAATTAAACATGTATTATTTAGTAAGTTAAAATTTTTTTCTTTATCTGCATATATACTGCACACTAGAATAAGATAAAGCATTCCAGGTCTCCTGTGAAAAAAAACTGCTAACATACATCAAAAATGCAGCATGACCTGCAAAGGCTGCAGGCTTCATGTTGGTGTTCTCATTTGTTGATGGTATAAGACCATTGATGGCTCAATGTTGATCCTTCATCTCTTTTCTTCTCTTTAAGAAATTATGTTGATATTGACCAGTACTGACTGAATATATTTCAAAACACTTTTTCCTCGAGTCTCGTGCAGTTTTCTAGCAACGACCGTGACAACCTGTATCAATCACACCTTCACAAGGTGAAATTAGGATTGATGTTTGCAACCAGTGGATTTTAACAGTTTGCAGGTATAAAGAAAGCTTGTGAACAGACAGGTTGAAATCCACCAACCATACAGGGAAATCCTGATAGGGGAAGTAAAGGAGAGCCTTATTCAATGACCATTATAATGTGCTTGACCAAGGTACTTGACCTCCAGCTGCTCTGGTAAAGCTGGAACAATAAACAACTGTGATGGGAAGCTCATAGGAGTAGAATATGAGGTCTAAATTAAGTGGATATAATAGACAAGCTTTCCCACTGGCCATTTCGAAGTATAACTTTTTCAATGACTCATGATAACTGAGACAGGGTGCACTCAAAACCTGAATATTATTTTAGTTTGTTTCTATTAAGGTGTGACCATTCTAAAGTTGTGACTGAAAAAATTAGACTAAAAACCACTGCACCACTAAATGCAATGTTGATGGTTTAAAGAGAGTTAAGGGACACGTCTTAATCGATTTATTGACAAAATTATACAGAAAATCTCCCGATTTCCCCCCCAAAAATTATAAAAACATATAGTCAAATCATGTGGGTTTTCTAGCTATGCCATTACTGTATCTTAATAATCATTAAATGTGGTTCCTCTGCCTGCTGAAATGTGAGTCCATTCAGCTCGGATCCTGGTTTCTCATATATCTAAATATCTAAATGCTCTGACATGGTGGAAAACAATCTACTTCACACAAACCAGAGACGAGACCAACGTAAACTCATAAAACAGATATTACTCTTTTCCATCTTGCAGAGCATTTGGCTTCTTCTTGCCAACACAAGATACACCTCACACTTGTACAGTAGATGTATGCCCCTGGCAATTTGTTTTAACCTGTCATTCTCCGAGTGTAATCTATTTTTTTTTTTTGTCTAGTGGAACACCAGTCCATCAGTGACACAACACAGCTTAGAGTAAATGGATAGACAAGAAACGCTTGTTGTAGAGAAGACCAGCACAGAAAAAGCAGTGAGAAGATGATGAAAGACATTGAAAATAAGTGAATATACTGAAATCAATAACCAAACTTATTTTTTAGGGGGGAAGCTTTTTGCCAACATAAAAAAAAAACTTGTGAGAAAAAAAATGTGAGAAAACAAGATGAGGACACACACAATGTTCTTAACCAATGTAGGAAATTTGTTTTGAATTATATTTATGAAGCAAGAGACACGTAGGGATACATAAAACACCAAGAATTTCTTTTCTCTCTAAGTGAAAAAAGAGAATGGCCTTAGGCAAGGGCCAATGGGCGTTTTTCCTTTTTTAGTTTCTCTCTGTGTTAACACCTAATATATACTACTGTAGTCATTTCAAAAATATTTGTAACTCTAACTTGGAACCCCACTGGATGATTTTTTTAAAAAATTATATTCCAACCACTTATTAAGTGAAGTACTTAAAGAAGTTATTAAGTTGTATGCATGGATAATTCATTCTAGGGCTTAATTGTAGACCCGTGGCTATGGAAATATTTGGCAGTCTACCCAAGGCTGGCTACTGTAGCCTTAAGCTAACTTTTAAAGCCAAAAACACTTTTAAAGACTGGCTTTAAAGATAGTATTGAGGTGTTTAATGATGTTTCTTAAATTTGTGTTAGAAAGAAAGAAGAGAGAAATATGAGAGATTTGTTTTCACAGGGCATTTCATGCAGAGAAACAGACAGGCAGAAAAAAAAGATCTTATTCTGAAGAAGAATTACAGTTATTTCGCCTCTGGGAGTGTATGTTTTATGTACTGAGATACTCACACACACACACACACACACACACGGGAAGTGAGAGGTACACACAGGATCACACAACTCTTCTGGCGTACTGTGAGAAGTTGAGTGCCTTGCTCAAGGGCACTTTGACAGTGGGTGGCATTTGATTTGTGCGATAAGAGGGTAAGAACCCCGCTGATTTTCTGGTGTCCTTAAGCAACAGCCTGCTGTGCAATCCCCTTATACTTAAACCAGGAATCTCACCCACCCCCCCACTGTCTATCAAGCTGTCTGTCTCCCAGAGTGGGATGCAGAGGCATGTGTGTTTTTGGCGTGCATTAGTGTGTATACAGGTGTAAAACAAAAGTAAATGTAATATTAAATGCACAAATCGATCCTAACATTTGTGCAATCTTTCCACATGAAATCGCAAAATCAGCAGAGAAACTGCATTCTTTTAAAACTTACCATTTACCCCGAAGCAAATACATAACTAATCTACGGGATCGTGTTAACTAACACCTTCTACAACAATCACCTAATCCTAATCAAAGCTTTCAAGAAGACGGAAAGGAAGATGATTGAGAGGAGAGTGAGCTTTATTTTGATGTGAGTTTCATTCAGTGCGACGAATACAATGAAATGAATGCACTTTGTTTTTGATTGACTGATCATAAGATTGACATGGTTTTCACAAGAACACAAAACCAGAGACAAAATGAAATGCTGGGGGGAGGGATATGGGATAAAACCACAAAAGGACATTTGTTTTGAAGAATTGCTCGTCATGAAACCACAAAATGGTGACGTATATTGTACTATGTTGTAAATATTGTTTGAACGCTGTATCCAATAAATTGTATGAAAAAAATGAAATATTGATATTGTACATCAAACTATACACTTCAAAATCTTGAAATTCTTTACAAAAATTCGCGTTTTATTTTGTGTTTACTTGTGTTTTCTGCAGACTGTATATTTATCAAGACTGGTGCCTGTAGCAGCATTTCATTTGCTTTGAACTTTCTTGTCAGAAAATTCAACAGATGAACACTTGACTATTTCCAGTAGCTTCCTATGATTTAAAGTACACTAATAATCACATGATTTTTTTATATACTGTATGTCTCTTTCTCAATGTCACAAGTCACATTTTGGTTAATTATTTCCTTTGAATAAAGTAAGTATCAGTAACCTCAGTATAATTTTTCCCGCCTGACTCAAAATTAGCACCAATTATTAAACTTATATTCAAAACAAGGCCTGCATTAAAAATGAAAATTAAAGTGCATGTTTTGAGAAAATGCAATGTAATGCTAGGTCACTGCAAGCAAAAAAAAGCTCCACAAAATCCCAGAGGGACCAATTTGTCTGAACTGTGGTAAGGAACAGGAGCAAGGTGGCAGGATATTGTGAAAAGACAGCTGGCAGCAAGCCACGTCTCACTGGGTTTTTCCCACTGTAAATCTGGCCCTTACATGGGTCACTGGTTGCTTCAAATGGGCCCTCAAAGGATGATGTTTTATTGAATGGGAAGCTCAGGTTAAAACAATGAGGTTGTGAAAAGGGGTCCCGTGATAAAAGCCCTGATTTGCTCCTAGATGGCAAGATAAAGGGAGTACATTTAGTGATTGGACTATAAAGAACAGCTGTAGTTTCTAGTGAAGTATTGTCTTGTATGAAGAATTGCCTTGTTCAGTCATCAAGACAGAACACATTTCACCTAAAGTGAAAGTTGCTTTTGTCCAAAGCAACATATATTGGTGCCTGGGTTCATGATAAACACTCCAAACCAATTAAAACGTTGGAATTTCAACTAATCACGATTTGGAGGCATCAAAGTTCAAATGTGGCCACAGAGGTTTAACTGCACTTTAGAAAAGACCATTCTGCCTAGCAGCAGCAGTGGTTTGTGGGTATCCAGACTGCTGGCAGTCAGCCAAGACTCTGGGTCCTTCAGACTAAAGTACTCTCTGTCCCTCACACACACAAACACACGCAACCTTGTGTTTGTTTTCAAGTCAACAGAGGCGTAATGCACGTCATACAGTTGCCACCTCCTGAACCTCATATTCTGTATTGTTTTACCTTCACAAACAACTACATTACATAACATGTATCTGTTAGTCAGCAGTCTCTGGTTTCCACATAACAGCACACAACAGTTGTCGAACAGTTGTTAAAAATTATAATTGAGAAATTAAGAATGGATAGTGAATCACTTAGTAACCATTTGGTGTGATGGCCCATGAAGACAAAAGACAACTAAGAGCCAAAGGACAAAATACATGCTACAAAAATACCCAAATGGTGCAGATATAACATTTTTTTTTTATTATTTCAGAAACCAGGCCCACAAAATAGTTTAAGTTCAAATCTTTGCTCAAAACTTACAGTGTGTTATTAGTGTGTCCTGGTGACCTTGATCTTATAATCACAGGGTTCCAGGTTAAATTGTGGCCAGGGACCTTTGTTGCATGACCTGTCCATTACCTTTTCTCTGTCCCCCAATGTCCTGTCAACGCTCTACTGTATGCTACAGAATCTAGTCTTGCATTGGCCAGTCCACACAATATTCAGGATGGAAATAAAAAAAGTATGGTTATAAAATGTTGTCAATATAGTATATGCTATCTAATAATATTACATCTAAGAGTCTCTTTTAGCCCCAAACAAAAAATCTGTCTCTCTCAAACTCACATAGTGTACATACAAAAATCACTAGAAAAGTAAAATGAAAGCTGGCCCAAAGCCTGACATTGGCTCTTTTCCATCAGTAATGTGAGACAATTGGATCAAAAACAAAAAAAGCTCAAAAGTTGTGAATGTGAATTATGGATATGTTCCAAACACAGGGGCGCTTGTCAAATCTGACAATATATACAGTAGATACTGTATATATTTTTTGTGGTTAAAAAAACAAATTTAAAAAAACATCTAATGCTAGTTATACTGTATTCAGACCAACAACAGCACTACAAGAATCCCAGCCTTTCAACATCACCTGAAAGCTTCAGCTAAAAAAAACATTGGTTGTCCAACAAAAAAGGTTGAACCTGGCTAATCATCCAACATTGACAGTGTCATTTTACCTCTCCATTATTAAGATTGTTGTCATGCTATTACTATAAAATGCTGTGCCGTGTTTTGGTGTCTTATATAAGCCTTGTAAATGATATGCAACCCAAAAATGAGTTATGTATTTAACTAAACTGAAAAACAAGGTTCTTCAACTTTTGGCCATTTTGAACCAAATACAGGACAGTTAGATAATTGCAACCATTGTCCATCTATACCTTTGTTTCTTTACCTCCACCATGATTGTCTATCTCTCACATTTTGTACCACAGAACAGTCAGGCCATAACAAACCATCAATCAAAATGCTTGCAGGTGAACAACCATTACTGTTACACACCACACACACACACACACACACACTTATAACTGCTGTACTTGCAATACTGTATATTGCTATATCAATCAGACACACACAAAAAGTAAAGTGCTTCAACCTTAACTCTACGTAAATAATAATAACAATAGTAATAATAAATCAACAATAATTAATGCTGCAAGGGGAAATTACAATTTACACTCTGTTGTCATAACACATTTCACACACATGCTCTAAATGGAGAGATGTCTGAGTGAGGGGGGCGTCACATGGAAATATATATATATATATATATATATATATAT
>NC_048407.1:22705532-22747275 GCF_013103735.1 Etheostoma cragini
TGAACCGTTGAGACAAGGCAGGATGGATCCATGCTTTCATGTTGTAGACGCCAAATTCTGACCCTACCATCCGACTGTTACAGCAGAAATCGAGACTCATCAGACCAGGCAAGGTTTTTCCAATCTTCTGTTGTCCAATTTCGATGAGTTTGTGCAAATTGTAGTCTCAGTTTCCTGTTCTTAGCTGAAAGGAGTGGCACCCGATGTGGTCTTCTGCTGCTGTAGCCCATCTGCCTCAAAGTTCGACGTACTGTGCGTTCAGAGATGCTATTCTGCCCACCTTGGTTGTAACGGGTGGTTATTTGAGTCACTGTTGCCCTTCTATCAGCTCGAACCAGTCTGGCCATTCTCCTCTGACCTCTGGCATCAAAAGGCATTTCCGCCCACAGAACTGCCGCTCACTGGATGTTTTTTCTTTTTCGGACCATTCTCTGTAAACCCTAGAGATGGTTGTGCGTGAAAATCCCAGTAGATTAGCAGTTTCTGAAATACTCAGACCAGCCCTTCTGGCACCAACAATCATGCCACGTTCAAAGTCACTCAAATCACCTTTCTTCCCCATACTGATGCTCGGTTTGAACTGCAGGAGATTCTCTTGACCATGTCTACATGCCTAAATGCACTGAGTTGCCGCCATGTGATTGGCTGCTTAGAAATTAAGTGTTAACGAGCAGTTGGACAGGTGTACCTAATAAAGTGGCCGGTGAGTGTAGATGTTCATTTGCAAACTTCAAACGCTCATTTTTGTGGTGAGGACGTAAAAGAGGTTTTCTTCTGATGACTCTTCCATGAAGACCATATTTGTACAAGTATCTCTTTATAGTGGGATGGTGTACCACAACTCCAGTGTCTGCCTGGTATTTCTGGATGGATCGTGCAGTCAACGTGGGTTTTGACTTGCTTTCTTCACAATCCTGCGAGCTGTTCTCTCTGATATTTTTCTTGGTCTTCCAGATCTTGCTTTAACTTCCACTGTTACTGATGACTGCCATTTCTTAATTATGATCCGAACAGAAAATATTGGCATCTGAAAACGCTTTGCTATCTTCTTATAGCCTTCTCCTGCTTTATGAGCGTCAACTTTTTTCAGTAGTTTTTCCACACAACTGCTTAGAAGAACCCATGGTGCTATATGAATGTCTAATCTGTCATTTGATGCCTTTTGGAGATTTTTCTATCTTTTCTTGGCTTCTTTATGCACAGTAATACAAATTTTTGTTATATATATATATATATATATATATATATATATATATATATATATATATATATATATATTGTTATATTGTTATATATATAAATTGTTTTATATATAAACATATGTTATATATACAAGTGTGACTGCATAGGCTGTCTTCATCTGTACAGCTGTGCACTTCTACACTGTAAATTGAGTGTGAATTGTAATTTCCCCATAGGGGATCAATAAAGAGTATAAATTTAATATATGATATACATATGTTGTCCCTGTGTGTGTGATAGGCGTTTGGTGCGTGTTTGCATTGTTTTCTGTGTATGTGTGTGTGTGTGTGTTTGACCACATTGAAAAGCGTATAATCCTGTGCTATGGGCAATATCAACAGAGAAAACCACTGGGCTAAAGTAGGACAAGCTTTCCTTTAAAACACACACACAGATAGACGCGCACATAGCTAACACAAACACTGCATCACCAATCCACTGTGGGGGAAAAAAGAACTATTTGACAAACCATTAAAACTGATTCTCTATGCTTCTGAGAGACAGTGAGAGAGAGGGAGAAAAAGAGTGTATTAGAGAAAGGAAGCAAGAATTAGGAGACCCTCCTCCATTTCCTCTTGTCTTACCCCCCCCCCTTCTGTCAGGTTTTGTTTAGAAGCCAATTACATGTGTCCTTTACGTGTCTGTGTGTGCGTGTGTGCGTGCGTGCGTGCATGTATGCGGCATGTCTCAGTGGAGTAACTGAAAGATTTCTGACAAGGTATGAACATTAAAAGCTTCTACAGTCACATACAGTACACCCATAGGTCTGAGGGAAGGGCACCTTCGCACGCCTCGTTGCACACGTGCATATACAAATACTTAACATACACATGAATGTGTACAGGCACATGCACACTCTAATAAATAAAAAGACCAAGTTACTGAGCAGCTCATCATCTAACCAATCCCTCACTAGTTACATTGCAAATATGAACACAAACAGAAGCATCGGCACAAATTTAATTAGAGGACATTAAAGCAGACCAGTTTAAGCCTGACATCTTAATTGAAGCAACAACATATGCTTATGTGACCCAGAATGGGGGAGAATTTAACTACTGTTAGCAAATAGCCATAGTGAGCAGTGGACACTGATAAGAGTATAGCAGCACTTTCTACAGTCAGAAATCGCAGATAAAGTCTTTTGTGTACTACATACCCGAAAATGTTTCAGGAGTAATGTGACCCAGAATTGGAAAGAATGTAACAACACTGGCAGCCAAGATGACAGCTTTTGATGCCGTTAGCATGTAGCTACATGCGACATTGTTTAAAAACGCAGGAGCTTAAAAAAAACTAAAACAAAAACTCAGTCTTATACTTTTACCTCATAATTTGAAGTTTTGGCCACGTTTAACAGGAAAATTTGACATTAAAAGATTGTAGAATTGACAGAAAATACAGAAAAGCATAGTATGTCCACTTTAAAGGTCCAATATGGAACATATTTACTGTAATAAATCCCATAATTATCCCAATGTATCATCAGATATTAAGGAAATATGCTAAGTTGAAATATTACCTTTTCTGACAACAATGCTTACGTCAGTATTTTCTCCTTTTGAAATTTCCATTCCATGACCGAATGACTGTTTGTGTTTTGGCCTGTGTGATGGTATCACAGTTCGACAGCCAGGCTGGGTTGCCAGATATACCTGTACAAATTGTAAACCCAGTGCGCTACAGCTGTAACAATAGTACGGTCAGGAAAGCAGCAAGCAAATGAACGGGATTACCACCGGGAACACACCGCAAGTGTAAGTGTTGCATAGTGTAAATAAGTGCCTGATTGTGTGCCCGGCCTTCTACAGGAGCTACGTATTTCTACGCACCAGTCACAAAGCGATGCTTCTCCTCTCGTCTCTCTCTCTAGCCTCTCTCTCTCTCTCCGATAGTAAGAAACAGGATAAGTGAGGAAAACTGGAAATTGTAGCATGTGTGTATGTACTACACATCTGTCTTTGTTTGTGTGTCTGTCTGTCTGTCTGTCTGTCTGTGTGTACAGCCAAATTCACCATGAACCTAGGTTTTTTATTTTGGAATGAGCTTAATTTTTGTAAAGAATCTGGCTGCACTGTGGTCTTCCTGTATGTGATTACCTATCTGGCTGTACTCACATTGAATTGGTACCTGCAAAAACAAGTGAGTCACAGCGAGTAAAGTGCTCCCGACTGGTCCTGGCTAACACCACCATGTTAACCCTGCTGACTGCTAACGTTACCGGTAGACAAGGCTCACGGCTGTTTACAATGTGTAGTCTGTTCAGTGGCCGTAGCCGTCAACAGTGAGTTATTTTAAGCCAAGAGAGGGGGGCTGTAAATCGGGAAGAGGGGACAGTGAGTTTGCAGTGTGTTCAGCAACTGTTTTCATAATTCTGAGCCAATAAAGTGTGTTCAGTCGGGCAGAGAGGACGGCAAGATAGTGTTATTTTTAGTGGCTTCTGTTGTAATTGTAAGCCAAGGAAGTGTGTCTGTTGGTTGGGTACAGCGCTCCACGTGAGCACAGACTTTTATGACTGTAAAATAGCCAGCATCTAACGTTAGCTACTCCGCTGTGCTGTGAAGTAATGTCAGGCTATGTGAGACAAGCGTCTAGCAACAATGTTGTGAATGATGCGGTCTCAGCCTGGCAACCTCTGTGAGCTTTGAGTCTGGGGAGGAGGGGACGAGGGAGCCGACTCTCTCCAGTGCTTTGAATTTGTACTGTAATGACTATTTTAAACAACGGCTGGCAGTATTACATATCTCACCTTTAAGCAATCTTTGTAAAATATATATATTTTGAAGTTTCAGCAAAAAATGTTTATTTTACTTTATTTAAAATCAAAAGTAGGTTACAACATGACATGGTAACAAATGAGGTTAGGGCAGGCTATCACAGACAGGGTGTTTAGGTCTTTTCATAGAATGTGTTGACATTAAGAAAAATACACAATATTGGCACCCTAATCTGTATCTGTTTGTAACAAAAACAGAAAGATTCAAGAAAAAAGGGTCAGACTGGTAACAAAGTTTGGCTGCTTAAGTATTTCTGTCTCCCTCCCTAACCTTGTCTCAATATCTCTACAACTTCAGTAATTAAACTTAAATAATTGATTGTTAATTAGGAACAAAAAAAAAATAATATCCATAACTGATAACCTAACAAAGGTTCAGAAATGTTGGCTCCATTGATAATTCAGCATTCAGAACAAAGATCTTACTCCTTAGAACACTGTTTGGGAGTCTGCATGCAATCCTGCAGACTACCATCATTGATTAATTTGACAGTCATACATCCTTGCACGTACAGCCGGCTTTGGTTCCGTTGCATTTAGCGATTTATTGTGCTGCAGATCAGAATGCTGAATGTAAATAAAGACTTTAGCAATACCACAAAACGGTAACATTTCAGTTTCTTGCTGAAACTTTTTCAGTGGTGTATAAAACATGACTGATATAAGAAAATTCCCCCTCCTCCACAGTTTTACTCATCCTTGTTTGATTGATTGCCACCCTTCTGTTGTAGCCGTAATCCGTCACTGTGCTTTCCAAAACAAGAGAGAGAAGCTGGACGGACAAGATTCATGTGTCCTGTAGGGCTTTAATTCCCCCATTACTGGAAACCACTAGGACTCTCAAAATACTTTGGATTTTAGGGTACCAAGTCATCAACGTGTAGTGTGATATTCTGTTTTCTTAATTATCTTTTGTCTTTTTTAATTTAAGCAGTGGTAGACTTTAAAGTCCCCCATTACTTAATGTGTTTCGCTCATTGTTACTTCACATGGATCTTTGATCTTCACTGTGCAGAAGGATGTGCAGAGATAATAGATAACAGCGGGGTGTTCACCTTAAATGTGAAGTTAGGATATTTTGTGACATCGCTATTTTGGGAGTTAATTATGGTCCAGTATCAATCTTAGAGAAGTGTGACATGAAAACTTGTCAAATGACTAAATTTTAACATTTCCACATTTATAGATTCAAATATAGATTTTATGGATTCTGGATATATATATATATATATATATATATATATATATATATATATATATATATATGGAGTATGTCTGATATCATTAATTTAGAAAACACAAGTTAGGAAAAGCTAATTTGAGTAATTGGTGGCGGTATCTCAGGGCACAGATGGTGTCTTGGAAATCTGCCAGGAGTATTCGTGCTAAAACAAAGAAAAGGTTTTTTTGAAAGGCAACCATCTAAGTACCTGGCAAAGTAAATAAGTCAGTTTTTATGTTTTTGGGCTGTAAAGACTTACTTATTGCCCGTTTTAAGTATTCAAAGTAAAAAAGGATAAATGGCAAAACAGAAAAAAGAGTGATAAAATTACTGTGTTTCTCAGGCCGTGGCCATGGCTGCAATGAGAAATTAGCTCTGTTTGGAGTATAACAATGATTCCACATTAGTCAGTGTTACTGTGATTCAGGCGATCAGACGGTAAATATGACTCAGACATTCTGCCCAATAAAAGCACAAGGTTATTTTCTTCACACGGTTTGGGAGGGCTCTGCCGGTCAGTTCTGGAACAATATTGCATCCAAAACTTCTGCCTTGATTAATGTTACTGGGCTTGCTACTGGTCCTTTGACTTGTGTGTGTGTGTGTGTGTGTGTGTATGTGTGTTTCTGTCTGTCTCTGCATGTGTTGTCTCCCTCCCTCCCAGGTTTCCTTTCTGTGGTTTTTGCATTCCCTTGTCCCAGTGTATTGTTTCTAGTTGTTTCTTTGAATAAATATTTTTAAAAATGTGATCACAAAAACAATATAATGACTCCAATGACAATCCAAAGCACGGTGTCTAACATGCAACACTGGTAGACAACAGAACCCAGGACAAAGCCCTGAAACAAGATTGATCGATCAATCCATCAATCTATCTATCTCTTTTCCATTCATCCTTTTTTGCTGTTTCTTTACCTATTGTATGAAAAGCAGAGGCATTCAGATTTGATCAGAAAAACTATTGGGATTTCTTGGATCAAATAGTCTATTCCAGTTTTCTTTGATCTCTGCTCCTCTTACATCTCCTCAAATCAGCTGCACTTCCTTCTTCTCCATTCAACTTCACTCATACTGGTTTCCTCTTGATTGTCTCTCTCCTTGTATCATCTCTCCTGCCCACTTCTCCTCAGTCTTTTCTGAAATTCGGCTGCATCTTGTTTTTGTGTCTACACGAGCACAGGGACATGTTGACGCAGAGATAAAGAGATACAGTCAAAAGAATGAGAGGTAGAGAAAGTGACAAATGAATTGGATATCAACCAGAACAACGGACAGGAAATATTCACACACACACACACACACACATTTCTTTGTGTCTATGCATTAACCAGCAGATGTGACCAGACTCTAACAAATGAACACACACACACAGACACACACACACACAGACACACATGCACACAACTTTACACTGTCTGCACCTCAAATATTATTTAACTTTTAGAGCTAGGGAAATACCACATCAAAACTTTTTTGTCAAGGACAGTTGTGTAATACACTTCTTCATTGATTGCCTGCATACACCACAAGTAGAACAGCTAGTGAAGAGTAAACTAATGATGTGATGAGCTTAAAAATCTAATGGCGGGATGAAGCCTAGTGAGGTTCCTCGCTGAAGCTGCTGACTCTCTCCACTGTAGTCCCATTGACAGTGACCGTTGCATTGCCTTCTCTCTGTCATTTCCTGTATTTCCCAATCAGCTCTTTTGTTTTGCTGACGTTAGGATGGAGGTTGTTTTCCTGTCATCAGGATGTCAGGGCTCTGATCCACTAACATTGCGAGCGGAGATCAGGCCAATGACGGCTGTGTTGTTTGGTATTGGAGCTGAAGTTCATATGTGAACAGGAGAGGGCTGGGCAAGCAGCTGATCTGAACACACTTTGAGATGTGCTGACATTTTTCTCACATCACATTGTATTGAGGAGGAGCTTGAGACATGGCTTCTTCTGACAAGTTTTTTTCAGTGAAAACATGCTGTTCAGACATTTAAAGGCTAGCTAACTCAGGCACAATACTGTTTATGACAGAGACTATAAGACTCTTAGAAATATAAGAGAAGTACAGAAAGATTTGTTATGGCCCACCATGCATTCAAAACTGTTTTTAGGCCCTGCAAAGGTTTAAGCAACAAAGTGAGTTTGTCTTAATCTTCATTCTTTTTCTGTGCTCATTCCCTTTCCATCAATAGATTTGATATTATCTTTTTTTCCGTCAGCCATCTGTCAATTGCCATCTTTCTACTGCCCTCTCTCATCTATTCGAGTCTGCACACACACACACACACACACACACACACCTGCAGTACTGTTATGCAGGAACAGGTGGGGGTATTATATTGTAAACAACTTTTTCATATTTATGAACTAGAAGTCAGTATTCCCTCAAGACATTTTTCTGAGTCATTTTTCTGTGTGTGTGTGTGTGTGCGTGTACATTTTATGTGACATCCTTCCTTTTTTGAACCCTCAGCATTACAACAATGTTACTCTCTCTCTTTTCACCTCTTCTCTTTTGTCGTCTCTTCGGAAATCCCCAGTATTTTTATTCTCCTGCTTATTTCAATTTCCCCTCTTTTCCAAGGGGATTGTCCCAAATTTCTTTGAAATTTAAATCGGATCGACACAATCTTTCGTTCTAAAAATACCGAAGTCAGTTTCATGATATGAATTTTGTGCAAAAAGAGTGTAAAAGAGGTGGAGAGAGAAGACCGTCAGAAAGAGAGAGATTCTTTTGAATTTGAAAAGATGAAAAGCATGAAGATAAACTATTATTCTAGGTGTATCACTCTGACAGTAATGCGCCAGCTGTCAATCACTCATCACAACTAATCATCAGTTGCTATAGCAACCTTGTGGTCCTCTGTAAGGAAATAAACTCATTGCTAATTCAAAGTCAAGACAGGTGGTGTGCTGCTATAGGCCACAGGGCTAAAATATGCAAAGCTTGTTGACTCACTGTCTGATATGAGACTTAATTTATTTTTTGGGAAACAGTACTATTTATTCTGCCTACCTTAAGAGAGACAAACTTATGGATGCCATTTTATGTCTTGTAAATCTTTCGGTATCTCATAATTCATTCAAATTGATTCTAAGTACTTAGGGGTGATAATTTTATGATCTATTCCAGTTCGGTGTGTGCTTAGAAAGGCGGTGTAGCTTTTAGTGCATGAAATCCAAGTAAAGTGTGTATGCGATTATTAATATAGTTGAAAAAGTTATATCACCTGATTGAAATAATGTAAACACACAAAGGTAAACCTAAAAGAAAAGGTAGTATTTATTTATGCTAAACTTGCAAAAATAGAAACTTGCAACACTAATACCTGCAATGCATAGGTACAGTAGAGTTTCGTTAATTCAAGCTCCTTCTTTCCTGGAAGATTGTAGAATCTAAAGTGTGGATAAACACTTGCTTTTAATGAAGACTAAGACAAGGCTAAATTTCTTGCTACTCTTTCAGATAGGCTTAAGATAGCAGCGACTGACGGGCCGGTAGTCAAACTGTACTGATTGCTGCAACTCCGGCTTCCATAGATCCATGTAACCTACTGCTACCTACGTAATCTTTGGGATCTACGGAAGCTGGAAAGAACGTGCGGGAAGTCAGCCTTGCCAGATGAAAAAATTGATGTTTTTAAAAATCAATTTTTGAAAGTTATTAGTTGATTCAGAAACGTAAAAGATATTCAAGGTTCTTAAGTGAATCGATTTAGTACTATGTACACTAGTGTTCAATACGGATGTAACTGATTACATTTTGCACACATACGATCAGGATAGTAATTACCGAAGACCTCACAAATAGGCAGAATAAAAACGCCAACTTCAACACCTACTCACACATGCATGTGTTAACACTTTCCCTCACACACACCAGCAGCAACCACAGAATTGAACGTTTCAATTATACAAAATACTGGCCACCCACACAAGCAAATTTGACATTAAAATACTCCCACTATACTATCTTTCACAGTGCCCAAACATTCATAAATATGACAATATCTAAGAATTCCACCTCGATTGAAAACAAAAACTTTAAAGTCAGAAAACAAAAGAGAATCAAACTTTGTTTGTTCACAAACACTTCTGCTTGTTTGTGCACCCTGTCCTCACCCTGTTGAGGAGGTTAAAGCAGGATCATTTGTGAGCAGCATGCCAGATGGGTGGGAATTAACCCATGTGAGAGAAAAAACTACTCTGAGCTGCTTATCAATAATATCATATGTAGCCTAATCTGAGATTATGAGAGAATGGTGTGCAGCACAGTTAGCTCTGTTTCAGTCGCATGTAGCCCCAGACCCTGATTTGATCCCTGAATGTTACACATGCCTTAGTAACGTTGGACTTGAAAGTGTTTGAAAAATGTAATCCATTTTCATTACATATAACTTAGCAAAATTAATCATGCAGGTCTTTTTAATGGAAGACATTTTGACAATAAAATCAATGATGGCTTAATTCAATTTAGCTGCGGTGCATGCTTACAGTTATAGACAACACATATGCCTTTTGTACTTTGACAAGTCAAACTGTCCGCAGTGGAAAAAAAAGGTCTATTAGTTTACTAGTAAAACAAAAAGTTTTTTTTCTGGATCTCACAGCCAGTTCTTAAGGTCAGGAGTTACCTTTCAAAACTTTCTCAAACATTACTAATTGCTCAAAAGCATAAGTAATAAGAAACATTGCTTGGTATAATATGAGCTGAAATATGTGCCAACAGAAACTGAATTTGAATAATTTCATATTTGAATTTGACTTGCTAAACTTAAATAATTTCATTGAAAAACTGATTTGAATCACATAATTTGAAATTGTGTTGTTTAATTTGAATCATTGCATTGAAAAACGTAAACTGAACAGTATAGTTTGAAATTGAATTTTTTTTTTTTTGGAACTGAAATCCAATAAAATATGATCATTAATGAAAATTCAACTCTATCTTCACATTCATTTCTCACAATTCAAATTCGGTTCACAAAATTCAACTTCAAGTTACTGTGAAAGACATCTGAGTACATGAAGGATGAAGAAAGAGCAATTTTCATTGATGAGAATATTTTATTGTATTTCAGTTCCAAATGAATAAATTCAATTTCAAGCTATACTGTTCAGATTCAGTTTTTCGAAGCAATGATTCAAATTAACGGTACAATTTCATATTATGTGATTCAAATTCAGTTTTTCAATCCAATTATTTAAGTTCAGCAATTCAAATTCAAATATAAATGATTCAAATTCAGTTTCTGTTGGCACATATTTCAGCCCCTACTTAACCGTCCAATACTTAATGCCCCCAATGGATGCACACAGCAACCCATAAGTCCCATAATCAGAGTGAAGCCATAGCTTTCACAGCCTCAATTCTACAGTAACAGCTTAACTGAACGGACATGTAAAAGACACAACTTACAACAAACTACATTACTCATCTTTTGGCAAAGGCAGACCACCTCCAGCCCTGTGCAAAGCTGACATGTCCCAGACCAGACATATACTGTATGTCCTAGTAAAGAATCATTGCATAAAAAAGGCAAAGACTGAGCAAATGAAAGACAGATGGACTAAAAAAAGAGATGAACAGACAATAAAGAAGAGCTTAATAGGAGAGTTGTGGAGAGATGGATAGAATGAAACAAAGACTGTTCCATCTTAAAGCTCCCATATTATGCTCATTTTCTGGTTTATAATTGTATTTTGAGGTTGTCCCAGAATAGCTTTACATGGTTTCATTTTCAAAAAGCATCTTGTTTTTGTTGTACTGCACATTGCTGCAGATCTTGTTTTTACCCTGTGTGTTGAGGTCTCTGTTTAAGCTACAGAGTGAGATATCGCACTTCTATACTATCTTTGTTGGGAGTCACACATGCGCAGTGGCTAGGTAAGATCACATCAGATAGATACTCTTTCTCCAACTTTGGTCAGTAGAAGACAGGATTAGCTAGGAGACTTCTTCTAAACGAGGACGCACTTGTGGAATACCTGCAGAACAGGGACATGGAAGCAGTTCTTCTGTAGATTATGGTGAAGTAGTGTGTGTTGTAGCAGTGTTTTGCCATTACAAATGAGCTAGCGTGTTACAGTTAGCCACCTAATCTCGGTAGTGACGTAGAAAGCCGTGCAGATTTTGAACAGCTCACCCAGAAACTGAAGAAAGAGAACACATTCAGAAACCTGTATCTCACTCAAAACAGCATGGATAGTTTTTCTTCCAAGTTTGTACGCGTCTGGAAGCACCAGAGACACAATATAAAAAATAATAATTTCAGAATATGGGCACTTTAACATATTTTTTCCGTCTCTAGTTCATGTTGGCAACATTTGATTAACACCAACAACTCTTTACCTATTATAAATAAGATACCGGTGGAAACTATCACAAATATCCTGCCTTTAAAGTTTTTTATTGAATGAAAGACTAAATAATTCCAATCTTAAGAACGCTTTAAAACTGACCATGGTTAAACAAGTTTCCATAGCCTACATATACACTTTGCATATCTCAAGAATCCATTTTTTTTTATTCGTTTTAAGATGAAGTGGTACTGTTTGTCCATTTAGTTGAAACTTTTTTAGAGTGTGAGGCATGAAAATAATTGTTATTTCCTGATTTATGAATAAAACGGAAAGCTAGCAAAAGTGGAGAGCATCATTTGGTTTTTGCCTCTGATATCAAAGCGCTTTCCCCTCTGTGCTTTGATGTGTCTGTAGAGAAAAAAAAAAATCTTTTGGAGGCATTTCAAACTCTGGCTTTTTACCAGCCAGCCTTTCTACCTTGATGTGTCTGAAACAAACACTTTTTTTATCTGTATTTTCAGGAAATGCAGATTCCATATTACCACTCAACAAACACCCAAAGGGAACAAAAATAACAGTAGATTTTCTGGATAAATGCCACCTCAGATGTTCTACAAATGACAGCCAGCCATTCAGTCAGCCAGTTAGTCAGTCAACCAATGTGGAAAGGAGTGCCAGGGGCCTCGTGTCTAAATGCCTGTGCACATTACATCTTATGATGTATGATGTTTTGAAATGCAAAATATAAATCAACTGCAATGCCTACAGGATAGAGCTAAATATGAGAGCGTTAGAAATAGCTGTTACTATAGATCTGACTGTTGCCTTGTAAACTCAAGAGTGTCACAATTTACATGTATCTGAGGTGATATATTTAGTAGTATCCTATTGGTAATACTAATGTGTAATGTGATCATTTATCCATACTTGTGGAAAGTCATTGTTTTGATGTACAGGTTTTTCAGACCGCGGGCT
This sequence comes from Etheostoma cragini, assembly GCF_013103735.1. Classification (NCBI taxonomy): domain Eukaryota; kingdom Metazoa; phylum Chordata; class Actinopteri; order Perciformes; family Percidae; genus Etheostoma; species Etheostoma cragini. The sequence continues at coordinate 22,718,048 of NC_048407.1, forward strand.
TGTTACAAAACAGCCGCCACATGAATTGTGAGGATGGCGTAAATGATACTTATGAGTGCTAGCAGCAGAAGCATCCAGCAATGTTAATTTTTTTCATGGAATTTAGTTTGGTTTATTTTTAATTGTCTTTTCACAATGGTTTTATTTGCATTGCTATTTCTCAATGTTTTACACACAGCACTGATCACAAAATGTAGAAAACACAAATGCAATGTCAGTGTGTGCATGTCAAAATCCAAACAACAGCTTAAAGGATTACTTTACACATTTTCAACTTTGACAACAGCTGTGACATTAAATATGAATGTGATGACAGTCCATTAGCAAAAAAAAGTAGCACAGTCAAAAAGACAGCATTGAAACATTTAAGAGGCATGAATACTAAGTTACATTTTATGAAAGAATGCGTTATGATTCCAATAAAGGAATAGGGTTCATTACTTTTAGATTACTTTAAAAAAATAAATAAATAAAAAATGGTCGTTTCCCCTGCAGCTCTGATCCCGATTACAATGGGGCACGTTTTGTGGTATCAGAGGGCCATCAGCCGTCAATCACTTGTTCACAAGCCAGCTAAACCTGTAACTACCAACAGCTACTACATTCAGGCAATTAAAAACACAACAGTACCAGACAAACAAATAAAACAGACCCTACTTGAATCTCCATAAGGCCTCATGTTTTTCTGTTTATGTTGTGTTAACTTTCTTTCTATGACATCAAATACTGTAGCTCTAGGTGGTCAATTTCAAGAGCTCATCTTCATTGCAGGATCTTGTTTACCTTATTTCAGCGTCTTCTTGCAGAAGAAAACGCAGAAACAACTTTGGGGTGTGTGAAGACATGAAATCTAATTTAAAGAGAAACTTAACAGAAACTAAAAATCTTTTTTTTGTTGACCACTGACCATTCCACTGGTTTAATTTATCACTCTGCTTCCCTGATGTATGCTACAAGTTCACACCAGGGAGATTCAGTACACCATGACATCACTGTTGGGTGAAGTGATGTGCAAACACAACTGTGATTTTGAGTGTGCTTAGAAGTGCAGCGTTTAAATTTCAACCAGACAGGGCAGTGAAACACTGCTTTTTCACCTGAGGGCTGTACCAAGAAGCAAGTTTGACGAAGCCAGCGTTTGCTTTAGCTGGCTTGACAAACCTGAAGCATTAATCAGAGATAACAGGTACCACAAAGGTTATGAACTTGCTCTGTTTACCCAGGCTTTCTTCTTCAGGATCTGTGCGTTTCCATAAAAGGGGGCATTTACAGGGTCATTTGACTCTTCTACCGCAGTAGATGGACAGATTGTGTGCCGCCTACTGTCGCCTATGAAGAATATGTAAAATATATATATATATATATATATATATATATATATATATATATATATATATATATATATATTTCAGCAAAAAGCAACACTGTGGCTGCAAATAAGGCCAGAGACGAATGCAGGCAGAAAATTACCATGTGCAAATTCAAAAGTGAACATATATTTACCACTCAATGCACTTTCAATGCCTACCGTTTTTCTAGACAGCTGCTCATTTTACAGCTCTGACACTTTAAACTTGATGTAGCATATTTAAACATTATATCCAAGAACTGCACTCAGGTCTGACACTGTCCAATAATGAAGGAGATGTAGAAATCTCATTGTTTTTGGACGAATGTAGTGACATGAATTACTTTGATTGCATGTAATCTGTAAAAAATAGGGCTACCAATAGACATAAATACATTTTCTGAAATATCATCTAAAGTGGTAACGTTTTGGTTTGAAGGAATTATACTGCATTCCATATACAAGTAATGTTTGCTAGCTGTGATTTTATAGAAGTTTCTTCTAGAGCAAATGTCCAGAAAACTATACAAACATATTCAGTAGTTCGGTGAGATCAACACCAAACTTACAAATAAAATAAAACTGTGTTCTTGCTCAGATTTTCTCCATAATTTATAAAAATTCCCAGGGTAAAAAAACCGTAACACGGTGCATACAGTAAGCACTACTGTACTTGCAGTGCTGCGTTTGGTGACATAATTAATGCAATGTTACGCCTCTTGCCTATTCCCTGTGTATCTGTATAATCTGTATCGCTCATAGACTAAATATCTGTTGTAGATTGACGCTATTTCCAAAGGAGTGGATTAGCGAATTGAGCTTTTTAGCCAATTTCAAGCTGAAACTCGGAATAGAAACTGACCCAGACCAGGTTAGACGTGCAGCAAAAGTTGTCATGGTGACTTAAAAGGTGAGGTAAAAGGACAGCCTCCTTTGTGACACAGGAAACACTGGCTTAATACCGCCTACATATGATCAGAAGTAAAACCGCAAGGTAGGGCCCAGAGCATTTTGCAGACAGAGAGGCACCTCTGGTATAACTCTTTAAACTGGTCTGATTTAGTGGCATACATAAAAAGTATTGCATATTTACGGCTGTATCATTCACTTTAGTAGCTATGAATGGCACAAGGAGGGGATGGTTTGTCTGGAAGTTTGTCACCTCCTGTGCACCGAGAGAACTTCCTGTCAGAATGCATAAATACATGTAACAGCAGAATAGCATATTGGTAGAAGAAGACTACACATGGATGACTACATTGTATTCTTCTAAAAGCAAGTGAATGACACCACTGTGGGTGGCCAATGCTCATAGTGAACTATTCATGAGTGTTAATGTCATTTTGATTATCTCATCCAGTAGTGCTGTGTTTTGAATTGTCATGTTGATTGTTTTGATGCTTTTGTTGTTGCGTGCCTTCTGTTGGGGTGAGATCCGTTTTGGGAACCTCTGGAGTGGTGCTCATTTTTATTTTTTACTTTCTTTTCTTTTTGCTCTCACTGTAAATTTTAGCCCTGTTTTCTAGTACTTTGCTAAAATGTTCTATCACTGTGTAAAAAAAAACTAAAGTAGTAAGTCAGATAATTCGCTGAAGTGAACTTCTGTGGCATGGCTGTGTTCATTACTGCAGATGTCTGAATAAATGTGACTACATTCCAGGTTGGAAGCTATATTACGGAGAAGATCATTCAAGAAGTTCTACTAGCTTTAGCATATCTGTACTACACATCTCTTTGTGTGTGTGTGTGTGTGTGTTTGCAAAATATGGTGTCAATCTGCTCTACTCCAGCTCTGCTTCCGCTTGTTTTAAATTTCTATTGCTTTATCGCTCCTTCTGTATTCTCCCACTTCCTGCTGTGTCTCAGCGGTAACAGGTGTTCGATGAGGCAGGAAGCCTGAGGATCTAAGTGTTCTCATCAGTCCAACAGTCCAGCCAAATAGCTGACTTCTGCATCAGTGATAGTACCTCTGCCTGGTCACATCCATTCTTCAACAATGCACATTCTTTTTTCTGCTGACAAATTACTCCCTGCTATCTTGGAATTTGAAGTATGAACTAGATTTTGTGAATCCTATAGAGAAAGCCAAAGACTCGTTAAGTTCACAGATATGTAACATATTTGGGTTTTAGACTGTTGGTCATAGAAAACAGTTTGAAGACGTCACTTTGGGCCAGGGATGTAACAGTATGAAAATTTAACCTTGCGGTTATAGTGACCAAAATTATCACGGTTTTTGGTATTATTGCAGTGTTTTTAAAGGTCTGTACAATACTGTATGTGTAGAAAGCACTGATTGGCCTACACAAGCTAAATAGAAATAGAAGGCTTGTAAAAATGATTGAAAACTGGTTATTGAAACACTGGTCGCTGTAGGGGGTCCAGTAAGAACATTAAGAACCATAAGATTAATTTACAACTCAACTTAACAACTCAACTTAACTATGAAATTGTATTTGATGTTACATGTCAAACTAGATGTGGTTCTGAAATATAAACAAATACTGTAAAAATGTACATATATCTGACTTAATATGACCATTATTTACCAAATCTAAATGTTTACATTAATTTCTCAGTAATAATTAACATTATTATATTGCTCAGCAACAAAAACTGAGAATAAGACATCTATTACAGCAGCACACATATTTATAATGGAGCAAACAGTGTAATACATCTTTAATAGCTAAACACGTGGCTCCACATAATATCTCTCTCTGCAAATAATTGTAATTTTGTATCAAGGGATAAATTTATCCATATTGTAGCAGAACACTTTGAATTGAAATATGAATTAACGTAGTTAACATTCACACAGACAATAAGGCAGTGAAACTCAAACAGTTTAGCAAGCTACAGAATAGTTTTAACTTACGTTCTGGGCTACTTACTTACATAACTTCAACAAGTCCGAAAACAGAAAATAAAAAGTCAGTTATCCTGCTGCCACAATTTGTCCCTTTCGCCTGTCTGAGCGTGAGTGCTTGGCAGGAGATCAAAGCGTCTTGTTACGGATTTGTTAATCATCTCAGGAGAGAGAGCATGTGTTTCTGCCGTAAATATGGTTTACAGGGCTGATAAATGACCTGAGTGCTGTCATCTTCTCCTTCCAACATGATTTCAACTTCAAGAAAAGAAACACACGTTGTAGGCTAAGCAGTGTGCGTGTATCGTGGTTTAGCGTTACACCAGCATTCGACACCAACATCCCTACTTGGGGCCTTGAGGAATTGTGATGAACATTTTTAAATTTTCCCTGACTGACTTGTTTACGGACTGTTCAATTAATTGATTGATCATAAACATAATGGACAGATCTATATACAGTATATATATAGATTTATCTATCTAAATATATATATATATATATATATATATATATATATATATATAGAGAGAGAGAGAGAGAGAGAGAGAGAGAGAGAGAGAGAGAGAGAGAGAGAGAGAGCGAGAGAGAGCGAGAGAGAGAGAGAGAGATAGTTAATAACAATAACCATGAGCTGCAGCCCTAAAAAATTCCCAAGGCGTGTGTCAAAACATAAACAGCTTACCGTACCAGTGACAACGTAAACTGCATATTCAATCATATTTAGGTAAAAAGTGAATGTCTGGATTATACTGAGAATTCAGACAATAGAGAGGCTACAGACAGTGGAGAGATGGATTATGCTACATGAGTAGTTTGGGAAGCCTCTATATTACATTTTGATGCTTTTTTGCCCCGCTGAAATGTATTGTAACTGCTGTGACTCCCTGCTGATTTGCAGCTGCTGTCCTCCAAAAAGGAGCAAGCTACGGATTTTTTAAAGCCACCTTTCAAATCTACTGACGGAGTCTTTTGTATAATTAGTATAATCAAAACCTAGTCTTCAGTGGAGTTTTTACATAGACAAATACAACTCCAGTTGTAACTGGCGTTAGAGACTGTGTGGATTCAGTACTCAGTTGGACAGAAAAAAACTAAAGAAAAAACTACATTAACAGAAAAAATCTAAATGCTTATATGGCAGACAGTATTTTTATTTTTTGGTTTCATCCCCCTTCAACTTTTATCATAATGTGAAAAGTGCACTCAACTTTCTGATGTGCTGGTGACAAGTCGAGCAGCTTAGAGAATTATCAGGAATACAATAAGACAGACGGAACAACCAACCGCAAAGGGAGTTAGTTCTACTAGCTTTAGTGTGTGTCTGTGTGTGTGTATGTGTGTGTGAGAGAGAGTGAGAGAGAGAGACAGAGAAAGAAAGAGAGTGTTTGTGTGTGAGAAAGTTCTTCTCTGCTCCTATGTCTCTTTCTCTATATGCTTCCGTCTCTCTTTCCTTTAACCAGCAACCCTACCTTCTCTCTCCACTCTCTTTTTTTCTCTCTTTCTCTCTTCACTTCTCTCCTTTCTTCCCTAGTGGTAGTCCTGGATTAGTTCCATTGCCTGGTTATCAAGTGTTGGCCTATTTTTCTCAGAAAAGTGCAGTTCTAATCTGCAGTTGAGGGTTGTCTGGTGTATGTTTGTGTGGGTGTATGTGTGTGTGTGTGCACTCTAGGTGTTCCCTGGAAACGTATTTTGAGACAAGAGTCGTAAAGAAAATGTTATCCATTAGTTTCAATTGTGGTCAGTATTTGCATTTATTAGGTAGCGGATGACACTATTTTGCATCACTTGCAATCTGTTTTTAGGTTTAACTGATAATCCATAGTATCAGGCAGAACATGCATAATCAAAAATGACATTGAATCAGCGTTACAAACAGTAATTTATTGATAGAAAAATCTAGATGCCTTGTCTTGCGATACTTATTATTGTACTTTTTCGGTGCATTATTTAACCATTATTACTATCTAAATCAGGAGTACATATTTCTCCCAGCTGAATTTGTACTGTTCTATGAAAGGTATTACCTCTGGCACCGGTAGAAGCAGAGGTTGTAGACGAGGACAGACGTGTCCAGAAACTGCTAACCTCCTAAAAAATATCATTAGTATGTATTTTGAGTTTCGGCCTTATCTCATGCTCATGAGATAAGGCCAATTGTGCCATTTCAGTGTCTTATTTCAGCATGATGACAATGGAATACTTTAGAGGAAGAAATACTTGCATACAAAGGTAAAACAACAGTAAATTTTAATAGTACATAATACTTAACTTTCATTGGTAAAACAGCTATTCAAACCCAAGACGGATCCTAGACACATCATTTGAGATTTAGAAAAGGTATCTCCTTAACTTAAACTTAAATTAATATGTATCCAACTATATTGCAGCAGTTCTACCCAAGCTCTTATTCAGATTAACATGAGGGTACGTGCAAAATGATCTATCTATATCTTTAAATCCTATAATCCAATAATCCCATCATATTTTAAATAATGTTATCAGAGTTTGCCTTAAAACCAAGTATAGATATGTAATACTAGAATGTGAAAAGGGTGTCTAAGAATAAGCTGTAAGGAGCAAAGATCAATGGTGAAAACAAATACACAGCAAATCCTCATCAGGTGATGAGGACCACGTCAGTGCAGGCAGGGTGTTTCAAATAGCAGAGGTTTAGCAAAGGTTAGTAGAACTAGTAACGAATTAAAGGATAGGATAGATTGTTTTAAGTTTTCCTTAGCCACTTATCCATAAGACAATGAAATAGTTATTGTTTGCTGTAATCATTTCTCATTCCCAAGCTGTAGCTGTGAGAAGAAGGTGTGAGTGAAGGAAAGTCTGTTGATAGTGCACAATAAACTCATTTCTTTGGCCACCACAACAAATGTCCAATCAACTGTGAAGGAAATTATCAATTGGAAGTGGCAATTACTTTTAATTTGTAAATTTCATGAAGAGTTGAAAAACATATATGGCACGAATCATTCCTCTAACTGGCAACATACACGGCAGTCCTTGTTTTGATGGCATGCCTTTTATCATCATTGTGCTTTTGTAGATTGGATTTCTAACCTAGATAATGCAAAAGCTATCAAGATAATGTTGGCAACCTTTCAATTTTCTATATAGTATTGCGACCTCCATATGTCAGCCTATTGAAGTATACCAAGTGCGTAAATTCCAAAGTTACTGTCTTTATAGTGCAACCTTTCCTCCTTGGATTTCCCTGGACAGTGTTTCTTGCTGAGCTGCAGTGAAAGGATAGTAAACATAAGTCCCTTATTAGCTGGAGGGATTTTGTCCCTTATCACTTATGTTGGTAGGCCATTTTATCAGGAGGATTGATTAAAGCAAGTAAACCTGTTCCAATGTTCATATAGGCACCTGACTATTGTTTTAATAAAGACATGAACAATTCTGAACCTTATCTTGGCCCTAGCACAGTTCCCCAAAGATATTTTGCTAATAAGAAGTTGTAATTCAGATTAGATACAGTTACATTTTCCAGCCGTAACAATTACAAAACCTTAAAGGGTAACTTAGCATTTTAATTTTAAAGCCACTATGTGTAAATGTTGACAAAAGAAATTTGTCAATATAATGGTATTCCAATAAAAAAAACACTTTGGCAGACAATAATGCATATTGCTATGAACATAGTGGCAGATGTTTATTAAGATAGTTAAGACATAAAACCAGTGTCCTTGGGTTGAATGGATATTCAATTCCAGGTAAGGATGGATGAAAAACACAGAGGATTCAGACACGGAGGATGTTTGGTGTAGATAGTATTTGAATTGATAAAGGCCTGAGGAGAGAAGAAATGTTTGCACCCTTTCCATTCACGCCATCAAATACTAATGATGGCATGAATGTTTGTTCTCTTCTGAGGAACTCATTACTTTGCTGGAGTGTGGATCACATTCAGAGTATAAAAATCTCTCTACATCAAAAAGGTATCACTTAACTTGGTCCAAGTACAGCTTAACAAACCACTTCTGCAAAAGCCTCGTGCAGCAGCGCAGAGGATACACAGTGAGTTGCTGACACGGGACCCGCTGGGTACATGACACTAAAAATTCCAATGGTTTGCCCTACTGTACCCTCTGACCTGACTCCATAATTGCTCTTTGTCTGGCTCTGATAAACCAACTTTAAGTATGATAAAATCTAGCGGCACCTTCAAATAGAACATTTATTTCTTATCTTTAGCTTTTTCTAATAGTAGGACGAATTATTTAAGTGTAGGTCAGAATCAGAAGGGAATTGTAGAATGATGACTGTCTATGGGGATCGGCAACAAATTCTCAAAATTAATATTTGTTGTTTGTCCATGCCTCTAGAACAAAAGGAGTTTTCTGATCTGACGCCACTATCAGCAGGATGACATCAGTTTGATATTCCTTACAAAACCGATTATAATTACTGTTGAAAAATGTATATTCATATTCCACACAATTACTATCAATTACTAACAATTACTATCGGTAAAGGTAACAGAAAAATCTTGGTTTGACTTAAAATGACTGCTTTGCTATGGTAATGGGAACAGTTACAATAATAAATATGTAGTTAAGGTTTGGGAACCATTTTGGTCATGCTTAAAAAAAGGGTTTGCTTCCCTCCATTTATATGTGCAATATGTTCAAAATAGGCAAGGCTTGGTCAAAATATGATGTATCTTAATACACCACTTCATCATTGTCTGGAAAGCCACTCCTGTGCCTTTGTTAAGAGACTCATGCAGAGAGCAGGCAGTGGTTCTTGTATGAAAGAGGCTTTTCAATTTCAGAAATAAATATTTTCACACCGTTGATATCAGTCCTTAAAGTGAGTGGGATGGAGTAGAGTTTCCGCTGCTGACGCACAGCTGGGGTTGGTAAGACGAGGCCACAGATGCCGGGTCAGCCCTTCTACTATATACAGTATGAGATTGCAGCATTGCACAAGGTCTGAGTGCAGTTGGAGGGGAGGTTGCAAGAGAAAGATATATCCTGCCTCTCGTACTCCTCTTTGTGAACAAAGAGAGAGCACCAAGATCCTCATGGCTTCATCCAAATGTCCACGTGGGCAGCCTGATGGGTTTATACTATATCAGCAGGCCTTCCACCATTCAGCCTGAAGCTGAGATGAGGAGAGGATTTTAGGTCAACTGGCTGACCACAGCCCTCATGGAGCTCAGACAGAGAAAAGGCAGCATCAGGATAATTGGAATCAGTTCTTATATTTATGTAAAAATATAAGTTATGCTTTAATAAGTAAAGAGGGAGTGGTGAGCGTGATACAATAGCTACAAACACTCAGCTGGAGCTGTAGGAAGGCTTACAAGCTGGAGTGAAGCTTTGCCCGCAGTGATTCACACCAGGGAGACCCTGAGGGCACAAAAGGCCGACCAGCGGTCTTATTTCAGCACTATGCTGTCTGTCCTCTGTCATATCCACACCATACAGAGAAGTCTAACATCAACAGAGAAGCTGAGCTAAGAAGAGAATAAGATCTGCAACTCCCTGCTTAGTCACTTGCTGTAAATGACATTGGGAATGGGTTGTCTGTGAGCACCAACTGCACTTAAGAAGAAGACACAGCTCCAGAAGAAACTAATCCACCACTCTAGGGCTAATTCACACCAGTGACAGAGCCACTAAGCAGGCATAGGTTTGCAGCTCCCATCTTACTTGACCTTTTTTGAAATGAATTAAGAAATGAATATTACTATGATAAAAAAGCAACAAACTATTAAAAGTTCTGCCCTGTCCCATCCTGCATTTACCACTTCAAACAGACTTCTATTAACACAGAGGTGGGTACTTTATGTAATTACTTGTACATGCTATTAGACTCTACTGCAGGTGTTAGTAAAACAGCGAAACATTTCAAATCCAAGATCTCAGCAGAAGCATGCACCAGGCTAACAACTTTAAACAAATGCATACAAAACAAACCACTTCTGCAAAAGCCTCGTGCAGCAGCCGCAGAGGATACATGGTGAGCCACTGACACAGGACCTGCAGGGTACATGACACTAAGAATGTCAGTGGTTTGCCTTGTCGTAACCTCAGACCTGACTCCATAAGGGCTCTCTGTCTGGCTCTGGTAAACTAACTTTAAGTATGATAAAATCCAGCAGCACCTTCAAATAGAACATTTATTTCTTAACTTTATTTAATAGTAAGTAGAATTATTTAAGCATAGGTCATAAAACCAAAGGGTTTGTAGAATGATGACTGTCTTTGGACATTGGACACTGGAAGGGTGCAGTGCTTGAAAAGCTAGCCTTTGTTATGCTGTCTTCTGCAGAGGCTAGAAGAAGCCCTGTACAATTTAGTAGCCTGTTTGTAAGAACATTTTGTGAATATGTGCACTTTACTGACTTGAATGTCTGATCTTAAACTGCAACAGCAGTGGCAGTAAGTTAAATAAGAATACATTTTGAAAAATTAGAATATGAAAAATGACAGAAAGACGGAGGATAACAGACAGAGGACTTATCAAAAAAATTACTTTAGAAAGATCAGTTGTAGTAGTCACGGTCATTTCAGTTCTTGGTTATACTTAACAATAAGGTACACAAAAATGTAGGTAGTTACTGAGGAACAATTAAGAAACAAATGACAAACGAACGAGGAACAAGTGAATAACGAGTGAGGAATAACTGGTTAGTAAATGAGAAGTCCTGAAAGACTGGGACTCAATCCCTAATTATTAGTTACTGATAAACAGACTGGGAGCTAATGTATTAATGAATCATTAGGTAATAGTAAGTTCATGAGAAGTTACTGAGGAACTAATGAGAAACAAAAGAGGAACAAATGAGGAATGACTAGTTAGTAAATGAGATGTTCCTGAATGACTAGGACTCAAGCACTACTGAATAATTACTGATAAACAGACTGAGAGTCACAGCAGTAATGAATCATTAGGTAATAGTAAGTTAATGAGAAGTTACCGAGGAACAAATTCATTCCTTTATTCAAAAGGTAAACACAGTGCTTCACTAATGGTAGTTAATGGTTAAGTAATCATATGTTATTAACAACTGAGTATGATAAATTACTTTATTTGCAAGTACGCACAATGCTTCACTAATGGTAGTTAATGGTTAAGTAATTATTTATTACTGATTAACAACTCAGTATAATTCAATACTTTATTCGCATGTACACACAATGCTTTACTAGATTCACAAAATGAAATAAATAAGAAAAAATAAACCAGATGGGCTTAAGATGCATTATAGGAGGGACTAAAAGAAGTGTAGAGTTAAGCACCAACTAAATATTTTGTCATAAAATATGTAAAGTCAATTCATAGATAAACCCAAGATGGCACACAAGCCAATTCAAGTAGTTTTACACACTCAAATTGCCTATTCACAGCACACTAAGGTAGCCTAAGGTGAGCTCTCCACCCCATGTTATAGGCTTGGCCCCTTGTCTGAGTCTAAGGTCTAGACTTCCTGTTTCTATCTGTCCCACATTTGTATAATTCTGACTTGACTTTTTGAAAGAAATTTTGGAAATTAACATTGTAACAGATTGGTTTAGTGAGGCAAAGCATACAAAAAGCCCAAATAAACCCATTTTAGTCCTACTGGCATATTGTGGATAATTATGTAGAATAATGCAAGCAAATTTAAGCTCTCCCAAAAAACTGCTAGAACATCTATGCTAAGGTTAAAACAACCAGAATCATAGAGTCATACGAGTTATAGAGTCATACGGAACCATCATGCTGAAGAGATTTGGGTTAGATTAAAAGTTACATTTTGGGGATTTGATTTAACAAAATATCTTTTTTATATGTATACATCAAACTAGTCACGCATTCCTAAGTCCCAGTGTATTGTTTGTTAATTGTTTAAATAAAATAAAAATATTTGATCATAAAGAAACTAGTCTTTCAATACCAAGTGCCAAAGGCAGCTCAAGTTCCACTTGTTGTCTATATCTGAATTTTTTCAGAGCCATGGAAATCTAAATACATTGACTTTATTAAAGAAATTGTGTTCTCATATCTGATGAAAAACACACGGCCCATTTATAAACATAGAGTTCACTTGAGACAGTGTTTCAATCTTGAATACTTATTTTCTTACCTCAATATTGATTAAAATCACATAAATATCCTTACAAATAAATGTCTTTGCTGCAGCAAACAACAAGAGACAGAAAGTTGATGATGAAACCCACAGAAAAAGAAGAAATACTTGCTGTAAGCCTCCACACAGACAAACCACTCAGGAGGTATTCTACTCACTGACGCACAATACAGCTATATCATGTTTTCAAGGAAAAACCCACTGATATCCATAACTGTACCACCAACCTCAAACACTACTTGGTGCATTCCCAGCTCATCCCTCCTACACACAAGCCCAACACTATAAATAAGCGTGCCATAGTTTGCAACAACATTCCAGTTCTACAACTCACCAAATACTGGTGCTGCCGATTCACCAATGACTTATATTATCCCGCAAATCTTTGTTGATCATCAGAGAAAATAAAGATTTAAAGGATCCACTAGATAGTGCTGTTTCACCTAGTGAGACTGGCTATATCTGCATACTGACATCATTGCCATATTCTGCTTGCAAGACAAAATAAAAAAGGAATATTCAAAATTGCAGTTTGGGTTTTTAACATCTAAGGAGCCTCCATTGTTCCATTTGCCTTGAGTGTTCATGAGTTCCAGCCTTGTAGGTTTGTTGAAGTGGCAATTAAGATTAATTGATTTGAGTTATTTTTTAAGGAAATAAAAACAGCATTGTCTGGTTCCAGCTTCTCAAATGTAAATATGTTGTGGTTTCCTTTGTCTTCTACAATTATAAAGTACATATCTTTGGATTCTGGACAACTGCTTAAACAAGATGTTTAAGGATTTAGCTTTGGGAAACTGTGCATTTTTCACTATTTTCTGATATTCTACAGACCACATAGTTATGTGATTATCTAAGATCAATAATCAACAGATTAATCAATAATGAAAAAAATGATAATGGTTACAGCGCTTTATGTTTGACTTATTATCCCAGACTAGTTCATACTGAATGTACTTTATTTTCTGCTCTTTGTTCTTCCTCATTGTTATTATGTAATTAACTCTCTTTGAGATGTAATGTAGTAACCAATTTCTGTTCTGCCATTGCTTCGTCTTTAAGATTAATGTGTTACGAAGCAGTTGTCTTTACCCTTTGCAGGAAAGTGTGTTTTAATCTATTTTAGTTTTTATTTTGGAGGCCTGTATTTCCTCACACTGTGATGTAGTTAAAAGGTAAAATGGAACAAGCCTTCATACTGGTTCATCTTGGTTTATCAAAAGCCCCTGTAGCTTAAATTACAGTGTTTAACTTTCATTGATAAGCTCAAGGCCATGGAGCAAAGATAGTTAGCTAATTCCTTTCCATTTCATAAATTAAAGTAATACATCCTTTACTCCAGCACTGGTTAGCCCTAATTCCCATGTAAGCAAAAGGCTAATATGAGGAATCCAGTTGAGAATAGAATCAAAGAACAAATAAACCAAAATTGCATTCATTACATTTTTCCAGAGGAATAGATAGTAAATAGCTATGTCAATGCTTTAAAATGTAAGTATTTAATGTCTGTCCAACATGGACAGGTGGTGCGTTTATACCTCAACTATGAGCTGTCTACATCATGAGAAAATATATTCAAAATGTTGTTAAGTATGCTATATTCCAGTGGATTGCGTTACTGGTTACGTTTTTAGAAGACTTAGTTTGTCCTGCTTTTGTCCCCATGAAAAAGAGTAATCCATGCACTTAAATGGGTGCTTTTAAAAACTACATATGCAATATGACAGACAAATCCCCTCAGATTAAAGCCGACACTCAAACAAAAAGCGAGTCAGAGAGATTGGAAGAAAAAGAAGAAAGAGAGCAACAGAAGAGCAAGATAGGAGATCAAACTGTACAAGAAATAATAATTTCTAACCTCATTTTTAAGTTGCCAGGCGACGGTTGTCCATCGTAAACTGAGACAATATCAAAGTCTTCCTCCAGTGCCAGAGTGACGAAGGTTAGCTGGATTCGGTTCCTCTCCCCTGTTATTATCAGCCATGTACAGTTGGCATAGTTGGGATAGCCGTGGGGGAAACCCGGGGACTCTATGGTACCATTCAGTCCTTGGACTAGACCACCACAAGATTCAGCTGGAAGAGAGAGACGGGAAAACATGATTTTAAAACATTAGGACCTTAAACTTGCATCTTGCATTAAATTATATCATATAGGTTTAAAATCATTGATTCCTGCCTTGAAAACCTCAGATTTCAAAGATACAGACTTTGTCATTTTTAGCCTGGAACTTTGGACGTTTGTCAAGTTAAAAAATATTAGGTAATTTAAATTCAGACCAAGTGATAAAAGACATGAGTTACACATTGTTTTAACTATATTATATTATATATTGTATATTGTTGTTGTGTTTTATATAATTCACTGAGCACAGCTTAATTTTGCACCAAGCTAAGTGCAACTCCAACTTAATGCAACACATGCCGCACAGCCTCCCATGACACCAAAGCATATGCCATGTGAAGCTTTCATGCAGTGCCTGTGCATTCTGTATATATTTAGAGTAGACTATAACCCTTTAACCCTGACAATAATAGTGTTGTTATCTACTGATCTCGGACCCAAAATAACCTCCCATAACACATACACTTACCTATATACACTTAAACATGCACTGCATGGTGTTGTTTTGACAGCACGTATCATGTGATCATATTTCTAACTCAAAAAAACCCATGACAAAAAAAACCATGACATTAAGCACTCAAACATTACCATACATCATATACTTACAATACATCATAATATCTGTACCAATGTACCTTTTTAACATTGCTGGAAATGCTGACAATCACAAAGTCCAGGTTAAAAACTTCAGTATATATTATTAAAACTTTGAAATCTGCATGTACCTGCTAATGTGTGGTTAAAGTATGGTTATTATGCAACTAAAACAATAGATAGGAATTCATGCTAGATACTTGCATTTACTGTACATGTATAATTTAGCAGGAGACATAGTTGCACATAAACGAGATTCTGTTCAATTGGGTAGGTTTTGAAAAACAAAGAAACAGCTTTCAAGTGTGACGTTCAGGGACAGATAAAAAAGGCAGTAAATTAATAATAAAGCAGCCACTTACAACTGCCAAAAGCTAAGCTAATGTGTAACAAACCTGGTAAAGCAATATATGAAAATGCAGCAAAAAAAAAAAGACAGAGCCAAAACTAAACAAAAGCAGACCAAAACGTATCCAAGTTATAATAAGGTGAGTGAGGAAAGCAAACGCTAGCTAAAGTAACTAAACTCTCCCAGCACTTTTCTCCACCATCTTTTGCTACTCTGTTATATATACACACACACATATATATACACACACACACATACATACATAAATTATATATATATAATATATATATATATATATATATATATATATATATATATATATATATATGTACACAAATATATATATATATAATAAGCTACTCCAATATACAGGGCACATAGCACTGTGTGTGTGTGTGTGTGTAAATATATATATATATATATATATACACACACACACACACACACACAGTATGTGTCCAACATGAAAGCCAGCAGTAATTGTTTCTCGGATAGCGATGGCTATTGATTTATTAACCTTATATCACTGTGGACACACACACACACACACACACACACACACACACACACACACACACACAAAGAGATGTGAAGTACACTCAAGAGTCACCTACTGTATCTGCTAGGTCACAGTCTAATGAAGCAAAAGCCAACAATATATGTGTGCCTGGGTTTCCGTGTCTTTGTCTTTTCCCATCAAAATGAGATCAGAAGGTCCACACTGTGCAGATACTGTACCAGATGTTCTTGTTTGTCTAAACTGACACATAAACACACGTAAATACCTATACACCGGCCCAATTGGAGAAGCTGGCAGCAACTGAGATGTGCATGTATGTGCATGTGCTCTCTTACTCTCACTCACACACACACACACATACACACACACACACACACACAAACTTCAAACCATCTGGAGTGTCCAGATTAATTTCAGATTGTTCTCCACTGTCTTTCCAACCCAATTCACCTCTCCCCCTCAGCCGTCTTTGTATCTCTCATTCTGTCTCCAGTTGTCTCTCGCTTTCTGTCCATGGTCTCTTCTGATGCCAGATCCCCCAATGCCCACTTTGAGCAGATGGCATAAGTGGAATTCAGCTGATGTTTGCATCAAGCTGGACACCATATTGTAGTACCACACTTGGACCAATTCCGTAAAATTCTTTGCCTTGCCTCTTTGTTGATGTAGTATTGAGATTTCCCCACCCGTTTTTTTCATGCTCAGATCTTTTTAGTTTAGTGTCAGGTTTTCTGATAGAGACTGTCCTGTTACTGAAAGCCATATGCTCAGTCCTTCCAACAGCTGTCCATGTGAGCAAGACAACAATCACTAATTGTAGGAAATTACAGAAAAGAAAACAAGTTCAGTGGTTGCTGCAAACCAGATGAATAATGTTTGGGATATTATCTTTGATAAGTTTCAGTCTGACTTAAGTAAAAAACATTTAACTGAGACTACTCTCCTTAAGGTCTCTAATAATATTTTGATGACTGCTGATTGGGGTAAATGTTCTGTGCTGGTCCTTCTAGATCTCAGTGCAGCGTTTGATACTGTTTATCATTGCACTCTGATTGATAGACTGAAAACAACTGTGGGCATTACTGGATCAGCTCTGGATTGGTTTTCTTCCTATCTTTCAGAAAGGAGTTTTTCTGTGTTTATAAGATTATTGGTGCTTTTGAAGACATATCTTACCATCGTTATGCTGATAAAATCCAATTATATTGATCATTTAGCCCTGATAGGCTAGACAAACTTTTCTTGATGCACAATTGCTTAGCCTCCAAAAAATGGATGGCAGACAATTATTTGCATCTAAATTCAGAAAAAACTGAGTTGATGATTGTTGCCCCAGACAACATTACCCCTAAGATTAGGCAGGTCATTAGGGCTCTATCATTCTTTTTACAATAATGTTGTGCAGAATCTGTGTCTCATTTTTGACAAATCTGTGTTTTAACAGTTATGTGAAATCTGTGGCTCGTTCCTGATTTTTCCATCTCAGGAACATTGCTAAGATTAGATCTGTGGTTTCTAAAAAAAGAGATGAAGACGCTTGTTCATGCTTTTATTTCTTCTTGTTTGGATTATTGCAATGTACTGTACACTTGTTTAAACAAATCATCAATGGATTAACTGCAAGTTGTACAGAATGGAGCAGAAAGATTTTTGTCTAAGAAGAGCAGGAGAGCACACATTTCTCCTGTGCTTAAGGCTCTTCATTGACTACCAAATGGTTTTAGAGTGACTTTTAAAATGTTAATCCTTACTTATAGAGCTTTGCATGGTCAGACTTGTATAGTGGCTCTGGAATTCTCTTCCCTTAGTCTTGAGAGCCTTGGATTCTGTGAAAACGTTTAGAAAAACACCAAAAGACATCTTTTTAGACAAGCATTTAATTTGCCATACGGTTGTTGTCTTTATTTGTTTTACTGTAAAGCGTTTTGTGACCCATCTTGTCTGTGAAAGGTGCAATATAAATATAGATTACTTACTTACTTACAGCTCTACCAGCAGCTCTGTAAGACTGCACTTACTGTAGTGTTCAATTTCAATTTTAACATTCTCATTTGGAGCAGTCATTCACACTTGGAGCAAATAATCTCTTACACAGTGTAACACTGTCCATCAATAAAAGGGTGGAAAAAATACTTTGACAGGGGGGGCGGAGAATTTGCATCAGCTGTGTGCTTGGCCATCAAGTTGTATTTCAATCTGGACGTTCTGTGATAATAGTTCACTTCACAACAACAAAACACACTGATCACTTTAGTCTTGACAATGGAACCATTTGGCAACTTTTAAAAAGTAAACTTTCCATTCATAATCTTATTGGCATCTATTTCGGCATCTCACGTTCACCATCCACTCAAAACAAAACATTACTACTCTTTGGCCGGCTTCCAAGCCCAAACAAATGTGTTTGCCATGTTTGTGGTTTTGTTTCCGGCCCAGCTAGATCCATAGTTTTTCTATCGTTCCTAGTTCTTGCAACTGCATGTGAAAAAAACTACAAAGTCTGCAAGGCCAAAAACAACTTTAATCTTGCAATAAAAACTTGAACGGCGTTAAAATGGGTTTGCGTGGACACACTGATGTCCGCACTGTGGTACCGTTACCTGATGGGACACAGATTTCCATACCGTCTCTCGTCTCTTGTCCCGACTCTGACACAGAAACAGGGACTGGACAGCACACTGCTTAGATGCAGCTAATAATTCCTCTAAATAATGTGAGTATGTCTATCTCTCAAATGCAGAAGTAGTCTCTTTAGTGATCTCAATCATCAAATTACAGCAACAGGAAATTGAGTTACTCTTTTACTCAGTGATGTTTTTTCTGGTGCCAAAATGTTTCGTAGTGATGGTGAATTGTTAAAAAACAAAACACCACTTAATTTTGGGTTAAAATGCGTTGTAAATCACGATACTGAGATTGTAACAGGTATAATATTACAGAAATGTTATTAGTAAAGCATTATATTAATGCGTCACAGCACTTTGTTACTTTTGTATCGCAATACTCCCAACACTGCTAGAGACCATACGTGTCTGTACAAAGTCTCGGTGCAATCCATCCAATAGTTATTAAGATAGTTTAGTCCTGACCAAAGTGGTGAACCCACTGACCAACCAACCTACATTGCCATCTCCGGAGCCATGCCAGTGTGGCTAAAATAATAATATACTTCTGGAAACTAATACTACCACTACTTCTCCTAAATCACAGAAGATGCTGTGCCTTGAAACAGTACAGGTAAATACTGTTTCACCTGCTTGAGTCAATGCATGTACTGACTATCGTTTTCAGTATCAGAACATGTCAATTAATTTGAAGTTGACATTTATTTTGGTTTGCAATCAATAATGGAGACAACAAGGCAAAAAACTATAATTATTTGAAACAGAAGAAACGCAATTACTCAATTTAGTTAGTTCAGTTAATTAACAATAGAATACAAAAACAATACAATATGATTTCTGAATGTGCCAACTGACCCAACAAAAAAAATTTGTTTGTAAGAAAAAGAGACAAAAAATGACAGTGTGAATGTAAAGTAGTATGTAAAATAGCAGCTCACACGTGTAGATAAAACATTCCGTCATCTGCACATGTGCTGTGCACTCAGATGCAGAAATTTACACATATGCTAACACACACACTCACACACACACACTGGCAGTCTTCGTTTAAACACAGAGCTAAATCCTACAGGTATCTTTCGTTTGATTTATATCCCAAGGGCTTTGAGGCTTTCCCACTGTTATTTATGTTCAAATTGTGTTTCAATTACACATGCAGGTCCGCAGGGCTATACAATGATACTGTCATGGAACATGTCCCCGATTTAAATACGGAAGGCTTCTTGAGTGTTTTTCCATAATTAACATGCATTCCCAAGAGCTGTGCCCACGTTGGAACTCAAGCCCATGCAACTCAATTCTCTGCCTTTTCCATTCGTACAATAGAAAGATGTCAGATATTTCTAATGCAGAAAAAGGAATTATTTCTCAATATTTTTTATCTGCATTGTTCAGGAATGATTGGATCAGTGCACAGATCTACATAATCAAACAGATTGTTAAATTTTAGGTGTTGAGAGGCAACAGCGAGGTCTTCTAGAACCTGACCACAAGGTCTCCAGCTCATAAATCAAATGCTGCCTCCTTATTCCATGGCATGCAGGGCCACAAATCAAATGCATCTTTCTAAGTCACGCTGTGTACAACTACTGAGAGGAGAGGAGAGGAGAGGAGAGGAGAGGAGAGAAATCTGTTGTCTTTTTTCTTATATCCTTCTTTAGCACCACCTCCTCTTTTTCATTATCTCAGTGTCAGAATCATTGTGTCTCTTCCACATTATATTTGTCTCTCTGCAAACATCCATCTCTCGATCGTCCTCCTCTTTATCTTTTTCTTCAAACTCCTGTCCATCCTTGCTCTCTTTATCTCTACCGGTATTATCAAAATCCCCGTATCTCTCTCCTTGCATCGCTTCCTCCCTGCAGCTTCATTCCTCTCTCTATCTCTATCCCCAGCTCTCTGTCATCACTTCCCTCCTCCCTTCCCTCTGTCCTGCTTTCTCATCCCTTCATCCCTCTTGCTTCCCTCTTTTGCCACAATTATCTCTGTATTAGTATCATCGCATCACTCCCTAAGTGGCATTACACCACTTCCTCGCTTTATCGCTATTATTATCATCACTATGTCATATTGTCTCTCTCCTCGTGTCATTATATCTATCTCTCTGGGTTTCCTCTCTTATCCTGCTGGAGTGTTAGGTTGTTTTTATTCCACCCACTCACCTCCTATAATTATCACACGAAGAACAAATACCACAACCTCTCTTTGTCTGTCTTTCTATCGCCATTCGCACTCTCTGTCAGCCCACTGTCAAACAGTTTAGGTAAATGGGACTGCAGTTAGATTCAAGTGTTTAGACCATTTAGCTGTTGCTCAGTGGAGATAAAAGCAGGTCTCTGGAAAATAACAAAAAAGCCATCTATGCATTTGACTATGCTGAAAACTGTGAAGACTGTTCTTCTGTGACAGCAATTATTCTCAACATTCATTCACAAGTTTGGACTTTTTACAGCCATCAAAATGTTCACCCTGAATTGATACTGAAGAAGGGAGACCAGCAATTTGGTCAATGCAACGTGCCTCTAATGTGGAAAAGAAAAATTCCTTCAAAATTCTAAACATTCACCTCCGTTTGTTTTAATTTTTGTGGCTGAGACTACATTGTGGAAAGTTTGCTTGTGCTGACAAGTAAACAAAGTGTGAAAATGAATAAAAAGCCAACTTGAAAACTAAAAAACACTGAACAAACTGTGTTGAAAATTATTCACTTCACAAATCCAAGAGAGTAGTCAAACACAAGATAAATATACTTGTCAGATATAAATTAGGTCTAGTTAAAATCAGCAAAAAATATAAATTAATCTGTACTGAAGGTGATGAGCTAAACAAATAGTGAGGTGATAGACAGGACATGCCCAGTCACCGGTCACCATAACAATCAAATGAAGCAGAAACATGTATCCAAACCAATGTGACTGACACACAAACACACACAGACACACACACACACAAACACGCAAAGGGAGAATCAAGGCTACGTCCTGAGTAAATCCCAAACAGTGTCAGCAAGTTATAGGGGTGGCTGTCTGAAGATAGCATAGATAGGTAGGATGGATAGAGTGAGTTTGTGTGTGTGTGTGGGTGTGTAAGTTAGGGAGAGACCAAAATAAGGACAAAGTGAGAGAGGTGTACAGGAGAGAATTGCATTTGATTGCATGTGTACTGTGTGGGTGTGTGTGTCGTAAAATATTATCTTCATTTGTCATCATTCTCGCGTTGAAAAACAAACCAATTGACCGTCTGTTGGAAGCCACCACTCTGCATCTGTAATCAATCATCCTTCAACCTACAACTCAATAGCTTTATGTTCTGAATATAATAAATAGAAATGACTCAAGGGATAACTAACTAACAAAAATAATAATTTGAGAGTACATCTGTGGCCTTACTACAGCCCTTGCTTTCCCCTGTAGTACTGTAGCTGTGCAGCTAAACACAATACATCTTTCAAAATGTTTTACAAATCATGATTTATGTACTTTTCAGTGCAGATATTACTGTCTCTGCAAACGTGGTTGCTCACAAGCACCAGCTGAAATTCTGTCATTCCATTATTCGTCTTTGCTTCAACGGTCTCAGTAGAGGTGCCCATGCCTGTTTGTTTGGGACTTGGGGAGCTGCTGTCAGCCCGGTGATGCCAAAACACTGGGGGCAGTTTCATGAAGTGAAGGAAAATGCAGTGCAAACCGCAACGACAGCTCATTACTAAATGTGTCGCCACAGTCCAAAAATACAAGTACGAGTCTTGCAGATTAGGCATTTAAGGGTCAAATGTGGAAAATGGCATGACTTCTCCCATGTGTAAAAGGGTACTACAGCAACGATAAACAGGATTGAATGTTTTGAGTGTCAGTTTTGATATGAAGCAGTCGAGTCTACTATTTCTCGAAATGCTTGTACCTTAATTTTCATTGACCAATGTACCCATATCAGTTTCAAAGGTGCCATGAAAGTTGTCATCTGTCAACTATCACAGCATGATGTCACCCCTAAGGGTTCACTGTTTTGCAGGAGGCTCCTGTCCGACAGACACACAGACAGACTCACACTTCTGGCGGAGCTTTTTGGGCATCCCTGTGGAGGGGCGGGGAGCTGTGGTCTCATGGTCTTGGCTGCCTCAAAAGGGTGGTAACCCTGGAACACCATGGCTGACACCGGTGTTCAGGGAAGCCGTCCAACTGAAGAAGGCGTCTCTCCAGGATATGTTATCCCAGAGGACCTCGGAGGCAGTTGCAGGGTACCAACGGGCAAGAAAGGCTAAAGCCTCGGCGTGTAAGAGGTGAAGCATTGGGTGTGGGAGAAGTTCGGAGAAGACATGGAGAAGGACTTTCGGTCAGCACCAAGGTACTGTGGAAAAACGTTTGCCACCTCAGAAGGAGGAAGCGGGGAACCATCTAAGCTGTGTACAGTAAGGATGGGACATTGTTGACCTCAACTGAGGAGGTAATTGGGTATGGAAGGAGCACTTTGAGAAACTCTTGAATCCAACTAACACATCCTCTATGGTAGAGGCAGAGCTGGAGGACAATGGGGGATTGTTGTCAATTTCCTTGGTGGAAATCACTGGGGTAATCAAACCACTCCACAGTAGCAAAGCCCTGGGGATTGATGAGATCCGTCCAGAAATGCTGAAATATGGGGGTGTGGAGAGAATGTCTTCAATGACAATACTCTTCTACATTGCGTGGAAGATTGGGACAGTGCCTAAGGCATGGCAGACCGGGGTGTTGGTTATGTTGTTCAAAAAGGGGGACCAGAGAGTAGGGATGTCTTTAGTTCATCTACAGTACCATCTTTCGGACCTGTTGGGGGCAGTATACGCCTACAAGTGTTCATACTGCCACTAAAAGATGGAAAAGAAGAACAGCACAGAAAAATAGAGCAACTCATCTCTGTGCACGGCTTTACCATAACGTAAACATACAGTACAACAAACTCTTTCACAACTTTACCAGTACCTCCCAAACAGAAAGTGAGTCTGTAGCACTTAAGCACTTGTTTAAGCGGACTTCTAGAACGTCAGTTAAGTTAACTTTAACCAGCTCGGTTTAACCATTTTTAAAACCTCTTTGAGACCGTTCTGTTCATCCAGAAACAGCTCTGAGATCGCTAGCGCTAAACCCACCAGACTCCATTTAAAAAAAGCTACTTTTATATATAAAAGTTTTATATATTAAATACTTTTAGCGTTTATAGAGCCCACATATTTCCACATTTAAATTGGTAAATTATGTGTTTATTTCAACCAAAACTAGAGTTGTTTTGGTTGGAAAAGTGGAAAGACAACCCAAAATGGCTCAAAAGATTGTTGTTCCTGACTGTCACCTATTAAAATAGGGTCCAGGTTAAAGAAAAAGGAAGTTACCATTTAAGAATTATGAAATTTCATTGGTTTTGGTGTCGATGTCTTCATTTTCAGTATCATGCCATCTTTAGTTGCCACTATTGTTGTGCTTTTTCATGTTTAAACGATAAAATTAAGGAATGTTTAAGTATTATTCTTTTCTTTCTTTGTTTTTGTTTTACACACCATGTATTTACTTTGGTATTGAGTAATGTGTAGTTTTGGTGGTATTGGTACCAACAACTAGATTTTGGTATTGTGACATCCCTACCAAAGAGTGTATGCCAATTTCAGTGATATTGTACTTCTCAAACTCCCTAGTAAAGTATATTCCAAGGTGCTGGAAAGGAGGCTTTGGTCAATGGTCAAACCTCTGATTAAAGAGGAACAATGCAGGTTTTGTCCTGGTTGTGGAACAACGTACCGGATCTTCACTCTTGCAAGGATTTTGGAGGGCCTGCCCATCTGGTCTTCATGTGTTTTGTGGATCTGGAGAAGATGACCGGTTCCCCGAAAAATACTGTGGGAGGTGCTGCGGGACTATGGGGTGATGGGGCCATCCAATAACTGTATGTCCAAAGCTAGAGCTGTGTCTGGGTTCTCGAGAGTAAGTCAGACTTGTTTCAGGGGAGGGTTGGCCTCCGCCAGGGTTGCGCTTTGACACCATCCTGTTTGTGGTAGAAATGGACAGGATTTTGAGGCATAGTCATATTGGGGAGGGGTTGCAGCTTGGTGGACTGGGGATTTCCTTGCTGTTTGATGTGGTCCTCATGGTATCATTGGTCCGTGACCTTCAGCACTCACTGGATACGTTTGCAGTTGAGTGTGAAGCGGCTGGTATGAGGATCAGCACTTCTAAATCTGAGGCCATGGTTCTGAGCAGGAAACTGATGGGAGTGCCTACTCCAGGTAGGGTATGAGTGCTTACCCCAAGTGAAGGAGTACCTTGGAGTCTTGTTCTCGAGTGAGGAAACAATGGAGCTGGAGATTGCAGGAGAATTGCCGCGGCGGTGTAACATTCTCTTTAGCGCACCGTTGTGAAAAAAAGAGAGCTGAGCCAGAAAGCAAAGCTCTTAGAACAGGTTCTGTGTATTCCCTTTAGAGTTGGACTTCAGCACAATTTAAACTGTCAAACTCTCCGCGGCTGAGTTTTCGTCGACACCGTGTGATGCTCCTTGGTCACTGTGTAGGTAAACATACAGATATACACAGAGCCAATGCAACTAGAAAAGATGTGACAATGAAAATCACTGATGCCGCACTCGCTTGCAGTGTTATTGCTGAAAAAAGAGGGCACCATACTCAATGTTGAACTTACCCTTGGGAAAAGCTTAGAAAGGAAAAAGGCCTACAAATTCTTTTGCATTCTTGAAAAGACGACCTGAAAATGTGATATGGAGAGCAAAAAGTCTCCCACGCACACGCACACACACACACACACACACACACACACACACATTCTGATATAAACACACTAGGATCTTCTGCGGTCAAGGCTAGGTGGGAATATCAAATCCATGAACTCAGCAATAAGCTGAACGAGTGTTAGAGCGCAGCAAAGCAAAATGGGTGCTGAGAGCAAGCAATGGTAAGCAATCCTCTGTATATGTTTGCGTGTGTGTGTGTGTGTGGTAAACTGTGTTAATATGCTGACATGTTCTCAGGACCGGGTCACTCTTTCATTGCTGACAAAACAATAAAAGCAATCAGCACCTAAAAGTCCAACGTTTTTCTTTGAATCATTTTCTTCTTACTACTATTTTCTGTCTTTCTCCCGCACTCCCCCCTCGCCAATAACGATATTTCTCCTTGACAGAGGAAATCAATTGCTTGTTTCATCTGACAACAATGCTGTTTTTTGGCAGAGGACAAACAAATGAAAGCAGCCCTTTAGCCCAAATTCATTTGATACTTAGCAGTGGATAACTCGTTTTTCTTTTTACTAAATAAAATCATCACCAAATGTCAACACTTTTCCTCTATAATTTCTCACAGTTGTCAACTTTATTCTTTAAAGACATCTTAATCGGTTTTGTCAAAGTTTTTATTTTGTATTGTTGTGTGATTTTATTGTAAGCTGTTTCACGTCAACACCTATTATATTTTGCTTACTGATAATAATTTGAGAGGGAGAATTATTAAGTCTCCAGATACATGATGTCACATTACAAACCCTATGTCACACCTTGTTTTCTTAATAAGAACATATGATCAAATGACACAGATGTTTTATTTTAACACATCAAAGAAGTTGTCGTATACTTCTAATTTTTCAGTGTCCTGCTCTGAAAGACCATACAAGCGAACTGCCATAGGCCTAACACAATCAATCAATGTAGATAATGAAATAAATTTGTAAAAAATACCAAGTGTGTTAATTTTACCAGTGTACTAATATATGGAAATATTTGCACTAATTGGCCATTTTTTGTTGTAAAGTGTCATTAATTACCTTTTAAGAAAGTTTAAAAAGATCTCATCTAGCATTGCCAGACCTACCTACACCGCTGCATCCTGTGGTATTTTCTTATTGGCATTTCTTTATACCAAACACAAATGTTTTGCAAAATAGCTTTGGGAAGGATACCTGTCTTGCAACATATGTACGTTCAAAGGTTGTTTAAGTCATGGAACAGAAAACTCTCCAAGGATTAGACAGACAGTCTAGCTATCTGTCTGGATTTACCCTGCTGAGATCTGTGGAGCAGTTAAACATAGTCCTCTTATGATAAGAGGACTATGTTTGAACTGCTCCGTTTCAGACCGTCCAATGTGTGTGTGTATGTGGTGGAAAGTTGAGAGCTAGAGTGGAGGACAGAGTGGGGGGCTGCGGTACGAATCTCTGGAAGTTTCCCAAACAAATTTCACTCTCTCCTCCAGATTTCAGTCTTCAGACATCATTAATAATGTATATATATGTATGTTCAATATTGTTTGTCAGACACAGACACACTCAGACACTCAGACACTTCGTAGGGAAAATTCCAACACAAAAAAAGCGGAAGGTAACAAACATCTGGCTGTAAAGAAGGACATCGGGCAGAATTTCCGTTGGCAACAGACCAATCACAGAGGTGGAACGTCATGGATATAGACTAAATAAAATATGAGGGAAACAAGGATGGATCCCACT
This sequence comes from Etheostoma cragini, assembly GCF_013103735.1. Taxonomy (NCBI): domain Eukaryota; kingdom Metazoa; phylum Chordata; class Actinopteri; order Perciformes; family Percidae; genus Etheostoma; species Etheostoma cragini. The sequence goes on from NC_048407.1 coordinate 22,745,054, forward strand.
TTAGATTACAATATGGTTTTGTTGTAATTTGTTACAAATTACTTAATAAATTCTACTAAAATCAAACAGTGTACTGTATAACAATGATCTAACTTTAGATTACAGTATCGTCCTGGTCTACTGATGTCCAGGCAGATTTCACGTTACTGTGGTCGGATAGTGACATGCATTAAATGTGCTGATGTCTTAAGTGGTATGGGAGTAGAGTACTGATTAATATAGAATATATATTAGCCTATTAATAAGGCTGTTCACCCCCTTCAAACACCAGGGGATTCTGCAGAGCATATAAGGAACTGTGTAAAGAAGCAATGGTAGTTTTCTTCTAATAAGCAACAAATTACACTAAAAGGCTATTCCCAATAAATGGTTTTAATTACAGTGTAATTTGGTATAACAGTGACTAAGTATAGTATATTTTGGGTTTAATACGGCAATATTTGCAGTTTGTAATTACAGCAGGATTTAGCTGCATGATGTCTAACGCTAACATCTAACGTTGAATGTTACTGTAATAGAGTTTAACTTTATCTAACAAAGTTTTGTTTTCATGTGATACAAAGTGTAGCTTCTTACGTACTAAAAATGAACTAATTACAGCATAACTTAGGTGTATGGTTTCTAAGGTATAGGTTTTTTTTAATGTCTAGTTAGGCCACATTATTTTTAGTTTGGTCTAATTTGATTTAAAGTATGTCTTATTACGTCATATTAGTGTACTGTGAAATAAAATGAGACCAATTATTCTTCCAATTTTAATAAGTTATCTGGCAGCAGACTTTAGTTTTTTCTGTTCTTTCGTCCATATTTCTATCTTTTGTTAACTGGGGAAATTGAATTAATAACATTTTGTCCTAGTGTAAATTTGACAATAATCATGACTAAACATGATTGAGAAAGCGAATTGTTGTTTTATTCCTGTTATTTAATCCGTCTTTAGATTTCAAAGTTTGAGTCATTCATTTATAACTCTTTGATGATGAGATATAAAGAGTGATAAAGGAATGACTCAAAATTCCTCGAATTTCAGATACCGAAGCAGTATCTGAGTTTCTATTTCAGCTTTATTCTAGAGTCAGAGTAAAAATGAACACATATGGCCACTGAGTCATGGTCCGGATGACAAGAAACTTAACAATATGAAATACTGTACCTGCCTTCCCCCTGGAGAATGCAGACAGGCAAATAAAACCAAAAAAATTCATTCATTCAGGCTATTTGCATATTTCTCTGACAGATTGGCTTACCTCATATAACCTGGGTGTTTGTTGCATTGGTGCAAATGTGAAATTGTGTATTATTAATACATTGAAACTATAATTATACTCCAAGATGTCAATGTGTTGCTATACACATGCTTTCTGAATCTGGCAGGTGTGCAGTGGGTTATGGCGCTATTACAGATAACATAGGGCCTTTATTAGCTTTGTTTGCAAGACTTTATCAGCCCATTAAAAAGCACAAACATAACTCCATAATTCACACAAAATTGGGCTGTTCTTACAACATGCACAATTAAATTTGGGTCATTGCTGATGGACGCCTTCACGACCAGATCATTTCTTAAAACCTGGCCTGTTACCAACCCAAAACACAACATGTAGTTTTTAAACTGATGGCCAGAGACGGGCTAACGTATTTCAGTTGCAAATAATTCAGATTCCATTCTCCTTCAAAATTAATTTGGTTCTGCCAATTGTAGCATTCACCTAATAAGTCACATCTGCAACGGCTCAGTAGTTAACTGTTCTAACCAGATGTTTACTGGAGGTAAGGAGTTAGAAGGTGAGGAACGTAAATCCCTTATACCTTATGTCCTCTGTCAGGGCTTCTATGGTCTTCCTTTCTGTTTTTTCTAGTCTCTTGAGTTTGTTGGTCCCTGTGCATGCTCTGCTGGGCGATTTGGGTGTTAAGTTAATGTGTGTCACAGTGCACAGTTCAAATACAGGCAAGCACCACACACACAAAAAGGCAACTGTTGTATGATGGTTGTGAATCTTACAAGGTGCTTTAGCTGGCCAACTGACCACAACAGCAATAATATGTATAAAGAAAAGGATCAAAAGAAAGATTTCAAGAAATTACCAGAAAAACTCAAGAAAGAGAAATGCAAGGAGAGAGTCAGGGATGAATGCAAACAATGAGCAGAGAGGTAAAGAGCGCAAAAGTGAAAGAGAGAGAGAGAGAGAGAGAGAGAGAGAGAGAGAGAGAGAGAGAGAGAG
>NC_048407.1:22747375-22814106 GCF_013103735.1 Etheostoma cragini
GTATCCTTGACAGATGGTAAAGCCCTTAAGGTAAAATTGTAATTTCTACTATACAACTGAAAATTGACTTGACTTGCTAAAAGACAGTCTGCTTCTCAGGTGGAATAAAATTCACTCCAACACATTTTCATTTGTTAATAAAAGAAAATAAAAAAAAGTCTGGTCTAACATGACCATCTTTTAATAAAGTGACAGTTCTCATGCAATATCACATGCTGCCTTACAGAAATAGAGGAAATGATATTACTTTTATGGGATGGTCTTTCTTTGGTTGTCCAAATAAAAATTGGGTTTGAGAGATATTGAGAAGATTGTGGGCCACCAGTCATTATCTTGAACAACAGCAATTAGGTATCAGAGAAATTGTTTTAATTAGGTTATGTTTTATTTTGAACATGGATCACACAGTTTAGTTTATTTAAGTTGTGTGCTTAATTTTTCCCAAGTGTATATTCAAACCAATAACTTCTTTAAAAGGTAAAATCCATCCCAAGTAGACATTTCATTTTAAGAAAATACCCAGAAATGGCCAGAGCTCAGTTAAAAAAGTGATGTCACACAATTCTGTGCCCCAATGTTGACTGAGCATCATTCCACAGTTGTGGAGTTGTTTGCTTAAATCCAGTTCAGACCAAAGATTCGTGACAAGACCACGGTAGGGAAAAGTTGTAATCATCTGAACCGGCCGTCTCAGCTCAACTCAAGCCAGCTGATGGTTTCGCTGCAACTCAGCTCTTCAAGTTGGAGAGGTTGGTTTTAGAACATAAGAGTCCTCACCTGTTTCAACAGCCAATATATACAATTGTAAATGGTAAAGCTAGCTATAAACTATAGAATTAAAATGATCCATAAACCATTTAATTTTGATGTTACAAACGGCTGGTTGAAGCGTCTCAATATCACTAATATCAATATCAACGGGATATAACATTATCCCGAATCCCATTTACACAAAACAAATGATATCCAGAGATCCAGCTACAAAAAAGTCTAAAAGTTGAAGATAGAACAGAAGAACAAAGAGGCATTGTTATGGAGATGATACACCATCACGTGTGAACGAGGCTTTACAGTCATTTAACCAGGCAACTGTCAATCAAACCTTATGACTCCAGACCCACACAGTTCTGATCAGTAAGATTAGATTTTTTTTCTGTTAAATATTGTGATACATAAAGATAAGTGCACAGGTGGTATGAATATTTAATGTTATAGGGAAATACTTCAGATTTTTAAATCACATTTTCAGATAAAATAGTGTTCTTGAATATATGCTACTTTAGTTTTGGTTTCAATACTTGGGTGTATTCCTTATCATAGCCAAATGGGGGAGAGTATATTGATGAAATGTATAATGTGTCACATGCAAGATGTCCCCAGACATAATGTCACGCTGGAGCAGAATACTAACAGCAATGATGCACTGGTAAATGTGCGTGCAAGTGGATAATTTCCTGCCCCTGTGAGTTCAGTAATGTTGTAGCCAGCAATGACATTAATAGACCAACTTTAAGGAGAGGAGGATGTCAACACAAATTAGATGGGTCAGTGTTGTCTGGTGTCAAATTATGCCTGGTTAGACCACAGCTTATTTTAAAAAAAATGAATAGTTTTTCTGTATTTGAGTGTGTTTGAGCATACCAGCACAAAAAAATGAAATATTTGATTACTGGAATGATTCACAATCATTTGAATTGGAAGGATGTTCAAAGCAGCTCACATTCCTCATCATTGAAGAGATCTTGCTGAACTAGCGCCCAAACTGATTCCACTTGTTGAATATTTGGAATAGTGTGTATTTGTGTTTTGAGTCTCTGCACCTCCTGATAAAGAACTTAAGTTTCCTCATGGGAGAGTTCTGGGCTCTTTTCTCCATTACAAAATGTTATTGTGCGGTGAGAGCACACTGCTGTTAAATGGGATGAGAGGAGCGGACCTGATTGTTCATGATTGATAATGATAATGTATTCCTCCTAGTCCAGCCTCTTTTACATTAGCGCCGCAGGTGCACTACAGCCTCTGGTCATGAAATTACCAAAAATCTGTCAGTCACAGCCAAGTGCACTAGTGCAGTGAATTTGACTCACAGAAATAGGGCCCTCTGAGGAAGTAGAAAGGGAGGTTGTGAGGAGGAAGAGAGGGAGTGAGAAATGAAATGAAAGTGGAACATGGAGAGAGAAGAGAGAGAAAATGGTGTCTCATTTCAAAGGGAGAAGGGAAAAAGGGAGAAAGAGAGAACACAAAGAATGACACCCCCTTTCCCATCTGACAGGAAGAAATAAAAACTTGTGTCGTTACCAGGGAGGGTGCTTTTATTCTGGCGTTTCTATAGCAACAGTTTCTATGTGCCCATTTTACCAACCTGCAGTTATTATTATGCAATGCGTGAAAAAAACACAAATGCCAGAAAGAATATAATTATTTGTAATCAGCTAGATATCTTTTTTATTTAATTATTGTTATTATTATTTATTCATCTTTTTTTAACACCACACTGCATGCACATTACAGGCATGCACAGGGATGCACACACGCACACACACACACACACACACACACAAACAAACACACACACAATGGTGAATGAATGACTGTCATGTTCCCTCCATGAAAAAAAGAAATCCGAAAGTTGGGAAAGGATTTACAGGTTACATAAAAATATTAAGATTCAGAAAAATTGCATTAGTAAAAAGTGTAGCTCATTGTTCCTTTCCTTTTCTGACACTATCTTTCAATCCATGGCTCTTTGAGTCTCTCTATGTGTCCTAAACTGTATTGTTACATTTGTGTGTGTGTGTGTGTGTGTGTGTGTGTGTGTGTGTGTGTGTATAGCTATATATCCTGTATGATCATGCCACGTTGTCATTTTCAGGAAGACAGATTGAGACATAGAGGCATTACTGAGAACCTACAACATCTATCTTCTGCATTGTATGTGTGTGTGTGTCTGTGTGTGTGTGTTTGTGTGTTTGTGCGCATGTGTGGGTTTGTATGTGCAAAAGCCCTCAGCTCTTTAACAAACTACGTCATATTCATGCATAATTTAGTGAAAGATTTTAAACATACACACACACACACACAAGCAGGATCATTAAACTCAGCAAAGGCCGCCTTTTTCCTTCCACACTTCCCATGACAACAGAATCCCATCAACACTTTCACCTAACCTTTTGTTGCTGCAGTAATCACCAATTAACAATCTGTTAGAAAGACAAGAAAAAAGCGAGCAAGGAGACACCGAGAGAGTGATAGGGTGAAGCTGTGATCAAGTGAGGACGGAAAAATAAATAAAGAAAATAACTAAATTAATACAGTAGGAGAGGAAGAGAACACACACACACACACGCACACACACACACACACACACACACGTCAAATGCATCACATCTACTTGTCTACGCAGAAATCGCTCTACATGACAGGCTATTGTAATTAGCCTATTAAAGGGACAATAAGCACATTAACATGAATGGGCTCCTATCGAGATTAAACAGGTTCAAGGGATTGAGGCACACAAACTTAGGCTTTGTCATTACGTTTGAATCTATAAACTCCAGAAATTCCAGAATCAAGACCGTCGAGTCGCAACAACAACATGCAGGCTCAAAGACAGACAACATCAAAAAACAAGAACCAAGTAAACTCACGGCAGTTTTTTTCAGCCCTTCTGTAATTTTGGTCTCAGAGGGGTCTGACTGGTGAGGCCCGTGACGTTCTGTCACCATCACTACCCTCAGCAATATGCATGAACTCTCTCTTTTTCCTTCTTTCATTTACGTACACACACACACACACACACAGACACACACACACACACACACACACAGAGAAACTCTCTGCAGGCTGGGATGGATGATATTTTGTTTGTTGAGAAGAGTTTTCCAGGCAGAATGACAGTAACTTCATCTCAAATTCAGAAACACAAACCAAAACTCATCCAAAGCACACCAAGAGTTAAAAACCACAAGGCAAGCAATGCAAAGATGTTCAAACTGTTGTTATTTAATTGTCACCTTGTTACATTTTGTAATTACTAGTTTTGGCAAGGTTAGAGTGTAGCTCAGACATGTTTTGGGGAGGCCGTGCCTTTCTAGTTGGTAAGCTTTGGAATAGTCTCGCAACAAGCTTAAGGTCATTGGACAGGACTCTTTTACAAGAGCAGCTGTTCAGACATGCATTTAGATAGCCTATGTTCTAAACTTGTGTCTGATGTCTCTTTTCTTGTATATTTTATCTGGTGTTTAATGTTTTATTTATTTGACTCTATTAGACTGTATTTCTTTAACTGTGAAGCACACACACCCCTAGCAGAGCCATGCCCATGTTTGTACTGTCAACAGAGAGAAGTTGTCCATGTTTTAACAGACACACCTGGGGCAAAGTTTGAAACCAGAATCAGCTTTAAATATAGTCCAAATCTGGTCCTAACTAACAAGTTTCAAATCATTTCACTGGAGTTACCGTTATTATTAGCGTCATCAATACCGAATTCAATCTTATAAACACAGTATTCTCACAGAATCCCACTTGAATTCATATCTTACTACTCAGTCAGAATTGTATTACCCTGGATTCCCAGTCTCTATCACAATCATCATAATCGTATTTGGGATGTTTTAGGCCAACAGGCAGATTTAGGACATTTTTTCCATGTCCACTAAAGTTCCTCAGCTTGCTCTCTAGTAACATGTGTGGTCCAGGTTGCTTTGTACAAAACAAATGGTTGCCATTTGCAAGGCTACTTTTACTTTTATCCTTTAAGTAAATTTCCAAGCCTGTACTTTGCTAGTTTTACTTGAGTGAAGAAGTTAAATCAGTACTAAGTATCTGTACTTCTACTTGAGTATGGGAAATGAGTACTTTAGCCATCTCTGGTCCTAAAGTAATTGTATAATTGTAGAGCCATGTATTTTTTTAAATGAGAAGGAGAAAGAGAAAGATATGCCGTGCAGGGGAGTAAAAGGAGAGAGGTAGAATGGATCTATGGAAGAAAGATTGGTACTTATATAAATGAAAAAAACTGATCATAGATGAGTAATGAACTGAATTCTTTCTCATTAAATAAGTGAAAGGACCAAGAGGGATGGATGCTTAGAGACACAGCAAATAGAGCTCTGACAGAGCTCTGAGGGGGCCACTTTATCCAAATTATTCCCATGTAGCAAAACTGGAACTCCTAAAGTCTCTTGTGCGTACTTGTTGATGTCGCTGAAAAGATTTTGTATGGAGTTATAAAAGAGACAATAACAAAGAACTCATGTGATATATCACATGCGTGAAAGGAAGGGTAATCCTGCTTCACAAAAAAATCACAGAAGTCAGAGTGAGAAATTAAAAAGTAGGTCAAATAATGTCAGTAAATCATCCCTTAAAGGGCTTCTAATTCTAAGCAACATTTCAGAAGTTATTTCATTGTAAAACATTTCATCTGGCTTGGTAACTATTTCCAATATACACTTTTTTAATTATTGTTTCAAATGGTCTTTAGACCCCGACAGCAATAAATAACTTATGGGCTCTGAAATAGGAGTGAAAAAGATCCGTCATCTGTAGCTGCTGTAATCCTGTAATAACGGTAACCAATCACTGCCTTGCGGTCCGTTGGAAAGAACCAATGAAATGCAAATGTAAAATTGCGAAGGTAGGGGTTGGATCGAGCCACAGGGAGATGCTACTTTCAAATCTTGTTAGCTTTTCAACATTACCAACCCTGTCTTGACTGGAAAAATCCTACATCTTGACATTTAAATTCTCTCTGCACTTCCGCCTCCATGAAAATAGATGGTCCTTTTAGAAGCCTTGACTTGTATCTCCTAATTGATTCAGATGATTTAAATTCTATGTATAATTGAATCCAAAATTTAATTTTCCTAAGGGAAATTAATAAAAATTTTACTGCGGTCAAATGAAAGAGAGCATATCTTATGCAATCATGTTGCAATGAAGTAATAATTGTAATATTGCTGTGGGCCATGTGTTGTAATGACATGGCCGTGGGACTTTGTTGGTGATTCCCACTGGGAAATAACTTGAAGATATTTGGCTTGCTCAGTGTCAGTGATTCCTTATTATTTACTGTTCATCTGGACCTTCATTTCAGCAACAGTAAGGCATTGTCTGGCTTCTTTCTGTTGTCTGACTCCTGTAACAATATACTTGAGTTCAGTGCATTGATATGTTTACAATTGTTTTTCAAGGTTTAAAATAATTACGATTCCAATTCATCATTTACAACCCTAGAGCACAAATGGTATTTCAAAGAAGAAAAGAATATAGAAAATCACTTTTATTCTGTCATACTAAACTTTGGACTGTATTAGAGAGGAATGTGTCACAGAGTTTTACAGGCATCAAAACCAACACTATGTTCTTTACAGGTACAGCTCAGTACATCCTCAGTACTGCCCACTTCTTTGGACTCAGTAAACAGGAAGGGAAAAGTAACCTCAAGCTGCATTTTTCTTGCTTAGTTGGGATTTCAGTACAGCCTGTAACCAGTTTTACTAGCTCAGGTGATTTATTGTCGTTGGTACTGTTCTCAGTTTAGCATGCTGTTTTAATATTACCAGAGAGGAAATAAGACCAAAGCCCCAAGATTAAAGGTCAGATAGAAGAGCTTTTAAATCCTTCCAACGCGGCCTTCAAGATTAATCAATATAAAATGATGATCTTTGTTTAATTTAAATTTTTTTAATGACTTTGATTCTCTTCTAATTTTACGAGCCAACTGCATCACAAACACTAATACCTTCTTCTGTGAGTTTTAAACAGACTGGATAAAATTGCAGCGCTCCCTTGCACTGCAATGCTCTCCTTTCTCTCTATGTTTACAGGCGTGTAGTGATGCACAATGTGCTACAGGTGCCAAAATAAAACTATGTTTGGTACTGCCAACTTTTTTGTTTTGTCATGGTTCAATAAACGTGTCATGTGTGCAATAAACATTTCACAATCGTAGCAGAGAATCATGATATAAATTCTAAGCAAAAAAATTGTGATTCATATTTTTCCCCAAATCGTGAAGGCCTACTTCCAACCAGTACCCAACATTTAAAACTCTTTTAAATAATGCAATTCTAAGGAGGTCTGATAATATGTTTTTAATGATACAACACATAACTGAATAAATTATCAAATAGCAGCATTTGACAGCAAATCCTTCTACACTGCTGAGGGACAAAACATACATATGAAATAGTTATAAGTAATTATTAACTTATTAAAAATTAAAGTGTTATAAAGTGTTGATTACATTTTCTCCAAGTTTACCAAACAAGTTAATCCAGTTTGATCCCATATTTTGGTGCCAAACCAAACTTTGTAATCCATTAACCTGCAGGGCATTAAATAGTACAGCCACATAAACATATTTGTCAGCGCAATTTCAAATTAAAGACAACCTACTCTCCCAGTGGGGGATCCTGTGAGGATGTGGTACAGCAATTTGGAATCCCTAGTAGGGATAGACCGATTATCAGCCCGGGGAGGGGATATGTTCATATTGTAAAGTGTATGTTTTATAAGTTGATTCAAAAACAAAAAACAAATAAAAAGTGCTAATCTTAAAAATGCAACCCACTCTCCTGAAAAAGCTTATTTTATCTCTTCTTCTCAACTCATGCAAGCTTATAGCTCTCAAGTCCAACTTTAAAGACACACGCTCTGGCTTTGAGTTGGAAGCCTGCATCATGCTCATCCAGTGAGCGATTCCATCAACCAGCCAGCAAGTCAACCACCATGAAAGCCGGTTATCTGGTCAGTTAGTCAACCGACCTGGGGTCAGTCCAACAGGAGGGCAGCCAATTAGTAAAAACTCCAGCTGGTTCTGGGATAGAGGGAATGGTTGCATAAGTAGTACGAAATTTTAACCTTACAAATTGATATCTGAGAGAATGATCTCAACCTCTACATATTCTGTGTTTGTGATCATAAATAGATCATTAGCCCGCCATCCTGCTTGTTTGCCTTTTTCCTACATCCATTCGGCTTAGTTGCTATTTCAGTGGTGGAACAAAGGAAAACTGAAATTTAGATGCCTATGATCATAGTCATCATTCACGCATACAAGTTTTCCGGGGATTCGTAAACATGCAGCAGCGGAGAACAGGAGTCACTACCAATAACAACATAAAGGAAAGAGAGCGAAAGAAGGAGTGTCTACATCAGTGTTTGTTTTATTCAGTTTGACAGCTTGTTGACAGCGCTGGCTTGTTTTTGATGCTGTCAGCCGATTATTCATTTAGAGCTGAATGCAGTTTGGACCACAAGGCCTATTGAATAATACACTCTGAACAGAATTGTTTCAGCACCACTAAGACTGTTGAAACTGTATGGGCATGTGAGATAGGAGTTTGTTTCAGTTTAAGCTCACAGCTATAGGAGGTGTGAGGTTGTGTGCGACATCTGCCTGCAGTGGGGGGTGCTGAGGACACGTTAAATCATAGATGGCCTCAACTGTTCTTACTGGCCTCGAAGAGCAGATTTACTATGCAGGCTGTCAAAGTTTTGACCCATTCAAATCCCAAATGGAAACTTTCGTTGCTAGTGTAAAGCAAAAGTGGAGGGAGGAGCAAGTTTTTTCTTTGTGTAATATTTGCAAAGCATTATGATTAAAAAAAGAAACCCGAAAGCTGTTAGAATCCCGTGTTCATCAGTGGACGTTTTGCTGTTAGTATGAAGTGACAAATGGTTTCCAGTGTTGAATGCACAAAGACACTTTGTTGTCAGTGTGATTAACCTCACACTGAGAGAAATGATTTCTATTGCACTGGTGAGTTAGTTCAGCTAAAATAGATAGCATCACGGAAATGAATTATTACATTAACATCTGGTATGGTTAAATATTGTATTTGTACTAAGGCAATTTTTTTCTAAGGCATAAATCCCGTGGAGAGCCCAAGGGAAACAGGACCTTCTGGCTTCTGTTTCTGAAATAAGAAATCTCATTTACATTTGTATTAATGCACATAACTAAATTCCAGCCTTAAAGAGGTACAGCATGTTGTGTTCACACAGAAAAGGATAGTTGCAAGTTAAATGTCACCAGTTCACCACCAGTAGGTGAGTCAAGGAGCCGCGGTGAGTTCAAACAAGTCTGTAATAACAGCTAGACAGAGTGGACCGAACGGATGTTTCTAGGCGGGAGATATAAGAGCTAAACAGTTGTAATATTACCTGAGAGGAGAGCATGGAAGAAATCAACAATACTTGCGCCATCAAATTTCTATGAAACACCACGGAACAGAGCCTTGAGGTGAAGTCAGGATTTCAACTTACAGTTACTCAAACTCTTTTGTTTATTTTTTGGTGACTTATTTATGATAAATTCTGATCTGGGACAAATATACACACAAGATGTTTATCATCAGTGTCTAGCCGGGTAACGGGGGGCCTCTGTTTTATCACTGTCAACCGGGCCGAGTGATTGATAATGCTCTGAAAAAGGTTAAAACACAAGGACACCGAAAGGAAGGTCAACATAATTTATGCTTATGGCAACGTTATAAAATTAGACAGTCAAGCATCTGATTATATTTAAACTTTCTATTTCCCACAGAAGTGACTGATTTTAGTTCAAAACATGCTCGGACAACAAACCTGGCAAGACATATGAGAAGTATAGAGCAAGGGAACGAGAGAGAGAGAGAGAGAGAACAGGGTATCTGTCCAAAGGGCAATTCAGTACAGCAGCCTAATACTGTGTTGTCCAGATGGTCGGTCCTTATTATGGGGTGTGTATGTTTCTGTAACAGGCGTCACGACCATAAGTCCTGCGTGTGACCCAAAAATATGGACTTATTTTATTGAACTCACTGATCCTGGCCTTTCATAAAAATATAATAACCTACAGAACAGCAATCAATCATACGCTTGCTCCTGTATTCACAGACATTCATACACACATAGCACAATACAAATAAACTGTATGTTATTAATGTGCACCCTAAATTCAAGTTTTTTTTCAAACCCTTGAGAAATGCCTATTCCCTGTTTGAACAAAGCTTGTGCAAATATGCAAAAAAACATCCTGTGAAATGACTGGGAAAATATAAAAAAATAAACGTGAAACCAACATTACCCGCTCTGTCTCTTCTTCTCAGCCTGTTTCTTTCTGTCTCTCTTGCCTTCAAGTTACTGAAACGCTGAATTCACTTCTACTTTTGCTCTCATGTGAGCTGCACATGTAAGCTGCCCTCTGGCAATAATAAAGCCTTTAAACACTTGGGTGAAAAAAGTATTTTGAGTGGTGATGACTGCAGAAATTAAAAAATTTATTTATAGCCTGACAATAAACAAGCGCACACACCCACACACAGCCAGATACTTGCTTTCACACTCTTAGTCACTTACAATAAAGCTTACCTATCACTGTGCTATCAACTGCAAAGTGAGTTTCAGTGATTGAATTTATGTGATGTACTGCATTACAGATGATGGATGGTTTCAATGGACATTTTGATTTGCCAGTACACATAGTTTCATAAAGTGAGAGTTTCGAAACAGTCAGACTTTAAATTCTACTCTGGGGACATACAGTAAAACTTTTTCTTTTTTTTTTAATCTAATTTTCAAGTGATGTTTAATAATTGTCCCTAAAACACTGTGACATAAAGAAGATGTTAATCCAGGTTATATTACTTCACTTACCTTGGGGAATCATTACTTCTTTTGTTTTTTTAATTAATTTGCAATTATTGATATTGAGCGGTAGGGAAGAGACAGTTGTGATAGTGGATCCCCAGGACACCTACTGTAATACTGGAAATTGATTGCCCTTGAACTCCTATCATCAGAAAAACAAATTAGAGACACTTTCTTTGTTTAACACTTAAGCGTATGGGAATTTATCTTCGTGACAAAAGGTGTACAGAGGTGTAGATGCCACAAAGTGAAGCTGTAGAACTAAAAGATAAATGTCTTTAGGGAAACGTAATCTGCATAAGTCTATGGCAGGGAGTCTCATGTGGTTTTCTGTACAAAACAGGACTTTTTAAATTCTCTACTTTTTGAGTTAGGAGCCCTATAAGAACAGTTAATCTACAGTAGGAGTTCAGTGCACTGTGGGGAATCTAATCTCTCTCTCTCACACACACAAACACACACACACACACACACACACACACAAACAAACATACGGTTAGACGGTAATATGGTATACCGCGGGGTCTTGAAAATAGCAATGGTATCAGTTTCAATACCGTTATTAAAAAAAATGCAATGCACTCATATAAGAGACAAGGATTGAATATTAAATATAATTTATTTAATGCCTAAAAATGCTTGTGTGGTTGTCATCACGTAACAGTGTGTGTGACTTGGGCTCAAAGAAGAATACAACTTATGCAGTTTGGCAACATTTTTGGTTCCAACCTAATGAGAAGGGAGAGGTGTTTCAGTATTAGTGTTCGGTATTCAGTTTCTGAACTTTGTGGGCACAAGCCAACAGTTTGGTGACGCCGTCTGAGCCTTACGTCATCATTTTTAATTAGTCACAGTATTAACGTATAACGCAGTATAATAGGGAGGAAGTTTGACAATATAAAAATGTTGATATTGCCCAACTCTAACACACACACACACACACACACACACACACACACACATGTACATGTACACACACCTGAGCAACACATATGGAGGAAACACAGAGACGCAAGCTGGTGGGAGAAGTGGAGAGAATGTGTAGTGCATGTGTGTGGGGGGGAATCCAGTGTTATCCACTTAATTCCTTCTCCAGCAACACTCCCCACACACTGGATTAGCTCGTGGGCTTTGTCAATTCACTGTAGAGAGGCAGGGAGAGAGAAAGACTGTGTGTGTGTGTGTGTGTGTGTGTGTGTGTGTGTGTGTGTGTGTGTGTGTGTGTGTGTGTGTGTGTGTGTGTGTGTGTGTGTGTGTGTGTGTGTGTGTGTGTGTGTGCATAGAATTTCCAGTCATTGTTATAGACAGCATAGCAAAGCATTAGGTGTAGGAGGAGTTGGAGAATAGTATGTTATTTATCAATATCTTCCATATGCTCTGAGCATTGACTAGACTCATTCAATTACTGAGCCAATGTTCACTATAAAACACCATGCAAGATTTCCAAGTGACTGAATCATTTGCTGTAATCAAACTTACAGAAAGAGAGGGAAAAAAGGATGAGGGCAAAAGAGAGGCAGAGGAGGATAAATACATTGTGAGGGAGGAGAAAGAGAGGATGTAACAAAGAAAAAGTGAATGAAACTAAGCTTCATGTATTTGCAGTGCTTTTTTCAACATATGTGTTTGTGTTCCTCGCTGCTAAATACCAAGTCAAATGGTATGATATGCCATGCAGCCTTTGCGCCGTTTTATTCAATATTAAATAAATGAATAAATTCATGATTAAATCAATTAATATGCCTTTGAAATACATTATGAAATAAATGAATGAGGCAATAAATACATAAATAAGTAAATACATGTATATATTCATATAAAATTAACCAATTAGTTGAATGTATTAAAAATGTTTTACTTTTAATTAGTTTAGGGTACTTTTATTTCATAAGTCTATGTTTATTTATGTCTATGGACTTTTATTGTGTGCTGCCGGTCATGGTGCACTCTCACTTCGTCAGCTTTCTTTTGTCCACGGCTCTGTATATAATGTGAGAGATATGTACACCCCCTGATTAGCATATAAGAATCGGAAATAGAAAAGGGAAATCCATAAATGTGGCAAGGAAATACAAGTCCATGGAAAACGTGGCAGAGTACCATGAAAATTAAAATTAAAACATTTTAATACGTTTAACTAATTGATTAATTTTTATATGAATATTTACGTTTAATTTTTTTAATTTGTTTATTCCCTCATTTATTTATTTCATGGTGCTTTTTAAAGACATTTTTATTTATTTATTCATGTACATTTGTATTCTATGTCATTCTATGTCTGACGGATTTGCAACACAAATGCGTTTAGGTTGTTACCTTTTCAAAAACATTTCTCATTTTGGTGTTGAAATGTTACATAACGCACACTTTGCTTTCCAAACATCTTAAACAGACTTTGCAATTAATCAGTATGAACTGAAAGACAGTGGCAATGAGACATGGAAAAAAAGAAAATAATAAAAGATTAGAATGAAAGAATGGAAGGAAACGGGGTGCATGGGAGTGTTTGCATATTCAGAAAGCTTTTCCTCACACAAGTTTGTGTGGGCTTAAGGATGGAAAGCAGAGCAAAACACGGAACGTGTATTTTTAGTGTGTTTCCGGATTGTAAATGTGCGCTGATCTAAAGAAATTGAACAACTTCAGTGCTTATTTGATCCCAACCAAAATATGCCCATAACATATTATTAAAAACTTTGAAATAGATCAGTTCATCTGGTCATTTTTGTAACTTAATCTTGATCAGATAGTTTGTGATTTAAATAATAATTGTGCTGGTTTTATTAGGAAAAAGTTATTTTATAGCTGCTTGTGTTTAGAAAACATTTAACATTTGAGAAGTTTGGCTTCTTATGTTAAATAAACAACAAGGGTTTTGTAGAAAAATATGTTTGTATTTCTCAAACTAAGGTATGCAATACAAGTTTGTTTTGGTTACACTGCAAAACTAAAGTATTACATCGGCACAAGTAGCAAAACAACTCAAATGATACCCCAGCCTTACAGAGACATTAGTTTTAGCTGTAACTAATTCTCAGTATACTTATGGGAATGCACCACTGTCCTCATTTACCCCTTTCACAAGTCAGGCACATTCATGTTTTTTTTTTTTTCAAGATGTTCTTTTGTAGGCATTTAGATTTCTTCTAGCATGGTCTTGGAAACCAAAAACACAAAACTGGGACAACTGAGGAACCACAGGGGGTCAGAGAATCCAAAAAAACATATCCAGCAGAGAAAAATGTGGACTGTGATTTGTGTAGGCCCCCTACCAGCGCTGATGTTTGTCACAAAAATACATGAATAAACAGCCTTCTGTTGTTATTGCTAGCCCTCCATCATGAAACACATCTTGTCGCTATTTAACAGTAAACATCTCCCACTGACAGTGCACTCGGCCGTACAGTTCATCATCTGTTGCACCTAGCTGCTGTTGAGCTGCAAAAACTTGCTGTTTTTCTGTGCATGTTTGGGCAGAAATTGCTGAAGGTGTAAGTGTTCAGGCTACAGCGCTGCTACAGTTACTACAGCCGATACGCCCGAGGTTCAATAGATCAGCAAGTGTCTAATAAAGTTCTCTTACAAGAACAAAACTAAAAATTACTTCATGTGTGCGACAGAGTAGTAGTTTGTCTGATCACACAGATGTCAAACAACTAAATGCAGCCATGGACACAGACAGACACACAAAGACAGACACACACATACACTAAAGTGTGTACCGCATGTCATCTTTTGTGTGTGTGTGTGTGTGTGTGTGTGTGAGTGTGTGTGTGAGTGTGGGGGGGTGTTGTGTGTGTGTCTCTCTCTCTTTCTCTCTCTGCTTCACAAACAGAACCATCATCAATACTGAACATCGGTCCAGATGCCCAGTAAATTTCATAACAGCTGGGCTTGTCAGTCAATGAGTGCAAGCACACACATACACACACACAGTGAAACAGTGATAAATGCTCAAAATCCTTAGAATAGCTTTTAATTCCGCAATATCAATGCATTTGGGAACCTTGCACATTCAATTCCAAATCAAAACATGACCACAATTGATTAAGTTTGTTTACAGAAAGTGAAGAAAAATTAATATTAGGCTTAGCAGTATTTGATATTTTCTTTAGAAACTCAAACATTTACTGTATAAACTGAAAAACATCTCAAGGTTTTGCTTTACTTTGAATCACTGCACTAATATTTAGGCAATATTTCGGAGAACTGCTCCCCATCGGTGTTGCATGGAGTTGACCAACTTCTGGCACATGTGAACAGGTTTTCCAGCCCAGGACAAGAGAACTACAATTCCTCAGCATGACTGGGTTTTGCCTCAGAAACAGCATTTTTGATGTCATCCTGCAAGTGTTTTATGGGATTGAGGTCTTGGGATTGGGCTGGCCACTCCATAACATCAACCTTGTTCATCTGGAACCAAGACTTTGCTTGCTTACTGGTGTGTTTAGGGTCATTGTCTTGTTGAAAGACCCATTTCAAAGGCATTTCCTCCTCAGACTAAGGAAATAGGACCTCTTAAAGTATTTTGATGTATTGAAACTGATCCATAATCCCTGGTATGCAATAAATAGGCCCAACACCACAGTATGAGAAACATCCCCATAACATGATTTTGCACCACCAAGCTTTACTGTCTTCACAGTGTACTGTAGCGTTAAATTCAGTGCAGGGGGGTCGTCGCACAAACTGTCTGCGGCCCCTTGACCCCCAAAAAAACAAGTTTGCTCTCATTAGTCCAAAGATTGGTGCACCATTTCTATTTTGGACAGTCAATGAGTCCTTTGGCAAATTTCAACCTGTCTTTTTTTCCAGCAATGGGACTTTGCAGGTTCTTGTAGCTGATAGCTTTGCTTCACATAGCCTTCTTCTGATCGTAACAGTACTCACAGGTAACTTTAAGTCTTCTTTGATTTTCCTGGAACTGATAATTGGTTACGCCTTTGCCATTTTGACTATTCTTCAATCCATCTGAATGGTAGTTGACCGTTTATTCCTACATCGCTCAGGCTTTGGATGCCATTTCAAGGCATTTGAAATCATTTTGGCTGAGCAGCCTATAATTTTCTAAACTTCTTTATATTTTCTCCCCTCTCCAATCAACATTTTAATCAGAGTCCGCTGGTCCTCAGAGCATTGTCTGGAATGACCCATTTTGCCGAGTAATTCAGTGTGAAATGCACTATAACCAGCATGCACCACATTTGCTTCCTTCCTTCCTTCTATATGGGCCATAATTGACACCTGTTTCTTCACAGAGTCAATCACCTCACTAATTGAACACAACACTACTATTATTTTGAACATGCACCTTTGAATTATAGATTCAATTACACAGAATGAGCAGCATGCATGTCATGACTGTTGGGTCTGTTGGTTTTCTATGACTCTACAACACTTACTAGTAAATTATTTGCAATGTAGAATTATCACTTCCACCAACCAGTATGATAAATGAGGTTAGTGATGTTGGACTGCTATTATTTTTGAACACAACTGTATATACACAAGCATGCATTGCTGTATATATGAAATAGAAGGAAAATAATGGAAACATCACAGGGAACAAATTGTGAATAGTTAGTATACACGTTAGCCGACAAAAAGCAGGTATCTAGGGGATATATGGGAGATTGGTTTAAACCAAGTTTCACAAGGCTTTTATGTCCATACACATCGACAATTTGTTGTGTGTTCTCAGACAAGAAGTTTAGTGTCCTCTTGTAAGAGCTAAAACATTTTTGTGGTTATAGAAAATAAAGGAGAAAAATGAAAAAGAACCTTCTGTTTATATTGTTCCAATTTAAAAAAGTACTTTTAAAAGGATATTTTTAGAATCCTATTATTATCTCTAACCATTTGTTTTCATAATTGATGTATTTTAAATCTAATTTTCATGATCAAAATAAGCACAGGTAGGTTCCCTGAATTATTTTGATGAAAATAAAAAAACTTAAGAATAGATCCTGAGCTGTCAAGTCCCAATTACAAAGGCATCCAAACAGAGGACTAAATGCTAATTAGCAGCATTCATCTGATTTAAGGAGTCTGACAATCACCATGTTTTTCAAAGCAACAAGAGGCTTTAAACAACACGACGATGAAGTTCCAAACAGGATAATTCTAAATAGATGCGTACATCTTAGAGCTCTGTGTGGATTACATTATTACCATGAGAGGTTTGAAGATTAGTGATTACTAACTGAGTGACCTCAGCAGTTTGTACATCAGAAGTGAACATGTGACTGATCTTCTCTGGCTGCTCCTGCTATGAATTAAAAACCCTACTGTATTCTGGGTTAAATCTGTGGATGATTTTTATTGTATTCAGGTAGATCAGCTGATGGTTGGTGCATTTATCTACTTGTCACACCTAGATTATAGGACTTGTGTAAACAAGAGTTTACATGAAAAGTCAAGAGTTACTTGGGATGGGTTTTACCTGTTTTTTTCTACTCTGGATTGTTTCATATGTTACTATGGTTACCCCAGGGCCATAGTAAATCACTTAAGCATTTTGAGGAGTGATTGACATTAGCAATGTGCAGAGTCACAATGAAACTGCTGACCTGCTCTTGTAACGCAGATGCCCTCTGGAAATGGCTTAAACCTGGAAAATGATTTAATGAAGCAAAGAGAGCGGTCTGAAAAATCACGACAGCGTATTCCGAACACGAACAGACTACAGCGGAAACATACTGAAACACGGAGAGAATGAGGGAGTTAAAAAAAGAAAGTTAGAGAGAACAGGGTAGCCAGGGAAAAGCTATGATTATAATTGGAAGGATAATTAGAGAATAATGATGATAACAATAATGAAACCATTTTGTTTAGGACCAAAGCAATCACAATTAACAGAGGAAAGCTAACTTTAAATCTGTATTTTTCATTTCAGTGATTTAATTTCAATATTTCCTATCCATGGCCAAATTTATAATTATTTTAGCGATTCGACTGTTACACATGTAGATAATTGTCGGGAGAGACAGAATGTGGCACCACAGGAAGCGCTGTCACTGATTGTTGTAGGTCTTACTCAGCTCGTCACAGGACACTGGCGACTAGATATTTATTTGACAAATCTGTAGAAGGACTTCTATTAAAAAAGCAAAACATAATCTTGACACCAGTGGGGGCGCTACAGCATGCAACACTTCAAGGAGCATAATCAGAGTTTCTGTTTCTTTGTTAGTCACAACATTCATAGAGACATTTTCAGTTGATGTGTGTACTTGCTTGTGTGTTAGTAAAGAGAGATGAAGGACTGAAAGAAGAAAAGAGATGAGTGGGTCAAGGGAAGAAAAGAGTAGGTTTTTCACAAAATGCAACAGGAGTATTTTGAAAATCGTATCTGCGGCAATCATACAAAACTCTCTGTGGAACAAGGAGCTAATAGGTTGACTAGCTGACTGACCGTCTGAATGGATGAATGGCTGGCTGACTAGCTTAGTGACTTTCCATCCATCCGCCCGCCTCTCTCCCTCACTCTGTGTGTGTCTGTCTGGATGTCAGGCCCATTAGCTCATTAGGCGGTGCGTGTGATTGGAATAAAAACTAAGCTGTGACACACACACACATTCAACCCATCTTTTCTTTGTCTGTCTTTGTCTCCACTTGCCCTTTCTCAGTCTTTCTGCTGCCTATTCTTTTTTTTTGCTTCCTTTTGTTGTCTCCTCCCTAGCAATTGTTGCTCTCTTTTCCTTCCTCCTTCTTTCACTTCCTGTGTGTCCCTGACTATCTCTGGCTCTATCTATGTCTTAATGTCTCTTTACTTCTATACCACCATTATGGCTAGTAAAATATCCATAATAAAGATCATAAAAGTGGGAAAAAGGTGGTGCACTATTTTATCTAGATTGTCAAACAGTATCAGTATAGGACTAGGTATAGATTACACTGAATGATCATAGGCTCACGACACTCACTGGGTTATAGAAAACATTTATGAAGTTGCTATAATTTTCTCCCAGACCTCAGAGAAAAATGATCATGCAAATCACAGAAGGATGTAGTGCCTACAAGTGGATGCAGCTGGCAGAATTGTGTGTGTGTGTGTGTGTGTGTGTGTGTGTGTGTGTGTGTGTGTGTGTGTGTGTGTGTGTGTGTGTGTGTGTGTGTGTGCGTGCGTGTGCGTGCATGCAGGGGCTGCTTAATTCTAAGTTGGCATAAGTATCCAACTATACATTATGAACATTAGGCCACAAGTACATTATGAATTTTTAAAAAGGCTGCAAATAACTTTAAACAGCTGCCAGTAAGCATCAAGGTGGCTGAAAACTTTACAGAAGTAATACTGTAAGTAAGTAATGTTTTTCATCTAATAAAAAGTTAGAAAATTCATGGATGAAAGTTATTTAAAGAATTATTTTATCAATAGCCATGAATAAGAAGTAGAAAAGTAACAAGCAAAGCTGGATGCAGCCTGCATTGGGTCCTTTTAGCGCTGGACCTGTCTACCCGGCCAACAGGAACAGATGAGGCCTCTACATAGTTTTTTTTTTACTGTAGCTTTACTCGGGAAGCTAGCCTCAGTTCTGTAATTCAAAGGTCACTGTTTTTAAAACACTGACCAAGCAGGAATGTCCTTTGAGTAATGCTACCATTGTGCTGACCTTGATCGAGGGAGAAACATGTTTTGCATAATCACGCTGGAGAACACAACCACAACAGTGTACAGCTCTTTTGTGGCGAATAAAGTTACAAGTTTAACCTGGCACATTATTTATTGTGCTGATGTGTGAGCTGCACATGACACATACTTGATGTGACCACAGCATATGTTGCCAACATGTTGCTTTGTTGGATGTGGGAAACAGTGGATACAGTCATGGCTCTCTGAGCTGCCTCATCTCTCCCTCCTCCTCCTCCTCCTCCTCCTTCTCTGTCTTCGTGACTTTGATTATGTCTTGCTTTTTCTCTCTTGCTTACTTTTGTCTATTTCTATCTCCCTTCAGTATCTCTGTTTCTGTCTTCTGTTTACATCTCTCTCTCTCTATCCTTCTTTCTCTGTCTGTCTTTCTGTCTATCGCTCCCTCTCTAGCTATGGGTTCCTATGGTGACAGGTGTCCGGTCATTCTTTTCAGTTGCTATGGTAACGGACTACAGTTAAAATCCTGCTCTCTGATCTTTGTGTCCTGTCATTAATGTAGCTCTGTGTGTGTGTGTGTGTGTGTGTGTGTGTGTGTGTGTTTCTGGGTTGTACACAGTATCTAGACTTGCATTGAAGTAGCCTACATCATTCACAATTACAGTAATTCACACATGTATTGCTGGATGGAATAATATTTTTATGACAGATAAAAATAGGGACAAAGAGATGGACAGAGACACCACTAAAAGGGGGGAAATCATTAATAATGGAGACTCTTCTTTCTTTTTATTGTGCAAGTTACAATGCAGACTCTTTTGCTTGCCCTGCGCTCTGCTTACTTTATTTTGCTCATGTTCTTGTTCATTCTGCTATAAATTGTGGACAGTGGAAAATAAAATCTGTCTGATTTCTGAAAAACACAATAGGCTATTACCATATTTTTCAACACTTCATTATTTCCTTAATTCTTCAGTACTATGCAAGCGCGGCACAAGGGTGTTGCCTGAATTAAAGTGTCTGGAACCCTGGGACTTAGCTGAAGCTAGTTAGCAGCAAGATGTCCATCCTCTCCATGGACAACTTCCACAAACTTCAGTTCAAAGTTCAGTGCTTTAAACCAAAATCTAGCCTTTAGAAGTTAGTATGTAAGTAAATGGCTTTTGTGGGAATTACACCACTTTACTATGGATTAAAAACAGTGTACAACCAGAGAATGCTAACACACAGCTAACTGACACCAACAAGGATACTAAGAAACAGAAGGCATGCCAGTCAGGCAATATTTCTGAAAGTAGTAGTAGTCCCTGGAACGCTCTTGGTGTAAAGCCTAAGAGTAAATTGATCCAGGCAGAGTGCTTGATCAACCCCTGTGCTTAATAGGACAGCCTTGAACAGCTGTGAAAGGTAAGAATAGATAAACCTCCCCATCAACACTGTGTCAAACTTGAGAACGGATTTGCACAATTGCTACAGGACCTTGACACTTGGTTATACAAAGACAAAAGTACAGCTTTTTTTCAAGTTAACGACCTGCATGTAACGGAGACCACACACAATAAGGGGCACACTTGGGACTGATTCTGCTCAAAGATTGTTGATATTTGAACGGCCAAAAAAATACAGCCCCCTCTTCATAAACTCCATCCCACAGATTCACTGACAGAACTATTGGACGGCAGGTTCAAATGCTGCCTCCCCCTCTACCATCAACTGTCGCTGCCTGGAACAGTCTTTCTGTTTGTTTCCATTTACACAGCCAGCGCTGTGTATTAACACCGGGTTTTTAAACCCACACAGAACACAGAGAGCTAGGTGACCGTGAGAAGATATTCATTGATTTTGACAAAAAGTTTATTGGCTTAACACCACTACCTTTAACCCTTAAAATGTTAGTAAAGGTTGTGGTGGTGCTTTCTGTTGTTGTTTCTCATCCACCTCTGTGCACACAAATGTTCAATTAGAGGTTATCAATGCTATATCACTGAAAACAGCAGTGACATTCAGGTTTTTTCTTACACATCCGCTCCCCTCTTGGGCATATTGTAGATAATTTCATACCAAAAATTTGTTGGTTTACATCTCTCTCTCTCTTGGTTTGTCTGTGCACAAACCAAGTCAGAAAACTTGGTGTAATTATGGACTCAGACATAAATTTCAATGGCCACATTAAGACAATTACAAAATCAGCCTGTCACTTTAAGAATATATCAAGTATCAGAGGTTTCATTAAGATTTAGAAAAACCTTTTAATTAATGTACAGTACACTAGTCGCCATTGGCGTAACAAGCCAACACTGGGCCCTTATGCAGGATTATCAAATCTGGCCCCCCTACTACAGCATGCTGTGATGGCGCAATGTCCACGAGTAGGATAACAATGAACAGGACACCACAATAACAACAACAACAAAAGAAACTTGTGAATGCACACCATAAAAAATGAAAAAACACATAAGGGCAGTCCCTACAGGATTTTGCGGCCCTTTTTCAAGATTGTTGCAGCCCAAAATGACTGATTTAAAAGTTGCAATGTCTTTTGTTTGTTACAATGAAGTTGCAGAAAACAATCAATATCTTCCAGTCACGCGGGCCCCTGATTGGTCTTGGCCCGTAAGCAACTGCGTACCCTGCTTACCTATAGTTACGTGTCTGGTAGTCGCAACAACTGTAAAGTTGTCTTCACAGTTCTCTATTAAAAGTCAATAAGACATCTGCTCAGTTTTCAGATTTTTACACAGGCTTTCTGTATTTCAATTAATTGACTTTAAGATTGACAAAATATATTTCCGATCTGCTGTTTCCTGATTAATCTTCCAGACCTCTCGGATAGCTCGGGACAAGGTTGCTTACTGAGCCCAGAGACAGCAGAATTTGTTTTTCGTGCACCAGATATCTGGCACAAACTTAAGATCTTCTCCAACTCGAAGTTCTTTTAAATTAAGGCTAAATATGTTTCTGTTTGCCACTTTATTTATTAAATGTTGGGCTATTCGTATATATCTTTCAATGTAATTCTTCTTTTTTTATCTGTTCAATTTTAATTTAACATAGTTTATCTTAGATTTTATTTTACTTCTTCAAACCTATTTCATTGGGCCATTTTATTTGTTGTCTTTTTATATTACCTTATGTTTGTTTTCCTAATGCCTTTGATGTCTTATGTAAAGTGCTAGGAATTGATACTATACAAATACACTTGCCTTGCACACAAACACAGAGTTGCCATACTTAAAATGCTATAAATCGAATTTTTTTTTAAAGAATCCTTGTAAATAGGTTTTCCACAGTGTTAAGGTAAACCTCTGAATCAGGGCTTTCCTTTTCATGGCATGCTAAATTATGCATACACTACCCTTCCTATATATACACCGAACATATACTGTATATGCAAACCCTATTTCTTCAGAGAACACAGGGTTGACCGTGATGCAACACCCCTGGAGGAATTTGGAATTCAGTGCCTTGTTCAAGGGCACTTTAGAATTATTTTGTGAGCAGACACCTTTTATTGCAGAAAACATCATCCTGTCACAAACTTTTCTTTAGAAGGGAGAGAGCAAAGGGCTGGTAGTCAGTGCAGTGTCATCAGGCTAGTTTTTGATTCAATGCCTTGTTCAAGGGCACTAACAGGCAACCACTGACCGGCCATATTACACAGAGACCAGAGACCTGTAAGGCCTAGATATTTTACTGTAACCTTCCAGTTCGTACTCAACTACTGTATCTTGAGGCTTGCTCTTTGTATCTATAAAGTGTGTAATCCTGTATTAAAGCATAAGGCCACAGTATTGAAGCTATTCAGGTCACAGGGCATCCAATATCTTGAGAAAGTTGAGTAGTGATAATGTTAAAATGTCAAGGGATTAAATAAAATGGCTGCAAGTAATTTTTCTAATTTCATAGTATAATAAAATAAGATGCAATTTAGAAGAAAGTTACATTAGCAGAAGTCACAAAGTATTACTTTTATTATTTGAGACAAAAATGTAAGATTTGTGAGTCTTTTGAATGTTATAAATGTTGCACCTCATGTTATTCTTTGCTATTACAAACATTTGTTTTACTGTATCATCTCCATGTCCTGATGACAGTTATGTAATCATCTAGTCCAGAACAGCTACTAAATGGACCTTGTGGTATCAATGTTTACTTTATCATAACTGTTTGCACCAATACAAATTCAATTAGATTTATTTTTATTGATCACCTTTTATCCACTCTAAAATTGTTAATATCTAGTTTAGAAGAGTACATTACATAATTTTTAAGTTAGGTAACAATTTTAGTAATATTACATCATGAATATGCCTTTAATATAAGCATTTTGTCTGTTTAGTCACACCTTTTAAATATAAACTTTAAAGTTATTTAGGAGCTTAACTCTTAATGTGGTGAAGCAAAGGTACTTTAGGTGTTGAACTTGATTTTGTTACCATAGTGATTGACTTTTATACTCAGTTTCTGTTCACTGGTTTTGTCCTTGCTAACTCAGAAGTTAATTGGTTAACAAGAAACTGAGGACTATGGAGGCGGGGTTAATGTCTGATATGCTAATTATTGCCATGGAAACACAGTCCCAGCAGGAAGCAAGAAGGCAGTGACTAATGGCCCACTCATCTGATATACCATTCAATTTCTCCTTCTCTCATTATTCTTCTTTCCATAGTCTCTCTCTCTCTCATCTGAAATCCCACACATCTCTGTTTCCATTCTTCCTGCTGTCACTCATTTCTGCCCTCGGCCTCTCCTCGTCCACTCTCTGCCTTTATTGTCTTTCTCTGATTTTTCTTGTTGCTTGTGAAATTTACAAATTTGAAATAAGTGTTGCATTGCCAAAAATGCAATGAAATTAAAATGAATTTGAAGTAATTATGAGGCAAGAACAGTGCTAAAGAACTGAGACAACACACAATGACACATGCAACAATATACAGTTTAAATGCAATCTCTCATCAAGCAATACGCTCTCTCTCTCTCTCTCTTTTCCTCAAGTACTTAACTGTATGACTCATGTGTTCAGACACATTTTCATGTCTGTCAACCTGAAGTGACAAGAAACTCAAAGAAGCCCCTTTAAAGTATTAATAAAAATAGTTTCACATGTCTCCATGTGAAACCGTATCTTCCTGCGTCTCCTTCAAACTTTCTCTCACCGTCTCTGTGACTCATAGCTTTTTTTGACAACTCAGTCAACACGAGGAGATAAGAGACCACTAGTTAATTACTAGTCTGTTAAACACAAAGACAGGAGACAGCCTCTTCCATATCTAAAAGATGTGGGGGGAAAAAACAATGACACAGACTGTCTTTGATGTTGATGGCACACAATGTTTGAGAAGTCTTAATTAGCAGTGTAGATAACCTAAGTTATTACCGCAGATCCACCACGACAGATGAAGCTAATTGGGAAAACCCCACCAGCAGGGAACAAAACCTCTGTTAATTCCCTTCCACATGTTCTAAGCTTGACTACTTTTTTGATCCTGGGTCATATTTGTTGATGTTTGAGTTGACCGATCCCTCTCTTTCCTATGTAACAGTGATGAGCAACAGGTGGTGGTCCCATGATTGGTCTGTTTGAATGGATGCTGCCTCGCCCCTGGACAGTCTGACGACATCATTCAATTTCAGCAACCTGCTCTCCTTCACTAGCCTGGGAGCCAACTCAGAAAGTTTGACTGACTTATGTTACTTTGTTGTAACTATTCCACTGTAACAGTAGCTTTTTAATTTATTTTTCCGTTTAGTAGTCTAGGTCAAAGACATTTGTCTTCATGGTCAAAATATGGGGTGTTGTAGTTGTGCAAAATGTAATATATTTACTGTATTTAATCAAAGATATATATTATATAAAGGAAACATGCTAAGTTGAAATACTATATTTTCTGAAAAAATGCTAAAGTCAGTATTTTGAAATTTCCATTTCATGATAAAATGTCTGTAATTTGGCCTGTGTGATGGTATCAACTGACTAATCTGAAAGCCAGGCAAGGTTGCCAAAAACGCCTGTAAAAACGCAAACCCATCATGCTACAGTTGTAGTACAGCAATGGAAGCAGCAAACAAACAGGATCAACGGTTGCATAACCAGAGACAAGGTAAAAGACAGGTTAATATTGGAGATACATTTAAAAGATTGAGACAGCTTAGAGCATAAAAAGGACACCTGGTTGTCTCATTTATTCCTAAACAGGTTAGCGTTGAGCTTCATTCATTTTATATTAGGGCTAACGTAGGGATAGTCATTTTCATTCAATTCAAGATGCATGCACTGAAGTTAGTTACTCAAAAGAATTTAGACACAGCCGATGAGGTTATCCTGACTGGTGCTAACTCTGATATGCTAATACCTGGTAGCTAACCATCAATATGTAGGATCCATGAAGAGGTGGAAAAAGTAATAAATATTGTACTCAAGTAAAAGTACCTATACTTTGATGAAATAATACTCAAAGTATACGAAAAATACCAATCTGAAAAATTACTCAAGTAAATGTAATGAGTAGATCATTCAAAATGTACTTTAAGTAAAAGTTACTTAGTTACATTTTTTTTAAACTTTATTAGGGGGGGGGGGGGGTAATAATAAATTGAATTTACATTGCGCAACAAACTCAAAGCTGCTTTACAGGGCATGAAGATAATAACAAACAATGGACGACAAAATAAAACAAAACAGCAAAACAAAACAAGATTCAGGCACAGATGAGAAGGGAGGGGGGTGTGGGCTATGGATGAGAACTCTGTCTTCAAAACTGTGGAGTTTTGACTAGTGGATGCAGAGGAGACCGGCTGTGGTTGATCCGAGGGACTGTGAAGGTTGGTAGGGGGAGAATGTTAAAAACATGGAGACTCCATACTGATAACTGGCTCTTTAACTAGAAAAATATCTCAGACTAGGAGGCACTTCACTGAGGACTGATGTCAAAAGTCTGTGATTACTGAAACATGGTTGTAGTACAGTGTCCTGAAATAGCTGTTGTCAAGTAAAAATATCACTGTCAAAGAGGACTAATTAAAGAGTTGACGTGGAAAAGCCCAGCTTTAATGATGAATGGACTGATAAGCAAGCTATGCATTTGTCCTGTATGCCTCATTTGCAATGAAACGATACTGTTGCAAAACAAGACAACCAGCATCATCATCAAGAATGGCGAACATAACATTGTGTCATTCCCGTGCATATTAAGTAGCCATGCATGTGATTTGGTCTTAATGTATTCATAAGATTTACCGCACCAGAATTTGTCCAAATTTTTGAAAAGATTCCCGGCAAACTAAGATAAAGAGACTACAAACTGACAGCTTTAGCTTGTTTGTAAATATTCGCTATCTGCGGAATAGAGCTGTGTTTGTGTAAAACACAGCGGTAGATGAGTGGACTGAGCAGACAGAGCAGATTGAAATATCACTTTCTACATGTTTATGCCTGTCTATACCGGTTGAGTAAATAGACTTTTTACTCACAAAGGTTTTACTGCAGCCTACTTACAGTAACGAGACAAGCGTGAGTTCATCTGCCCCAGTGGCCATTGGTAATCCTCTTTGTAGGTTGTTGTCTTTGACTGTATTGTTCCCAGTCAGGTAGGCTACTGCGTGTTTTAACAAAAACACCGAAATAAAATACTTCAGTCAAAACACAATCAAGTAAATTTTAAAATACCAATTTAAAAAACTACTTGAAAAATTGTCAACTTTACTTTTTCACGTTATGAATAAAGCCTATGAGAACCGTGGGGAATCAACCCACTGCCGCTCCACTTCCCTGCTGACATTATGAAGCAAAACGCTTTTGTGAGATAACGTCCAAAATAATTGGACTTTTGGTTAAATTTTTGACAGGTTTTATTGGTTATGAAACTCTATGTGAGAGAGAAATTTGGTAATAATTTATCCTTGTTCAGGTAGGGCCTAAATTAAACCATGTTTTTATTCTTTTACATTAGTTAGCTACTAGAACAGCGTCTTTAAAAACATGACCTGCAAGAAAAAAGAAAAAAAAGAGTCATTATACCCAGCACTTTAAGAAAATGCACTTCCGAAGGCGTCTCTGTCCCTTGCACATTTCAAACCAAACTGCTGCCTTTGCTAGAAGTAATACTCAATATTCTCCCCCCTGCCGAAATTGTTCCCTCGGTTCTGTTTAGCTGGCAAAGCCACCAGAAAGTGACTGTGGTCTCTGTATTTTTAGCGGTCGTAGTTGCAGTTAGTCGACTGTCAGCTGGGAACCAAGCTCCTCAGGAGTACAGCTTTTTATAACCATTAACATCAGCCAACTAATGTCTGGCAATGCAAGACTAGCATCAAGATAACATTGACATTGTGTGATGTTTTGTTTAGTGTTCTCAACCTGGCAACTCCCGTGAATTTCAATGCTCATAAAGAGGGGCGGAGGGAGGCAACTCGGTATTTTGAATTTGGACTGCAGTTACCCTTTTCAAAGCTGTGGTTTTTAGCTAACTGACGTCTAATCATATGATGCAGGTGTACAGTGGTCATTTTTCATATGCCATATAAAAAACCTTGTTGCTGCTAAAAAAAATGGGCTCCCCCAAAGAGCCAATCTTATTCCAACTAAACTAATTGTATCCCTATATGCTACAAACGGTCAATTATTCAACTTCTCAGATGTTAAGCAGAAATTAAAAGATCTGTTGATCTTCGGTTTTGCATTTTCTGCTGCAGACAGATGGTCTCCTTTAGCTCTGGTATGGAGCGGATGTCAAGAGCAACGGCAGTCACAGAGACAATGTGACCTAACTTTTAATGCACAGATGCCCTACACGGCACATGGCACCGCACTGACCTTCCCTGCCAGAAGTGGTGTGGTTTAAATTTAAAAAAAATAAAACAATATAAAAAACAAAAAAATAAATAGAAACGTGATATGGTTTGTTATACTCATAAGACCAAAACCAATCGTTAGTATTTTATTCACTGTGTATAGACCAAATTGATAGGCACAGGAGACCTTCAGATCTTTGTGGCTGCAGGTCCTCTGTGGTCCTCCCATGAGGCCCTTTCACCCAACATACAACACACAAGTATCTTTTGAACGTTATTTTTCTGTGTTATTTCTTTACCACTTCATTTACTGGTATAACCACCTAAAATGAACATTATGACTCCAGAGGGAACAGTTGCTGCTGGATACAAAAGTGCATTGTTGGCATTGTTGTAGCAGTGGCATAGGCAGAAATACTTTGTTGGGCGGGCCAGTGCAAAAGTGAGTGGGCCGTTTTCAAAAAGAAGTGGAAGTAGCAAAAAAAGGACAAACTGAAAAAACAGCAACAATTTCACCTTCCAACATGTAGTGTATTACAATGGCAATAGCAATACTGTTTACAACATGCTTAACCAAAATAAGCTCAGTCAAAAAAGTTTTTACACAAGAATATAGAAAAACTTGTTGATTTTAATCTATTCAGGTTAAAATATATTTGCCGACAGAACCATCAGCACTGGCTCTGCACAGCACTCTGCACAAAGAGGCAACAAAACATACAGCGGAGAATGTGTTTATATACTGCATGACAGAATAGCCTACATCAGACAGAAATCCCACATGTAATATATCCTTGTGAATTCATAACAGCTTTATTGTTTCAGGACTATGGTCAGATCATGGCAATCAAATGCACTAGCAGCAGTAAAAGAAAATCAAAGAATAAAAACTTCCACCCAAGTATTGTTTGAATTACGAAAGATATAATGAAAGTGTCCAGCAAAGTGCCAAATCTGAGACATTGGCACTCATTAATGAAACGTGTGTACGACCTAAGACAGGCGTAGGACGGGCGTACGCCGATGTCTACGCAAAGCTTGGCATTTATCAATTTGAACGGAAAAAAACTCACGACTGGTCTGAATAAAAACATGTAAATAAGAACATATTACCTGCAGGATCTTTGCTAGGCTAAACTAATTTTGACTAGATTTACAGAACGCACTGAGATGAGAAAGGTATGAATCGACTTGTCTAACTCTGGGGGATACGGTGAATAAGGTAAAGTCCCAATAAGTCGGCATGTTCCCTTAAAGTGTTGTTAATGGCCACAAGTGAACGATGTATTTCTGCCATTGATCGACATATTTCGGCTTGTTTTCCAGCCCCTCTGCTGTCAGGAGACAGGGTCAGGGTGGTGGTCCAGCATGGGCACAGCTGTTGCCTGGCTATGACTCACAAAAAAACAAAAGTAAAATAAATTTTAAAAAACGGCATAAACTACACTACCATGTTTATTTAAATATAGGTACATATAGATATGTTGTAGATAGTAGGGGCAAGGCCTCAAATCCAAAAATATATTGGGATGCGATATATAAATTACGATTGTTGCATTTATAAATGTACAACCATTCTTACACTGGGATTAGTGTGATATGAACGTTTCATGAATCCCACGTGAAGCCTGTTGTAAGAGGATTTCTGTGCTCATATCTGCGCTGGTTTCTACGTTAGGTTGATAAATGAGGGCCATTGTATAGAGCCCACAGTCACTTACAAATAAGTTATCTTCTTATTTAATGTGGGCAAAACACAAACACGTTTCAGCTAGAAGCCATCATCAGTGTTCGCGATTTCTTACTACGAAGGTTACCACTAGGTTAAAAGAAATGTGAAACACGTTTCGGCGGGTTGCTTGTTTGAAAAGCCATGATGTCTCTTTCTTTCTCAAAAGCGGGCAAAGCAGAGAAAGGGGAGGTAACCTTTCCCCTTATGACCTCATATGGAACAGATTCCAGATTGGCCCATCTGAGTTTTCATTTCCTCAAAGGCAGAGCAGGATACCCAGGGCTCAGTTTCCACCTATCACCATTTGTAGCTACTGGGGGACCATATGCAGGCTGGGGGAACATATATTAATGTTAAAAAACATCATAAAGTTACATTTTCATGCCATGGGACCTGTTTTGTTTTAATAAGAAGAGAAGACACATTAGCTAAACACACAACTAATCCTGATCCTACTTTTTTTTTTTTTAATCATACATTTCAATATTTTTCCTGACACGAAGTATTTCGGTCAAACTTGGCTGGAAGCACAGTGAGTAAAGTGGCCAGGCCAATGCCGCCCTGGCCCATTACTGACTACGCGTCCGAGTTGTACTGCCTGTAGATTTCCCATTGTGAGTTCATGTTTGGGGTTTCTTTAAGACAGTCTCAACACAATCTACTAAACCAGATTTCATCCTGTTTTAAAATTAAGTTGCGTAATGACCTAGAGCAAATGAAGGAGATCTTTGGCATACTTGGACAGACAGTTTTTAGTCCGTAAGTTCCGACTAGAAGTTGCCATGAACCTAGAGTTGTGTTATTTAATACTATTAACCAGGTCATAAATTCATGCACTTCTGCTCCGAAAGATGTGTCAATCAGTGCATGTATCAGGAGAATCACCAGTGCAAATGTTAAGGTGATTTACCTGCTTCTCCTTGACACTCAGCTGTGTTTGAGGTATTTAAGCCAGTTTCTCTGACGTTACTTAGTGTGGTTGTACAACACATAAAACCTACCAACTGTCCCTTAGACATTGTCACCGCCAGAATGGGGAAGGAGGTTTTTAATAGCACCATCGGGGCGCGTCTTCTTAGTCGTTTTATTCCTGTCTTAGTTTAGGTTCTGTCCCAGCTGCCTTTAAACATGCCGTGGTCAGGCCCCTACTTAACAAGCCTAATCTTGACCCTACAGTGCTGTCCAATTTTAGACCAGTCTCTCATCTGCCATAGTTTTCAAAGGATTAAAAAAAGATTGTTTTAATACAGTTACAAGTTTTTTTGCAACTGAACTCTGTTTTTTGAAAAATTTTAATCTGGTTTTAGATCACGTCACAGCAGTGAATCTCTACTCTTGAGGGTACATACTGATATTGCCTTGTCCGTAGATGCCGGGAATCCTACTGTTTTAGTTCTTTTGGACCTCTCAGAAGAGTTTTATACAGTGGGCCATGCAGATCTTCTCTCTCACGCATTGAGAATTGTGTAGGCATCAGAGGCTTGGCACTGAAATGGTTCAGCTCCTATCTGTCAAATAGCAGCTTTTCTGTTATGATTGGTAACCTCTCCTTGTCAGTTGCTCCTCTCTCTTGTGGGGTACCACAAGGATCCCTTCTTGGCCTTATTCTGTTTTCTTTATATATGCTGCCTTTAGAGGCGATTATAGGAAAGCACAACCTGTCTTTTCATTGCGGTGCAGATGATTTTCAAATGTATTTGCCTATGAAAGCAAATGACAGTGTTGCACTAAACTCCCTGCTTATTTGTATCACTGATATTAAGTTGTGGCTTTCAGACAACTTTCTTAATTTGAATGAAGGTAAAACGAAGTGTATTGTTTTCAGTACTCCAGGAAGGCAGAATGGTCCAGCTTTGAGTTTGGGAGCTCTGGCATCTTACACAAGATCAGCTATCAAAAGTTGGCGGGTTACTTTTGATTGCAGCATGAAATTTGATAAGCAGATCGGTAATGTTGTTAAAATTAGCTTTTTCCAGCTTCGTCTGCTGGCTAAAGTTAAGCCTTTTCTGAACAGGCACGACCTACAAAAGGCCATTCATGCTTTTATTAGTTCAAGGTTGGATTACTGTAATGCTGTCTATGTTGGTCTGAATCAGACGTCCAACTCACGCCGCTCTCAACTTGTGCAAAATACTGCTGCTCACTTTTAAACAAATACATCTAGACATGCACCCATCACTCCCGTTCTCTATGCCCTGCATTGGCTCCAGGTGCGTTTTAGAATAGATTTTAAGATTTGATTGTTTGTTTTTAAGGCTTTAAATGGTCTCGCCCCAGAGTGTTTGTCTGAAATTTTAACTTTGCGGGAGCACAACCGGTCATTGCAGTATTCAAATCAGTTGGTTTTATAAGTCCCATGGTCCAGATATAAACGGTGGGGAGATCAGGCTTTTGCAGTTGCTGCCCCAAGAGTCTGCAAAAAGTTACCCCTAATATTTGCACTGTTACAGATGTTGCTCTTTTTAGGTCCAAACTCAAAACATATCTGTTTGGTCTGGCTTTTATTACAAAGCAGTGGTGAGACAATTTAATTATTTTGTTTCTTTGTAACTTTTTTGGATTTTACCGTTTTCTATGTTCACTCTTTCTGCTGTATGATGTGATTTACTCATTCTGTTAAGCACAAAGTGTAAGGTGCTATACAAACAAATTTTGATTGACTTATTGACTCACAACCTGGTTAGCGTTCCAGAAAAGTCACGACAGACCCTTCGAGCTAGTGTTAGTTAGCGGCTACCAAATGGTGATGTTAGCTAGCGCTAGCTAGGGTTAGCTGATACTAGCAAGCAAGGTCTCAGCTTACCAAAGGGGGCGGTGCATGCTAGAAACTCTACAGGGTGCCCAAACTTTTGCAGATGCCATTTTTCTGTTATTTTAAAAGTGTAAATGATGGAAATAAAATCTAACTTTTTGTGAAATATTATATGAATGCCTAATCGGTCATTTGATGCCTTTTGGAGATTTTTCTTCTTTATGCACATTAACAACATTTTTTACCTGGGGTGCGGAAACTTTTGAGGCAGCCTGTATGTCTATTTCTATTTCTCTCCGTCTTTCTATCAATGGCGTCTGCATCAACAGGTGTCGCCATTGTTGTTTACGTGTGTGTGACGTTAAAAACTGTAACGGGGAGTACAATTATCTGTTACGATTTTATGGGTAGTAAGTTACGGGTTTGACTGCAATTCCAGAGCACTTTCACTGGTAGATGGTTGTGAAAACACGTGTTACGGGGTGACTGGAACGCAGCAAAAGCCAGCCCCAGTGCCTGGTTAAATTAGCAATGACAGTGAAGGAGAGGCAAAAGCCTCATGAAGCCCTGTCTGGATCAGAAAATCAGCAGCAAGCCAACATTTTGGTGGATGAGGTGGTCATCATCACTCTGCATGCAATATTGACTGTGGTCCTCCATCACTCAGTCTGTGTTCAGAGCAAGTAAACATCAGTTGTTCCATTACTCCACCACTGCAAAAAATATCAAGGGCCATATATGCTGGAACAATGGTGCCGTCTCACAGTTTTTGTTGCAAAGCAATTACATTTCTTTCTCGCCATGGAGTTACCCAACACATTTCTAGATTGTTCTAGGCTATTAGCTCAAAATAATAATAAAAAAATCAATGCACAGACATCTGGTTCTGTAAGAGGCTACTTTCAATCCACACAAAACAACACAAGCCCATTTAGCTGCAGAAACACACACACACGCAAAAGTGTTGGCCAAAGAGCAGCAGTTCTAAAGCCGAAAGGAAAAAGAGATTACTGTCTCATTCTCCCTCTTATTCTGTTGTTCACTGGTTATCTTTCTCTTCTTTCCATCTATCGTCTCTCTCTTTCTCTGCCCTTGGCAATGTCATGATAATAAAAGCTAAAGAATACATTTGAGTTTCAACTCCCTCTATTTCTCTCTGCCCCCTTTGGCCTGCCATTATATCACACACCCACCCACCCACACACACTGATACGTACATTATACACACACTAGTATATCAAGTTGTGACTGAATTACATTTTGACTGATAGTGCTCTTGAGGGCAAAGCAATGATAACTCACATGTGTGTGTATGTGTGTGTGTGTGTGTGTGTGTGTGTGTGTCTTTAGTTAGGTAGTTACAAGGTTGCAGGATTTACTTTGTGTGTGTGTGTGTATGCGTGTTGTTTATAGGTTGCTCTGGTGTGGCTGATTGACTATTAATAATGTACTTACATTCTTCAGTTATTATTAGGTAAGATGGGCCACTTTCCTGCCCAAACAATACTGAAAGAAGGTATAAAAATACTGCTGCTCTCTTGCTGTCTGATATGCAGCATTTTGTTCATTTCTGTTGGGAAGCTGCAGAGCTTAGACTTTTGCCCTCACCTCAAAAGTCTTCTGTCTGTAAATGGTCTGCGATAAAGTCCAGACAGGGAAAGCCACAGGGGCGTGGGCAAGTCTGCTCACTTTAAGACAGCTTTCAATAGTGTCTGTTTACACACAGACACTAAGACTGTTTAAAAACTCCCCCAAAGGAGCCTGATTAATTGGTAATGATTTGCTAAAATTGATCTTTGAGTTAATGAAGTGGTTTCATCTTTGATGATAATTAGTAACCGTGACCTGCTGTTCCAGTTAAATACAAAGTTTTAAGTATGATCTTAAAACACAGTAACAGAAGAATGCATGAACATGAACTAGCTTGATGTGGGGCAACAAACAACAAAGTTTGATGATGCAAGGATAAAGCTAGAACAAGTTCAAAACCCATGTGTCATTTGTCATTTACAATACTGTCATGAGTATAATCACTGGAAAGCAGTCGCTGTGGTATTTGAACAGTAGAGTACAGACAACAATTCTGCAAAAAAGAGATGTCAACTCCTAGGATACTTGATAGGAAGTCACTGACATTGACAGTTTCAGATGAAGAGCAATATTGGCAACATTGGACAAATACATATTCTCCTCAACCATCATAACTAGGCCTGCATGATTATTTGTTAAAATCGTGATCTCGATTCACCCTCTTCACAATTTGATCTATAAATAACTGATTAAAAAAATAATTTTAATAAGTCTCATTTAATTTTACGATCCGGCAGCATCACAAGCACTACTACTTTCTTCTGTGAGTTTTAAACAGACTGTATAAAATAGGTTTTAGTGCTCTCAAGCGCTGCAATACTCCCCCTTCTTTTCATTGAGGCCTCTATGTTAACAGGCTTGTGGTGATGAGCAATTTGCCATAGGTGCCAAAACAAAATCAGTGTTTGGTTCTGCCAATTAGTTTTGTTTTGTGATGGTAAAAAAAAAAAATCATGGCAGAGAACAGTGTTATCAATTCTAAGCAAAAAAATTGAGATTTGTATTTTTCCCATAATCGTGCAGGTATAACTATGTATCTGTGTATTATTTAAGAGACTAAAACAATCACACAGATGTGGATCAATTAACTGCAAATGACAATCCAAAACATTTTCATTAAGCATTTCACAGAAGGAGATATTCAGGTTGAAGTGCATAATCACCTCATTATGCCTAAAATGTACTTGAGATGCAAAACAGTGCAGGTGCCCTAACACTAATACATGTGTCATCAATTGCATGGTGCTCAACAAGCAGACAGGTGTTTACCACTGCAACTCTCTCATGTGGGTTGTGGCATTGTTGTGTTATAGTGGACATCTTTTTACAGCACACTAAATGTTGACAAAGTGATATATTCAATCTTTCAGGAAAATTATAGCTGCATCCACAGGGAATGAAAGCAAATTGGTTTGATCAGCCTTACAAACAATAGCAGTCCCTGGGACTTAATCTCAATCTAACTAAACACAGCAGGACATTCAGCGCTGCCAAAGACGTGATTTCTTGTAAAAGGGTTGTACTGTATCCGTGACCCCCCATAAAATCCAGACACTTATGCAAAGGCTCACTAAAGGTGAGCACTACACCCAATAAAAGCATGTTACACCTGCATTTCCTTTATTTTCGTACTTACTTTTATGACACAGCCGAGCTAACAGGAGAGGTGGTTGGCAGGTTTGTTGTTTCCTACACACATTTTTTCCCCACAACCTCCGATGTCAACAAGTCAGTTCAATTTGATCAAATTTGACTTATGATGAATGCAACCGGGTCATGATAAATATTGTACAGAGCATGTAGCTCGTTGTTTACCCACTTATTCACACACCTGAAATACATACTTAAACAAGATGTGTAAGCGCTAACAATGGCAATAACAAGCAGAGTTGTTGACAGGTGGATTGCAGTTTCTCCTCTTTAGATTATGCCTGAAAACAGATAGTTGACAAAGGAGCAAGGAAGAGAATAATAAGGCAAATGAGCGCGATGGTGTGAAGGTAACATAAGAAATTTTCTAAAGAAAATACAGTTTAACTGTTATAAGACGGAGGGTATGTGAGGATCTGTGCTTACCAGGGGAAAAGAAGGCAGGTGAGTTGATCTACAGTACAACCTGAGAAGAGATGTGTTCAGCTCTCAGTATTAGTATCCACCCCTCTCATAAGCCCTGAAATCACTCTGAGTATTGAAATAGAGAGGAAGATAAAGCCACAGAGGAAAAAGGACAGAGAGACAATCCTGTGTTCTAGTAATTAGTCTGTAGAAAGTGAGCTGGACTATAATTCGGTCAGTCAGATAGATGTCTGCCCTCCAGACATTAGGTTTAGCCATTATCTGCACTCATCCCTCCACTTTCCATCCATCCATCCCTTTCCCTCTCACTCTCCTCTTTCCACCAAATTTATCCTTGTACCGTGTCCCACCATCCATCCATCCATTCTCCCCCCCATTTCCTCCCCTATGTCCTCTCGCCACTCCTCCACACATTACATCTATCTCATCATTTATGCTCAGCCATTCCATTCCTGCATCCACTACTGTATCCCTACTCCTCTCTGTCTCCAGACATCACATCTGACCATATTTTAAACTCATCCCTCCAGTCCTCTCTATCAACACATCCATCTCCTCCTGTCTCTTCTCCTCTCCTCCCATCTCCTGCTGACATTAGATCAAGCCCATTACCTGCAGTACATACAGTACACTCACAGGAATCAGTTTATTTGTCACGGAAAGGACATTTGCAGGAACCTGTCTCTGTGACACTGATTGAGAGCTCAGAGCGTCACAGTACTAGAGTATTAACATGCAATAGGTAACTACAGGACACAGCACACAGACTTTCCACACATCACTTAACAAATACACAGTGACTTTCACCAGTGTGTGTTCAAGCCACATGGCACACAAGTATGAAGATAGGGCCGTCCCCCTACTCCTGCCCATTCATCTCCCCATCCCGCTTTCTTATCTCCATAACCTCTTCTCCATGCAGACATTAGATGGAGAGCAATATCTATACTCATTGCTCCACTCCTGCACACATAATCATCCATACCTCCTTGTCTGTCTGTCTCTCCTCCATCCAAAAATGAGATCTGAGCCCATTATCTACACTTTTTCCTCCATCCTTTCTATTCATCAATCTATCCATCCCTCCATGCTAGCTTTACCTCATTTTACCTGCTGTATCTCCCTTCTTCTTCCCCTCTCTGTCCATGTTCCCTTCTCTCTCTGGCAGATATTATGTCTAGCCATTATCTACACTCATCCCGCTGCTCCAGTCCATCCATCTATCCTCTTTCACTTCCCTCTCAACCTTTATGTCTCTCACCTACAGATAGTCACCTATTATCTGCACCACTCCCTCCATCCATCCTTACTTTATCTGGACAGACCATCTTAACAGTCAGCTGTGTAATGGGGATGTAGCACAGTTGTAAAAAGGTGTGCAATCTATGACCTCCAAAACAAGACACCAATTAATCCTCAGATATAAAAGTTGGTGTGTGTGTGTGTGTTTGTTTTGCATGCACAGAGCAATGTAAAGTAACTAAGTACAGTACATTCACTCAAGAACCGCACTTAATTAAAATGTTGAGGTTCTCGCACTTTTCTTTGGTATTTCCATTTAATGCATTATACTTTGGAGTACTCCACAACATTTCAGAGAATAATATTGCATTTTTTTTACTAAATTAAATATACTTGATAGCTATAAGTATTGGTTATTTTTCCAGATCAAGACTTTACGTAAAAACTAAATGCTGAATTTAAAAAAATACCATACATTTTTTGAGATTACTGTTCCACCAAAATGCTCTAACTAGGGTTTAATCCCGGGGAAACGGGATTCCCTGGAAATCAAGACCATTTCCCAAGAAAAAGGAAAAGGAAAATAAAATGAAATAAAAAAGGCAAGGAGTGTGCTTCTATTGTTGTCATACGGTAACATTGATCTTTGGTTAACTTTGAGCAATTATTTGATTTTGATACATTACGTGGGCTAGAAAGATAAACAAATAATGGATTGTCTTTTCCCGGGATGTGATTCATCTAATTTTCGGTAAAATGATTAAACCCAATTCTCACATGTTTTTCCATGTAAACCCCCAAAAGGTAAAATCATCCAAAACTTTACAAAACAAAGCAATTACGATTTCAAAAAATGCTTAGATTTACCCTAGATTTACACTGTTTAGTGGCCTGGCCCCTAGGTTGGGAGTCACTGGACTAAACTCGCTGATTGTATATAAAGTAGTTTAAACTAGCTTCATGTCAACCATCGATAGCGTTAAAATACTGCGTACACATTGATGCATCAGTATTAACAACTTAATATATTGTCATATAAAATATATCAGTGGCAGGGACAAAACAAGTAGTTTTACTTTGAAAATTAGGTACATTTTGCTGATAATTAAAACTACTAACTGCGTAACTACTTACAAAGTTTATGCTTGCAAATGCATTACCATAAAATAAAAATTTTACTCTAACAAAAAATAAATAATGAAATTAATAAACAAAAGGACCTGTTCATTGTGACGGATGTTTATATTAAGAAACTTTGAAGTCTTTGCAGAGTTGACTTTAATTGCACCCTGAGATTATATGAAACCAGTGGCCGCATGAAAGTTCCAAAATCAATTTCAAAATGTATGCCATGTTTAGGAAAATTGAGTAGTGTAATGTAAAATTTACATAATCTGTAGTCCATTTGCTAAAACATGTTTGTATAATTACTTGAGTACTCTAAGCATTCTGCATGTTTACTTTGGGTGTAAAGTCTCAGTTGGTAAAGTAAATAGGGTACCAGTTGTAACCGGGTAGATCCAATGTTTTCCTGCAAACACAAACTGAAGGTTAAGTGAGTCTTGCTTGTTTCATGCTTCATTGCAACCCCCCGTTTATCTCTCCTTTACCCTCCTCTCCTGCTCTGCAGCTTTGTCTGCCTGTCATTCCCTCACCAATGCCATGTATCTTCTTTATTCCTTCCCTGTGCCCTTCTCCCTCCATCCTCCCATATTGACTTTGCACTCTCACCTTTCTTTTCCCGTCCACCTAATGTTCTTTCTCTTTTGACCCTGCTGCACGCATCCATCTCGTTCTTTCATTCTGCATGTCCATCAATCTTGTTGCTTGCCTTCTTTCTCTCCTCTCGTCTCAAACCTTTCATCCTCCTCGCTCCTGTACTACATTCATCTGCTTCATTCTCCCAGCATTGACTCTGCCCTCATCCTTGAAGTCTATCCCACTTCCTGTTTCCCTCACTCTCCTTTTCTCCTCCAGGTCTCATCTGAGTTTGACAAGCCACTTCTCTGCTTGCTCTGCTGCTCTCTTTCTTATCTCTTGTTCCCCCTCCTCCTCCTCCACCTCCACCCATTCGTATTTCCTTACTACTATTGCTTTCAATCTTTAACTTCACTCCCTCCTCAGGTTACAGGTCGCAGTTTTGCTGCAGAAAAAAACAAGATTGTGGTCGTATAAATCTGTTCTGTAGATATGCTCATGTAAGATAGAAGTTCATATGCTTAATTAACACTTCGCATAGGAATACTTAGTAGTAACATCCAGTGTGTCTTTTCGTTGCCTCTCATTCTATACCATACCATATATATTTTCTATTATATTTAAACCTATGACTCCATGTTTTGTATGGCTGTAACACATTAAAACAAATACAAATATTCTAGATGTTTTGAGCATCATTTTATAGGTTTAAATAATCCAAAAGGGGAATTCCTTCTTTATCTGTTAGAAAATCTTAAGAGACTACTCATGTTTTCACCTACTGCAACGCATTCTCAGGAACAAGTTTGTATGATATCGCACAAAATTAAAGCAACCGCCGACCGATAACACATGTACAGAGCAATTCATACGTGCACGTACAAATCAA
This sequence comes from Etheostoma cragini, assembly GCF_013103735.1. Lineage (NCBI taxonomy): Eukaryota > Metazoa > Chordata > Actinopteri > Perciformes > Percidae > Etheostoma > Etheostoma cragini. The sequence continues at coordinate 22,787,370 of NC_048407.1, forward strand.
CAAAATGGGGCATTTGCCATTGCTTTCCAAAATGACTGTTATGACCTCCGTGAAAGTCAGACACTTTCCACAGTGGTCCTTCGCCCCTGACCTCCTTCCTGAGGTTTTTGCAGCCATTTAACTACATTTCAGTACTTTTACTTTTTTCTTCGGCGAGAGAACAGAGATTATCTGCACCGCCACACAAGGTCACCTGCCAGGAAAACGCATATAAACAAAGAAATTCCATTGTTTTTTGAGGACACAGATAAATATGGTACTTACACAACACACAAACGTTCTTTATACAAACAAACTGTTCATTAACACAGTCACCTACATGCATGCACACATAAACACACACTCTCTCTCTCTCTGTTGTTTTTTATCCATCTCGTAAATCTAAGAAAATGAATTATATGCTACCCATCAAAACATTAAGGTAATAATCTTATATATTTTAATACATGAGCTATACATCTTGGTCGGCTGTGGCTCAGTGGTAGAGCGGTTGCCTCCCAGTTGGAAGGTTGGTGGTTCAATCCCTGGCCCTGCAGTCCCATGTCGAAAGTGTCCTTGGGCAAGAGACTGAAACCCGAGTTACCCCGAGTGTAAATGTGTTTATCTGATGAGCAGGTGGTAGCCTTGGCCACAGTGTTTGAATGTGTGTGAATGGTGAATGGTTCCTGTATGATGTAAAAGCGCTTTGAGTAGTTGTTAAGACTAGAAAAGCCATATAAATACAATATATTTACCAGCACATTTCAATGTGTTAAATGGTGACATTTATGGAAGCACATAGGAGACATAAGTCTTTGAATTTTAACAGCCACTGAATACCTAATATTGAAATATTGTATTTTGAAAACTTCTGAATTCACCTCTTAAAAAATTATTTTACGTAAGGAACCATATATCTTAATTGATTGGTTCTGAAGTCCCCTCTTTGAACTTTACATTTTAAAATTTTTGGTTTCCATTTTAAAAACCTGAATTTCGATACATATATTTCAATGGTCACAAATTCAGATACAAAAAAGTCAACTCGCCGAATTTCAGATAAAATAGATTCATGTTAATCAAATTCTATTGCTAAAATTCAGATTGAAAAAAATTCAATATCAGTCAAGTTTGATTGCTGAAATTCAGATCGAAAAATTCAACTTGAATATTCACACAGTAACATCCAGGCTACCCAGGCTAGGAGATAATCGAGCTTGCATACAATCAAACCGACGTTTGGCCTATCAGGACACGGCTCTCTTCTCGGTTGGCATGGATACTTAAGCTGTAAACCGCTGTAAACATGACTGCCAGAAGAAACGACGGTGCTCCGGTAAGTTTGCTGTTTATGTACAACCGAACTCCGGGCTCGACAGAAGTATGTTGAAGCTAAATATGTTTTGAACACATAGCTACGGTTTGCGTGACTCGTGTCTCTGTGTAGGTAACTAAGTCTGCAGGACAACACGTTATAGCTAGCTAGCTAACGTTTGATATCAACTTTTTAACAGCTGAATTCTACATTGAAGTTTCTAAAAACAAGTTGAAGCCAGCTCCGAGATGAAACATGAATCTATTTTATCTGAAATTCTGCAAATCGATTTTTTTTTCATCTGAATTTGTGAGCATTGAAAACTATGTATCAAAATTCATGTTTTTACAATGGAAAGCAAGAATTTTTCAATTTAAATTTCAAAGAGGTGAATTCAGAACAAATCAATTCAGATATATGCTTCCTGAAGTAAAATAATTTCAAAGAGGTGAATTCAGAACAAATAAATCAAGATACATGATTTTCAAAGTAAAATATTTCAATATAACTATTCAGTGGCTGTTAAAATCCAAAGACTTGTCTCTTATTTGCTTCCATGGCAACTAGAAATCAGCAGGAAGCTGAGGTTTAATTTAAGGTACTTTTACAGATATAAATAATGTCTTACTTTAAACAGTGAGCTGCCAACCATTCAGACAACATTCTTTCATTCTATTAGTATTTGACTGCTGTGATGTGATTTACATGGATGCAGCAGCCCAATACAGTACTATCAGGGCCCTTGGCGCTGTAAAGGTGACAGTTTGAGAGCACATCATTGTGTTGTGAAAAGAGAATCCATTGCCTCTTGTTTTCTGACGAAGCCCTATCTCACAAATTACATTTATACATGACATCACGTTTAAAATTCCAAACGACAGTACATTATATTTGATCAAAGGATATGATTAGCACCAGCCACCTTTTTTAATGCACCCGGCTGGGTCTAAATTGGACACACATGTATTGAGTAATGTACCTGTTTCTCATAATGTTAAGCATGGTCAAACACACTAGGTGGTCCCTAACATATAAATTACCATATAATTTAACATAAGCCACTAACCTTTACAGTATGCTCTGTGTACTATAAATAAATAGACCACATGCTGTGCGTCAGCATAAATGTGTGCACAGACTTTTGTTAAGCATGATTGTTTTGTTTGGAAGAAATGCAGAAAAATTACAAAAAGTTTGGATATGCAAAAATATGCAAAAAGTGCTGAAAAAAATAATAACGATTGATACAGAAAACGCATTTTCAGTGCTTTCAGAATGTTTTTTTTGTTTTTAATGCAAATACTGCAGCTACTTATTTTTTAGCACTTGTTGTCAATTTCTTATAGCGGAGTGTCAATGTGTATTGGGTCTTAAACCCTGTGCATTCGGGGATGGATATCATCCCCTATCATGACTCCGAACAGCAAAAAGCAAGTATAGGAAATTGATGGATGGATCTTTTACATGTCCGGATCTCTGCGCTGGACAAGGGTAAAACGGTACAAACTGTTAGCTCTCAAAGTGAAAAACGTTAAGAAAGATTTCTGGGGACAATGAACAGGTGGCTTTGCCCTACGAGTGCCAGAAGGGCCTTTCTACAATTTCCCTTTGCTTTAAATATTTGCTGCTTCTGTTTTTTTTTTTTTTTTTTAACGCCCAAAATGTTTTTTTTTGTAGTACTTTTGGAATGTAAGAGGCCTTGCCATATTGCAAAAAAAACTCTTTTTTTCTTGAAGTTCTACTACTTTAATCTTCGTATTTCTCTGTTGCACTGCTGCCTGATCTAATCACCCATATCTACTATTTTTCTCGTCTCCACTTCCCCAGGATACAATAAAAGTTAAGTGTTATGTTTTTTTTTTTTACTCAATGGGACAAAACTAAGTACATGGACATTGCAATGCAAGTGATTAGGTGATTACTGTGTGCATATGGCTGTGTGTGCATGTGTACTCATGTGTATGTGTATTGTGTGACCCATCAAACTGACTCAGGATGGCAGATAGCAGCTGGCAGGATTGACTGTGATGAACACACACACACACACACACACACACACACACACAGGGCAGGGTTGGATTGCAATGCACAAAATTGGTTGCAACAAGCAAATACCACTTAACAACACAGTTGGTAGATTACAAATCCATTTAGAGATGGAGTGAGGTAGAGTACGCTGTAAATTACACAGATAGATATAAATAAGAAAAATAAATATAAATACTGCTAATACCTAAACATTTGCCATACAGTAAATTAATACTTGAAAAGGACATTATTAAGGTCTGAAAACCCTAATGACATTTTTGTTTCAATAATTGCAATGCAGAATGTCATCAGAGAGAGAGAGAGAGAGAGAGAGAGAGAGAGAGAGAGAAAGAGAGAGAGAGAAAGAGAGGTGTGGACATGTGGTCAGACAACTGCAGTCAGTAAAAACAATTGCAGTTATGATTAGTTGCATGCTTTAAATAGGTAAGATTGTTTCAGATTTTGTCACACCCACACAAATTGTTTATTCACCTGCACTGCTCAATCATGTAAATGCATACAAAATCAGTCAAAGTTTACAATACCCTACATACGTAAGTAACAGTACTTCCTTTTCTGCACATTCACAGATTCCACTCAGCTGGTGTTGAAATTTGCAGTTGCATAATGTTGGGTGAACCCCAGTTGGATTTTACTCTATTTTTATTATTCTGCTGTTATTCTTCGTTGTATTCTACTTCTGCAACAGCCAAACTAATTGTCGCTAAGGCTACATTAAATATTTATCTTGTGTGGAAATTAAGCACACAGTTTGAAATGCATCATACATTTTTTATTCACCACTAACATGATGTACGTATGTGCTGGAGGGGAGGCGAGAGAGTAACAGAAGAATGATGTAAGGATGACAGAAAAGGTAAAATATGCAGCAATAAAAGGAGTTTTCTTTTTTTTTTTCTTAGAATGACATGGAGATGAATTGCTGGCACCAAGCCAGACTATCTCTGCCAGCTCTGTGTCTCTATAGCTTCTCAGAGTGCTATAGACAAGGTCAGAGAAAATGGGTGAACTCCCCCTTTAATACTTGGTACATTAGGGGGAATTAGAGCTAATACAAGGACAAGAACATCGGTTATCCTTTTCTCTCCTCTTTTTTTCTATCCTTTGTTCCCATTTTTTCTGGTCTTTTCCTCTCTAGTCTTCCACTTTAGAAGCCGAAACATCTTACTCCTACCTCGCCTTCTTTTGCAGTCTTTATGGATGACGGATGCAAAGTATGTTCTCCCCTCAGTGTGTTAACGCTTAGTTATCTGTGTGCGCCTGAGGATGCCAAGACAGTTAACAGCAGCAGGCTAAGAATAGTTTCGACTTGTCTTCTACCTCTTTCTCCACTCTGCTCCATAGAGTCTTCTATCCATTTTCAACCTATAGTCAAATTAAGCAAGCATTCATATGTACAGTATGTGAAGAAAAGGTTTTGCTTTTGTGTGTTTTGCCGTGGGCTGTTTGTTAGTGAGCTGGGCCTGCTGTCACATGCGTGTAAAAATGGACTGTATTTATATATTCTAGTTTACTCAAAGCTCAAAGCACTTTTACATAGTCCAGGAACCATTCATACAGTGGGGCCAAGGTTACCGCACAAGAAGCCAACATTCAGTGTGTTTTCAGTGTACGTTGTCCAAGGACACTTCGACGTGGGATTGAAGGGCAAGGGATCGAACCACCAACCTTCGGATTGGCAGGCAACCGCTCTTCTCCTGATCCACGGCCGCCCTGTATATATATGTGTGTGTGTTTGTGTGTGTGTGTGTGTGTGTGTGTGTGTGTGTGTGTGTGTGTGTGTGTGTGTGTGTGTGTGTGTGTGTGTGTGTGTGTGTGTGTGTGTGTGTGTGTGTGTGTGTGTGTGTGTGTGTGTTTGTGTGTGTATGTCAGTAGATGTTGTCAAGGCTTCACACTAAATAAGTGTAGAAAAAATCAAAAGAAAAAAAAAAGTCTCTCTTTCACCACCACATACCTTTTCCCCTCTCCAATTTTCTCCTTCTCTTATGTTTTCCCCTCCCTGTCTCGCTCTTTCCTGCAATCCATCCATCTTTTCTCTCTTCCTTTCTCTGCCCTCTTTCTCTATCTGTCTTAAAACACACATGACACTGTGCCAGATTTTGCCCTTTGATCCTGGAGGCTGTTGAGCATTTTTTGTCACGCTTTTCTCTTTTTATTCCAGCTTGAGAATCACATCTAATAAACACAAGCACACAGAGCAGGCACTACATATCCACACACTGACTCCACTGTGTGTGTGTGTGTGTGTGTGTGTGTGTGTGTGTGTGTGTAAGTGCATGCTTACAGTTCTTTTAATATTCTCTTTTATTCTCTCTCTTCTTCTTTCATGTCACGAGGCTGTCAGTTTGTGCATCTATAAGTCTTTTTATCTGCTTTCCCCGCTCTTCCCCATTCCCCTTCTCTTTCTGTCTGTCTCTTATATGTCCTCTTGAATAGATGTACTGGTATTTGAGTCAAATAACACATTTAGACAAATTTTGCTCTGGCAAAGGAAAAAAACAAAAGTGAAAGGATCAGTCCATCTAAACACTCAAAAAACATATTTCCCCATAGTGATATCCCACCCTGGATATAGTTTTGCTTTTATTGAGTGAGGATTTGACATATCTGTTCTTGTGACCCCAATTCAACAGAGGTGAATGGAAATTGGTTTGTGGTGCTGAAAATATTGAAAACTGACAAACTCAGCACTTGTCCAAAAACAATGTCCTGGTTGCTCTGGAAAATCCACAGCATTCACTAACAACAGCTTTCTGCAGGATTTTCTTATAGTGTAGACGTAGTCCTTCCTAAATGTGTCACCAGTTCAGTTAAGTCAACATTAGTTGTATAGCCTAAACACTTGTCCCACGGGGTTTTACGATGTGTACAGCATAAGGCATCTACCCTTAGAGGGATACGGAAACTAAGCCCTGGACAACACACACACACACATGCAAAAGAAATCACAATTATTTTTCATAGATGTCATTGTGATTTTTTTTTAATTTGCATTGCATGAATTTTCTTGGCAAAAGTGACAAATTAGGCTTCTTATTGCGACGTCAAAGGTAAAACAACCCAACTAAAAAGCTAGCCACACTACTAGCCCTTTGAGACTGTAATGCCTTTACATAAACTCATACTATTGGGATAAAAAGCCAATCTGCATGTGGACATGTGCATTCTATTTCATTTTGCTTTTCTGTTGATATGCTCGCTATTCAAACTGTGTTATATTTGCTTTTATCTATGAAAAGGCGGTTTTTATGCTGTCAGTTTAAACCAATTAAGTAATTTTGTAGTACTAATGACATAGGAAGACATTTTTAACAGATACCTGTGATTGGAAACGTACAGAAAGGCCCTGCATATCTGGTACAGTATAGTGTTAAACTTCACTGTGGATTTCTGCTTTTTTTCAATCATGAGCCAGTACTTTGGATCTTTTGGTGGTGTGCTGTTTAGTGAGCTAAAATATGTCTTGAGGTTTTACTCAGATGTTAAGTAAATAACTGTCAAGTCTTCATTAAAATCTAATTAAATGAGCCTATGATCACTCTTTCACCAGCAGTGTTATATGTTTAGTTGGTTATAAAATAAGTTATCTAACTAACTCCAACACTCTAACGGTGCATATTACAACAACATTGCTGGCATGAAAGTAAAAGACATGGGTAACTATAGAAATCTAAAGTCACTTTCAGATCTCTTTATGACAACCCCTGCCAGTGGTAAAAGGTCAGCATTGAGGGACACTGTAAATACACTGCTGATTGGCCCCATGGTGGTGTGATAATCAGCCAAAATGTTTAAAAAGGGGCTTGAATTTAAGGCTCACTGATGAATCTGTGCTTCTCCTGATGTGAAGCCTGCTGGCAATGGAGCATGGAGGAAATAATTAGCTTTTAGTGAGATTCTGACATGTGGAACAAACAGCTTGACAATTGCATGGTGTTAGTGGAGGGATGCACTGAGAGGCATGCACTTGTGACAGGATATGACAGGAATCAAGCAGACCTGTATTTTGAGTAATCTTTCACATGTTTTATGTCAGCAAGTTCAAAGTTGTTATTACTATATCTATGATGTCAAGAATCTAAGCAAATACAACTTTGATTGTCAAATATTTGTGAAAATGTATTATTTTAGTCAGAAATGTGTGATACTTCAGGTTAAGGCTAACAATCACTCCCTGGTTGGATTAATTTCCAAAAGAGTTACAAAAACTAAATGAGGGGTATTTAAATGCAATCACAATCCTTTCAAATTCAAATGCAGCTCTACCCCTATCTTGAAAAGCCTACTTTTAAATGCATAGCTGACATGCAGGTTTTGTTATGTTAAATTTTGCATATTGTAGCTGTTAATTAAAAAATATGATAACAGTGCTGAAAATGAGATACTTATACATTAATTCTTGGTAATATGAGTTGAGCTGAGATCTTTCAAGCATTTTCCTAGATTTATCAAAGAACCGGGACAAAGTAAGTTATGAATTTACAAACAACAACACAGACAAACACATGTACCTCAAAATTGTGAAAGCACACGCATGTGTCCACACTCACAGCAGTGTTCACTGGCATTCAAACAGCAGTGTGCAGAACTGTGCAATAATCCCTACTCATAACACGTGAACACACACACACACACACACACACACATCCAGATGAGCTGTGTGCATATTAACAACTTGATTGTTACACTTCCACACTTGAATATTCTTCTGAGATTCACAGAGATGGTTTCACTCTCTATCTCTCTCTCTCTCACACACACACACACACACACACACACACACACACACACACACACACACACACACACACACACACACACACACACACACACACACACACACACACACACACACACACACACACACACACAAGCACACACAGGCACAGTGGGCTGAAAGTTTAAATGGAAAGCATTTATAGTGCTGAGAGCATTACAATTGCACATGGCTTTTGAACAACACGCCACATTTTGAATCCATGGAGAATTACAAAGCCTGTACGTCTCCCTCCAGAAATGTATCCGTAGCTCTGACTTTGGTTTTAACCAAATTGTTTTCTGTCAGGGCACATCATTTCTGTTTCAGTTAGTATTTTTGCAAAAAAAAAAGACAGAACCGGTTACATACATGGTGGCAAGAGGAGAAGAAAAGGGTAAAAGTCATAAGTCCAATCTTTAAAGCATCAATGACTGTCCTCTTCCCATCGGGCTGAATTTCTGCCTCCAGTTTCAGGCATCATCACAAAGTTTCACCAATGCAAACCACAACATATACCTTGAGAAGATGAAAAATTGTCAACCGTTTAGTTGTACCATTTATGTATCCAGGTAGCTGGGTCTTATAAGATATTTCTGGTTGCTTTAGACCATTGCAGGAAATGTTGGCACTATTGGATTTAAAGGATATTTAGTTTAGTTTAGTAAAAGTTAGGCTACATCTAAAGAGTTATTGGTCGCTATAATTCTTTCTCCTGGACGTAAAGAAATTCCTTCTTAAAGCATTTTGCATCCATGTGATGAACATCCTAGATTATTGGGTTGGCCAAAAATAGACATTTCCCTCTTGTTAATTGTATCTCCTGTACACACAAAAACTCAACTATATTTCTATAGATTGTATTACAATGTATGGTATAAATTCAAAGAGATGGACAATAATGTACTTGTGGTTTGCTTTATTGTGTCTGCTTATACCCCTTCTGGAGACCTCCTGGCTCTAATGGATCTCTTTGTTTGTCTGTATTGTCCGTTTTAAATTGTTTTCCTTTTGATCACAAAATATAAATATTAAAAAATAATTCTGCTTTATAATTTATTTATTTTTAAATCTACCAAAATAGGGTATGTAAATAAATTTCAACATATACATTACATTGGTTATAATGGATATAATTAATTATTTTCTTTTTTTATTTCATTAAGCCACAAATGTTTTTTTCTTGTTGAAAAAAATAATTTCAACAAAAAAACAAAAAAATAGCATCTTTTACTTATCTGAACTAAAAATAAAACAAAAAACACACATACTGTAGTACTATAGTTATGCACTTCTACAGCTCAAATATTTAATTATGACAAATTAGGGGTAAAATGGCCGCTCTTTTACGTACATTTCAGAAAAATTATCTAATAAACAGTAGAAGCACACTATCAGGGGAAAACAATAAGCTAACATTGCAAATGGATAAAAACAAAAGTTTAGGTCCACACGTCACAATTGTTCTTTTGTTTTCCACTCATTTCCACATCAATTTTTCAACACTAACTCCCATGTGTATAACCCAGGAATCCAGCCAACCTATCGAGGAATGTCTGTAAATTTCTAGAATACATATATTTAGAAAAAGAATTGTGGGGAAGGGCACGCACGTACGCACACACAAACAAACACGCACGCAAACACGCACACACAGTCTTTATATCTGAGCTGCAGCAGTCTTTCAAGTCCCATAAAATATTTTATGTTATGTCTGTGACATGATGACAGAAAACAACCAACAGCAGAATTTTTTTGTTGAAAAGCACTACCTGTCTGCTCTTTTTTCCCTCCCTCTGCATGGCTATGGACTGTTCTTAAATGTAAATGGACTGTTCAACGACTACTCAAAGCTCTTTTACATAGTACAGGAACTGTGGCTAAGGCTGTACAAGGTGCCACCTGCTCATCAGATAAACACTCGCACATTCACACTCTGATGGCGCAGCATCGGGAGCGACTCTAGGTTTTCAGTGTCTAGCCCAAGGACACTTCAACATAGGACTGCAGGGTCGAACTACCAAAACACCATTGAATCAAAATAAAAATGTCCTCTTATTTGTGAAAATAGGCATGTGACCTGTTTAACTCAACCCCTCAAAGAATCGGACTAAAGAATCAATAAGAACTGGAATCAAAAGAAGAATCAGAATTGGAATCAGAATGATTAAAATCCAAACAATGCCCAACCTTAGTTGAGACTATAGCTGGGAAATGTATTGATATTACATCAATATCGTGATATGAGACTAGCTATCGTCTTAGATTTTTTGGAGATCATAATATTGTAATATAGCATATGTGTTGTATTTTCCTGGTTTTAAAGGCTGCAAGACAGAAAAGTTATGTAATTTTCTGAACTTGCCAGACTGTTTTATTATTTGCCTTTACCCACTTAGTCATTATGTCCACATTACTGATGATTACTTATCAAAAATCTCAGGGTGTAAATATTTTGTAAAAGCACCAATAGTCAACTCTACAATATCGTTGTTGTATCAATATTGAGGTATTTGGTCAAAAATATGATATTTGATTTTCTCCTTATCGCCCAGCCCTAGTTGAGACCCTCCTTAGGCGTGAGGCAGGGAGTGCAGAACAGTTCCTCTGTCTCTGGCCTATCAGCCATCCTTTGATAGAGCTGCAGTTATTGATTAAAATGCCTGAGAGCTCGGCCTTCTGGGGCCCGGAAGCTGTATTCAACCTCTCTCTGTTTGCTCTTCACACTCACTCTCTCTCTTCATCTCTTTCTCCAAGCCTTTCTCTGCCTAACCTCCCTCATTCCTTTGACTTCTTCCATCCCCAACCCATTTTCTCTTTCTCATTTGCTTAAGACATGACTGAAGCTAAACCGTACCTCTGTGAGTGTCAGTGTGTGTCTGTGTGTGTGTCAGGATGCACATGTGCCACTGTCTTTTAAATGTGCTTATTCTTAAATGGTATAACTGGACCCTTAACTGTTACTGTTAATATGAGCTCACAAATTACAATGGCAAACTCTGACATAAGTATTTGTGTTATATGCAGTTTGCTGCCGCTGGACCAGCTGGCCAAACTGTTTACTTGATAACTGTTGTTGATAATCTTCAGGTCACTCCTTATTGAGAGAAGACATTTGGTACAGCCCGTGTTGATTCCGTAACTAACTTGATGACAGCCCAAAATATCTGCCTGCAGTCAGGGTATGTATTTAGTCAATGATTTTTTTGTTAGGGAATCTAAGAAGAGGAACCTTCCCTCTGTAGCACCACTGTACACTTTACGAGTTTTGCAACAAGTCCAACAGAGTGATATTTTGTTTCTCGAAAAGCTTGATTTAAGTGTACCTTACCAACTTGCAAATTATTGTACCTTTATGAGGGAAAGTTACAATACTACTTTGTTATGTTTAAACACATCATCTTTAATAATGTTGAAAGTAACTAAACAATAGCTAAACAGTAATAAATGGTGAGTCACAAAGACAGATTTACACTTCCATTTTAAGCATTTGTATTTATAGTCCTCAGTGATTACTAATGAACTCAAAGACATTGTAAGTTAGATCGATAAAGTCAGAAAGATTGCCCGGCTTGTCTTCTAGTTCAGACTCTCTCATCCTTTATTAGCTAAATGCTACCTCTTGAAGCAAATACCTAACAAGGCAAGCAGATACCAAATGATCCTCTATACAGTAAAAGACTGGTAATAAATTCAGACACATAAGTGAGGTAAGCTGTCTAATATGTTATGTTGCCAGGTAATGGATAGAGACACCTAGTAATTGAGGTGTGCTGTGTTACATCTAAGCTGCTAGTTAATGGGTTGAGACACACAGTAAAGGGCTGGCTAAATGCCCGACATTTCCCTCCATGATTGAAAAATACATTAGGGAAAATACCTGCCGTTCTGTTAAGAGATGCAACATAGCAATAACCTGCAGAACAAACTAACCAAGGTGGACACACACACACACCAAAGATAACTGAGAACATGTTTAGAAACAGGAGTGGTCTCACAGGATTTCCCATGCCATTCACAGAATTGGCAGCTATGAAAGCCTTTTCAAAAATCTCTCCCAAACTAGGGATGGTACAGGATGTTGATTGGTTTCTTTAAGAATGACCCTCTTATGCCAGTATAATATTTCCTGTAATATATATTCAGCTGATGGCTGATTTAGTGCTGGGATGGAATTGGAAATGTCCTCAATGCCTGAAAGCAGAGGCTGAGTAGTTTTTTTCATATTTTATTCTTCCACATTGTTTTTTAGAGTTCCTGAGTCTGCGGTTAGTCATATTCCTGACAAAGTCACCAATAAACTCTCTGTCTGTCTCTGGTGTTTCCTCTTTTCTTCCTCTGGTTGTCTGTTTGTGTCTTGCTCTCTGTTTTTAAGTTTTTTTTGCTGGTCATTGATTTGTGGGTTGTTATAATTCTGGCCAAGTCATCACAACACTGAAAGACAACACACACACAAACACACACACACACACACACACACACACAGTGGAAGAAAGACGAGATGCACTGCAGTACATTTCATCATTCCTTTTATAAGCGATGGATCAAGTGAGTTTGTTTTTTTCATATTGCTTAATAACTTTTGTTTCATATTTGCTATGCCAATGGATTTTTATAATTATTACACATGTGTCCTAATATTGTGTTAATAGTCATATAACATTTAATAATGTTTATTGTGGTCTGTCCGAGTGTACAGTATTTATGTAAAAAAGCATTTGCATTTAAAGAGTAAAGTGGCAACTTACCGCACATGGCCAGCACATGGCCCACGGGTATTACTTCCTGGCATTAAAAATCGTATTGGTACAGGAACAAATTAGTTTTTACATCTGTTCACTCTCCTCTCAAGTCCCTCAGTCTTCCATCAAAGGGAAAGAGCTGGTGGTCAGAGTGGAGATTGAGTGTGTTGTCTCAGAGACCATTTCCTGGCCCGCCTAATGTCCTACTCATAAAAGCCCCGGATGGATGACTTTAACTTGACACTTATGACCTCCTGAGCTTTTGGCAAAATGCTAATGATTTGTGATTAAAGTTGCACATTCACAAAGGACGAGCTCTGCATTTGTACAATGCCTAATGCCTTTCACATACAGGAGCCTCGTGAAAGAGGGCTGCTGTGTATTCCTTTATGCAGCCTAACCAAGCATGTAATGAATTAGTTATTTTTGGAGTTTTTTTTTTTCTATTCCAGAGACAGTTAACAAAGGCTTTACATTTAACCAGAAAAATCTCATGCCGATAATAACAGATATATAAACTGTGTACCAGCAGGCTTGGGGAAACTTGATTAAATCAAACATGGCCAACAGTAAGCAGTTCATTACATGTTATTGTTATGTTATTGTTATGTTATTACAAGAACTGAAATCAGTTGTATTAGACGTCTCTCTCCTTGTGTTAATAATGGGTGCATGGACAGCTTAATAACCGAATACCACAAAAGTAACCGCAACACAGTTCTGATGTTCAGAAAAAGGTCAGAAAAAGGTCCAGTATGATCAATGTCGTCTCCAAACTGTTTGCTAACAGCAGCTTTAGGCCAAATTATTCCAGACTTGTTTCAGTGAGGCAGAGCAGAGGTATGACGATCTTAGCTTAAGTTCATAGCATAAAAAAAGGCTTTGATCACCCAGTGTCCTTGGAGCAAACACCAGCTCTTCAGACATGTTGTCATTCAGGATTAGGTTTACAATGCATGCATGTCGGTTTTTGTTGCTTAACTGTGCGTCAAAAGAAAGACAACGATGCCATCACACATTCTCCCCAATTGCTCTGGCTCAAATGCTACTCCAAAAGAATAAAACTACCAAAGAACTCTGGTAGAAGTGTTTTACTACATCCTCACATCCACACTACTTGGCTTGGTTTATACACTGATGTGACGAATTAGAGAAATTTTCATTCCCAAAATGGTTGACAAGAGTTCCTATCACAAAGCTAAACATGGCAGTTAAATGCGGTGGTTATGTAAAATGAAGATGTAAAAGGTTGGTTTAATCATAATGTTTGCCAACAGTGACCTATCTCTTTTTTGAGATACAATGCAAAATGACAGCTGCAAAAAGGATTTCCCTGTTCAGTCAATGTCAAAATATTGCATTAATCTGTATATATAAAATGTAAGTGAGGAACTGATTTATGGAGTAGTGCATCAAAACTGTGGTTACATCACTCACTGGTACAGTCATGAGACGAGACACACTCAACATAATGTACGTGTCAAATGTTACGCTCTTCTAGGTCAGAGCCCTTGGCGCATCTGAGCATCCTCTTTTTAATTCAATATATCTCTGATTGTTTTGATAGTTGTGAGAAAGTTGGGACAGGCAGGAAAGTAAAATAATGCACATGCACACAAAAGATAGTCCTTCAACTCTCACTATAGAGAAATTAATTTAAATCTATGTCATCACTGTATTAGTCCCATCGTCTGCCCAACCTCTGAGCTCTGCCTCAACAAGCAAAATCACAATACATAATTTAGCATTTGCTAGAGAGGAAAGAAAAAGCCAGGAAAAGGGGAGGCAGGGAGAGGAGAATAGCATGAAATCAGATCACTAATCTTATGATGTGTGGATTCACCAGAAGTAGGCTAGCAACATGACATTCTTGCCAATTGTATAAGCAATCACTTTACATCCAAGTGAGCTCTTTATCATGGTGCTGCAGTGGCCATATTTTGCGGGAAAACATCCTGGGCACCGTCACAGTCACCTTTTATAATAGGATAAGTGTCCTCTTGTAAAAGAAAAACAAAATAGGTGAAATGCAATCGATTTTCCTGTTTAAAATTGTAATCAGTAAAATAATCCACTCAATTTAGCACAATAATACAATCACCTTAATTACCTCCATAATCACTTTACTCAGCAATATAATAAGCAAACATTTGAACCAACTTAAATTGGAATTATCATCATCGTCCATACGTAGCAGAGCTCTCTAAATATCATCCTGTGTGTTGCCACAGTTACATTTCATTTGGAACATAGAAAAGAGGCAATGTTGATGTTCTACTATTCAAAGCTGTACTTGGTTTTGCAAAGAGTTGCTTTGAGGCCATCATATGCTAATATGCATATTAATCACGTTAGCACACATTCAATGAGATTTTCTTAGATACACCAGAAAAGAAGCTTGATTTGTTGCTTGTCACTTTTCAGAATTAATGTCACTGACAAAATGTGTGTCGAGTCAGTAAATCAGTGACAAGGGTGACGACAAGTTGGCTGTGCGAAGCAGAAAAGAAGAGAAGGGGATGGAAATATATGACCCCATCACTTGGGGACAACAATCTCCCTATTGAATGTCTAGTGTTTAACATCCAAGGTATCTGGTGGTAATGCTATCAATTACAAACCAGGGAATGTACCCTTAATCCTAAAGACATGAAGCTGTATATTTCTGAAACCATAACTGATGTGGTCACGCGTGGGCCCATGAAATGTAGGCTGACAACATAACTATGACAGAACATGTCAGCTGCATACCGATCACGCCACATCCACATACAGCATCCTGGATGGGAACTACTAGGCCTATATAGCTTCTTCTTATAAAAGGTGCAGAGTTGTTGGAAAAGCCATCACGTCACAGAACTCAAACTGTTTAAACTGAGTTTAATTTGCGTTCTTGGTCATTTAGTGGAAGGAAAGACTGAGGTCAAAGCTATTTCTTTCATCAGAACTATGAGTACAATAGACTCAAGCCTTGCATTTTAAATATTAAGAGAAAAGTAGAAAATGAAAGGTTTTCCTGTACTGTGGTTGTTTAAGCCCCGGGAGGAGCTCCAGCAAAATGTTGGAGGTTTTTAATTCGCACAGTGATTGGCCAGGTGTGCAGCATCGCAAGAGAAACAAGGGGTTTGACGTTCTCTTTCGACAACCCGTTCTTCAATCTTCACACTACTTCCTTCAGTCACTTTTTGGTGTACAACCGAGTGCAACACCATAAATGCCTTTGAGGAAAGACTGTTCAAAAGTAAGAACTTTCTTGCCATTTTTACATTTCATTGCGTTAAAAGTACAAAGACATGGACATTGTCGAGAAACGCATGCATGGAATTGGGGAGGCTGGGACCAGGGGTGGCGGTATAATTAATTATAATTATAATGCTAGGCTTCTTGCCCTGCCTCAAAGTTTGGTATATTTGGAACAGATATGAATAATCTTGCCTTTAGAAGAGTACAACGTACTGTATACGACACAAAGTGAACCTTTTAATCAAAATAATGTTGCAATCTTCATTGCAATGTATGTGCAAAAATAACTGATGGTAAATAACATGCTAACAAGGCCCAGGATGTGGAATGGTGAAGCTATCCCTCACGTCAAAGGAACTGAACACAAGAAGACTTGTTTCAGCAAAGCGTTACCACTATGACTAAAGTGATAATTGGCTGCTGTTCACTGGATATTACAAATCCAGGATTGACAGCAGATGTCATGCAGAATGTCAGTGATAAGATGCGAGTGTATAACATCGTGTAATGTTATTTTTCTTGTTCTGCATTCTTCTGCAGTGGCGGTGAGTTATTACAGCAAAACACCGCCTGTACTCATGGAGACAGAGTGCATGGAAAAATTGTTAGATAAATCATTAATTAGCAAACCACTGACTTGACTGGTTAGCAGTTATTTGTGCAAAAGAGTCTGCATGGACAATTCTTCTCTAGCTAGACAAATAAGTTACAAAGGAGTAGGCTTTTTGTTACAACCTACAATAAAAGGAAACCAATCATCTCTGCTAAGAAAACATTACAAAGGAAACTGTAATATGTTGAAATATTCACTACACTCACTGTCCAATATGCTCAGCAGAGAAAATCAAGATCAAGGGCGGTCTAGCTACCAAACGCTGTATGAACCTGGTGGGTGTGTAATTGTTTCCATTCACGCACCAGTTGTCATTTCTTGATTATGTCATTGGTGAAATGGATATAGTGATTTTACAGCTCACAGCTGAGCCCTTAGTGACATCATATCTAGTAGTGCGTGTGTTTTCAGATCACTAATGTTTGATATTCTAAAAGCATATCGTCATGAAGAAAAACATGCTATGTTGGCAGTAACACAGGTCAATCTCAATTATATCATTGCTGCTCAGAAGATTAAAAAGAAAGGAATTGGAGGAAGAGAAAATACTGGATATGAAAGTTGACAGTTGTAATTTGAGTAATAGTGCAGCTGACCAGAGTCTTCGACTTCTGTCATGTTGTAATATCTTGGTGGAGTGGAACTCAACAGAGGGAATAAGAAGTGGATGACAAGACCAGAGTCAACAGTTTTGTTCTGCAAGCCTTGCAGTAGGCAGGCTCTCTGACATGCGTCATAAACTATTAAAAATGTGGCAGTGGCAGACATGTATGCCGTGCGGACAGACCTGTCATGTCTCCCGGTGCCGGTTCTTCACCTTGACCCCGACGTGACAGATTTCAAAATATAGTGGTGCTGATTTAGAGCACCATAGATAATGAATTATGTAACAGCTGACTGTGAAGCTCTCTGTGATGGATTTTAGCAAGTCTGGATCAGCGGAAGTACATGCCCAGGATAATTGCCTAAAATTCGGCAAAGATGTCCCTCTGCTTTCGCTCTCTGTGTGTTGGTGTTCACTAAGAGCCGTTTTACAGTCGACGCATCCACGCTTGCGCGCCAATGTGATGTCAAAATGATAGTTGGTAGACTTTGCTCATTGGCGCCACCTCTGTTGAGGAGAAGACTGCAACTAGTGTTGCAACCATGCAGGAATATAAACAGCTACAGCGCTCTCATGGTGTCACATTTGTGAACACCAGGTTGGCTGCATCTACTGTATAACGGCCTTAAATCCCATTACTTCAGGAAACAACAACAAAGTTTAAGCTAGCAAACTACATGCTGAAAATGGCAAGGATTGAAGGAAATGTGGATGGTGCAATCATGCAGGCCTTTTTGTATTCTTTGTAATTCTTTGTAAAGATTTACAAAGAATATGTTTACGGAGGAAATCATGGGTAAGATTGTGCTGTAGACAATGAACACACGGCGATACAATGGTACGTTTACCCATGTATCCAGGCTAATTTAAATAGCTCACGTTACTTGATTGTGTATACAGTTAACTTCCTTCTGTATCTAGAGCGTAGCGCCGCCAAACTGTGATTAAAGAAATGCAAACAACCAAGAGGAGATTGTATCCTGAGACATTTAAGAAAGAGAGCTGTGTTAACAGTATTCTTCTACAGTAGTATGACTTTGCTATACTATGCTAAAAATACATTGTCATGAGGAGGCAGTAACACAGTAGGTGGAGTATGTGAGCTGTTTATTGTTTGGTACTCTGGTTTAAGAGTCCAGGGTTTTTTCCACTTACAGTGTGTTTTAATTGAATATTGTCACTTTGACTTTTTGGTATGAAAGTATTTGTGTTGTGCTTATTCTCTTTGGGTAATACATGTTATTGGTTTATGGTTAGGGACATTAGGGCTATGAGGAGGAAAATAGCGTAACAAAGGTTCCAGTCCACCATGATGCACTTTGCTAACTTCGTAAAGTGCATCTTCTTCCAGATACCCTAGAGACCAGTGGCAATGATAAATTAGCTCAAACAGACTACTGTATTTTTAACTGTGCAAAAAGAAGTTGCAGTTGCATTTTGAATAGAATAACCAGTTAGGAATTCAATCCAAAGTACTGTACGAGTCTTTCAGATTCTACATATGAAGCAAATTCTGACACATCTTCCTCTAAGCAAATTACAGGATTGTACCATGAAGACAATATTTTATTGTACCATATAATTAACAACTAATTAAAAATGTATAATTTTCAATTGGCAAGCAAGACATTTAATCACAGTCATCATAAACCGTGATATCCAATATTGCTCAACATAACTTTTTATGCGGTGTTTCAATAAAACAAGACTGCAGATGACACATTTGCATAACATTCTAGATAAGATGCATTAATCATTGACTTTCACATTTAACTATAAATAATACTCTGATTAACATATCAGTCATGTTGACAGAGCAGACTGTGGAAATTGAAAATAGCCTGCTGAGCCCGGGTTTGCAGATTTATTCCCTTCTTGAGGAAATGTGTCTTACTGTATGTAACTGATGCACAAATCAACTTGTGTTATACACAAGCAAGGTATGCAGTATCTTTGCAGTTTCCATATATTTCATAGAATTATTACTTTCAATTGTCTTTTTTAAATATGACAAAGAACACAGCCAAGTTGACAGTGAGATCTGTAATCTTCCAACATCACAACCAGAAACACTTTTCACCACCACAATTAATTAACCTAAACTGTCCTTGAATAAAGAATAGTGACCACAGTAAAATGTGTTATTAATAACTCAACCCAATTTTATGATTAAAGAAATCGCCAAGTATATAAATGTAGGTTTCAAAATTGTGAAAACAAAAGCAGTAGTCTCTGCTCTAAAACGCTGGGGGCATGTCCGCTGAAAACACTGAGCCAAAGAACGAGCCGCTGCTCTTAGACCTCTCAGCTAGGGATTCAACAAATATAAATTTTGTGGGTACCATTATAGTCTGGAAAACAAACAAGGTTTCATGATTATCAAGATTAAAATGCATTAATATATTTCACTTCTAATGTATAAAGTCACAAAAACACTCTAGATTATAATGTGTTGTGTATAGCTGCTTTGGAAACAGAAATAACATTTTTGAATGTTTTTAATAATTGATTATATAATCAATCATCAATAAAGCCTGTTACTCAGAACGGCATTTCTCTCTTTAGATTAGGTGTGAGCAACCTATGTTATAACACTTAATCTAAAGAGAGAAATGCCGTTCTGAGTAACAGGCTTTAAAACTTATTACCAATACCCTGGAAAGACCCTTATTACTGGATAGCGTGGCAAACAAAAAGGAAAACACTCAAAACATCACAACAAAACACGGCACATAACACCCCCTCCCATAAAAGGAAACCTCTCCCCCAATCCGTAAATCACTATTATTATTATTTTCACCATATTATTACCACCAAGTCACTTATTCTGACCAGCCTCTCCTTAGTTTCTCTATTCTGTACTGCACTGGACGAGTGACTCAAGCCCACTGGAGCAGACTACCACGTTGTCAAAGTACACAATGCAGTTAGGAACATCTCCTAATACATGCTGCAATAGACACTGAAAGGTTGCAGGCGCATTTTTCATGCCGAAAGGCATCACAGTGTACTGCATGAACGCATCAGGAGTGACTGATCTGTTAAAAGAGCCTTTTATTTGTTATTCAGGATCAGGTTTAACCTTCAAAGCCGTAAGGGGTGCGGCCCTGCCTCTTCAAGACGTACAGTACATCCATCACCGTCTTCCTCTTACACGTATCACATGCTCTAGGAACACCTTAAGCACACCACAGGTCCCCTCGTAGATCAGGCCGGAGCTGCGCTTCATTGCTCTGCGCCGAGTCAAGCAGCCGATGGTGGGTTAGGGGATCCCCTGGATGTTATCCTGGAGCGCTATACTGATTCTGCTAGTCATCCACAACGTTAATGCTGCATTGATTTGCGTCCTGATTTCCCAAACTACGGTGTAGCCCCCTGCCCAAATTACAGAACGCACAAATAAAATTGAAAGGCCTTAAAAGGAATTTGCGTTAACTCGATACTATCACCTTCATTTTTACAGCTCTAGCTTCTATTAGACTAAAGGAGCTGAGATAGCTTGTGGGACATAGCAAAACCGCATCGCTTACAAAGGGGAAACAAAACAACACTCCAGTGCATCATGGAACCTAAATTCCAGGCTGCCCTAAAAAAAAAGCTGAACACAGAAATGATAAAAACTGTTTTAACATTCTAACTTCCCAATTCAGTACTACACAGTTGTTTTCACCAAGAATTTTCTGACATGTATAATGTGATTAGAACAAAATTACTGATTTTGCTTTAGCCAGACTTTAATACATTTCTGTTTATGATTGGGTTTTATACAACAAGATGCAATAATTAGAGCTTTTTGCCAGGCTAGCTGTTTTACCCAGCTTCCAAGCTAAACTAATCATCCCTGGGCTGCAGCTCCATACCTTTGTATTGTACACAGACATAAAACGATTATCAATCTTCTTATCTAACTCTGGGGGAAAAAAGAAAATGAGCATTTTCCCAATATGTAAAAGTTACATTTGGGAAACTGTTTTCCCTTTAACACCTATTTTAACTTGTACTGAAAAATAAATAGTCAAGTTATGGGTCACGTTATTTTTTTTCACAAAAGGTGATTATTATTATTATCATCATGACTATCATTATCATCATCCTTATTATTATATTAATGTGACAAAATAGGGTGAACATGCTGGACATTAGTACAGTTTCCTTTATTTGTGGAGATATTTACATTATTCTTGCATACCCCAAAGCTGAACACTGCCATGGCTGAAAAATGAATGACGGGCTATCAGCTGCAGCAAGAACACAATAAAAAAGTTGTTAATTGAGGCTGATGCAAAGGGAAGTGATGTTGTGTTGCAATCCACTGAGGTTAGGATGGCCAACTAATTGGTTCAGGGGAGATTTAATATTTTATTATATTACATTATATCACTTTTTATATCCTAGTATATTCTATTCTATTCATTTATAATACTGAATCTTTGTTTAATAGAATAATTTATACTTCATTTCTGCAGCTTAAAAAGGTCCATAAAATAATAATATTACTAAACTATAACTAAATTAGACTTTTCATGTATCATTAGGTTAATGTGTTTCATTAATATGTAAAACTACAATTTTATAAATGATAAACTCATTAATACTGTAATTGCATATAGCAGACAAGGTAACATAAAATACGGTTTTAACATAACTTTATATTATATTATATCATGACATAATTATATGGCAACATGATGTACATGGTAATCTAATGAGTGATATACTTTATACATATAAATTAGGTAATTAAGCTTTACTGCAGAGAGGTTGTTAGTGGATGAATAGAGTACCACAAAGACAGGCTGGTTGGCTGCCTGAGTCACCATTGACTGCTGAGCTACAAGCAATTATCCTTTTCCAATTTTCTGACCATAATTCTCAGGTAAAAGATCTATCCTCTAATTAGTCGCTGCATCCAGTCAAAGGCACATTATTGCAGACAGAAACGGACAAAGTTGATCGATCAGACAGACAGAAAGGCAACTGCCACAGACTTATCTGAAATATGTTAAAATAAAATTCCCGCAAAGCCACCTTATTAATATTAAGACTTCAGAGAGAGAAAAGATTTAGACACAACAGTTTCCCCCAAGTAGAAAGTAGACAAAACAAAACGATTAGCAGTAAGAAAGCGAAAGGATGAGGAGGGAGACGTTGAAGCAGAAGACAGAATGAGATGAACAAGGTAAATGGGTAGGTGAGTAGTTGGGAGGGAGACTGAGAAATAGAAATCGCACGTCAGGACAGAGAGGATAGAAAAAGGACAACTAAAAAGGATGGAGCAGTGAGTGAGAGATCCAGAGAGAGGAGCAGGGGGAAAACATTATATCACATCTAAGTGGAGGAAGTCATTTAGTTAAATTTAGCCATCATTTAGAAAGCTCTTCATGTCCCCTAAACAGCACCACACCAGCAGGCTACTGGATGTCACAAAATGCCTGCTAAAATCAGAGAGGAGAGGAGAGGAGAGGAGAGGAGAGGAGAGGAGAGGAGAGGAGAGGAGAGGAGAGGAGAGGGCTTGCTATGTGACACCTCTCTCTGTTCTCTGTCTTAGTCAGTGCAGTGACGTCAGCTTTTTAACAGCATTGGTGTCAAATCTGGCCTCGCCTCCTGTTTCTAGCGCCAGAAGGACAGCGTTAAAGTGATTATTAGTAAATGTGGATTTTCATGTATATTTATTTGACATTTATCCTTTTTGATAACTGTAGATTGTAGTGCATCCTACAGAGGGT
The DNA here is from genome assembly GCF_013103735.1 of Etheostoma cragini. Classification (NCBI taxonomy): domain Eukaryota; kingdom Metazoa; phylum Chordata; class Actinopteri; order Perciformes; family Percidae; genus Etheostoma; species Etheostoma cragini. The sequence continues at coordinate 22,810,397 of NC_048407.1, forward strand.
GGACATAACATTAATTGCAATGCACGGCAATTGAATGCCACCGTTACGGAGCTTAAAATCTTTCATTCCTCCTCCAAATACCATTTTGCCAGGCATGCTTGCCACTCTGCAGCGCCACTTACAAAAGAAAAGGGCTATTTTAGAGTTTGAAAAAAAATGGCTTTTTTAAAAAGCAACTACAGAGAATACGAGTAAGGACTTAAGGGTGAAAACCAAGAGCCTGGCAATGGCATTTCTTCAGTGTTCCACCCTCATTTGTACAGGAAAATGAAAAGAGGGAAAAGACCAAGATGGTTATGTGTATTATACTATGTGAACCGAAGAGGACAAAAACCTCATGAATGAAACAAATCAAACTAAAGGCAAATTTTTGGAGAGGTCATAAAAATAGTAAATAAAAATGAAGTAAAAAAAATAAAAACATTACCACAATAGGAAGTACATTCACTTTTTAATCATTCAGTTTAAACTGCATATGGAGGTGCATCAGGTTCATAAATAAATATTCATTAGAATACAGGGATAACTATACGTTTTACAGCTCGTAATGCACAACCTGAGCCTAATGTGCAACGCCAATGGAAAACAGTATTAGTTTTCCATCTAGATGCTATTTTCTAACCTAACTCTTCTTTTTTACTGGCACACAGGAACTACACAGTGTGTCTCTTTCCAGTCTGAGCTTGTTTGTGGGTTTGTGCCATAAACTGTATAAAATATAGACTTAGCTAAGAGACCAAACCGTTTTTTGTACTAGGCTATAAACGTGTTTATTTATGCTGTAAAGTGGGGCATTTTAACATATGGGTCTATGCGGATTGACTCCCTTTTGAAGCCAGCCTCAAGTGGCCATCGAGGAACTGCAGTTCTTCAGCATTGGCTTCAATGCTCTATAGAATACTCGTCTCTCTAGATTTTTCAAGTGTTTTTAAACGATAAATAAATAAAACCAAAGAACCCAAATCAATAACTAAAATCAATTACAAAATCAGACCTCTCTGCTGGAATTCACCTGCTAATTCTATTGAGAAATTCTTCCTTAAAATGTGTACATTGTAATTGTTGAACCTTGTCCCTTAGGTAATACACTATACTACGAATGCGTTTCGCCAAATGCACTTGGTGGGAAATGTAATGTAGGAAGTCCAACATTTCTTGTACTGCATTCAACTCATGGGGAGATGGTCAGAGTGCGTAGCTGTCTTACAAGAGCAGGACCCTGTTATACCAGAGGTCGGGCGTCAAATCCTGATGCTTGAATGTGGTTGAGGCAATGATATCACTTAAGTTAAAGTAAAAAGATTGTGGTTTCAGTTAAATGTTACAAAAGTAAACACATCCTGTTTCATGTTTTACGTCACTTTTGACTTGTTTCCATATTGGATAGATCCTGAGCTATACCTAACCTTACCCAAAAGAAGAAAACAAAAGTGTTAATGATGCTTTAGATGACACAGGCAAATATTGTAGGGGCAACAAAGAGAATTCTGTATTTTGTCAATAAATGTTTTCCAGATACATTCTTTATAAACATTTTGCCACTTGGCAAATGCATTTCTTGACATTTTTCCTCAGTATGCTGATGAGAAAAGTAATTTAGGTTGCTATACTTTTGGACCAACTTTAATTCAATATTATTTTTTGGAACTGATGTTTGAAATAGCAGAACTTTCAAGTCCATTTATAGTGAGTTTTGTTAGTCAGCACAGTTAGTCAAGTCTCTAGTTATCCCAGTTAAACCAGAGGGAGTGTCTGACAGCTCACGCAACACGTTTTGCTACCATGGAGGAAATAAATTGCTGACGATCAAAACCAGTTACAGGCATCTCCTGAGATGTTTATATCAGATAAGGACCTTCTCTTCTTGATTAGAGATGAAAACTACACTTATTTAAACTTTGTCCTGATGAGCCATCCTGCTCCTGTATGGGTGTTGGTGCATCCTGGGTGCGTAACTGTACTGTAAGCTGCTTTGGCACTTTCAGTATGCACTGGCATACTGCTGCAGCTGAAGCTAAGTCTCAGAGAGATAATGGCTTATTGTCTGCTTCCCCTCAACCATCAACAGATTAGAGGCATGTAGACACGCAGGCTCTCCCTCTCTCTTTATTTCTTTCCTTCTCCTCCCTTGTCTTCTCTCCTCGCCTACCTCACTCTCCACTCCTCTCGTTTTTCTTCTCAATAAGCCGACTCACTCTCTCCCTCCTCTTACACCCACCCCCCATATCATTTTTAAACAAGTTCTCTCTATTTTCAGACATTGTCTTCTTTCTCTTCACTGCCAGAAACACAAGAAAACTGCAGCGTCAGCGTCAGCCCAGGCCCCCCCCCCCCCTCCCACCACCACCACAACCAAACACTCACCCTACCTCACTCCATCTCCCCCTGTGTCTCTTTGTGTGGCACAAACCGGAAAGCTGTCTATAATACCAACAGTGGCGGATGTGGCCATCTGTGGACATTTAGACAAACGATCTACGGAAACGGCCATGGAAACACAGAGGGGAAAATGAGAGTGGAAGGGCATGGAGAATGAAGCAACAGACAAAAACAAGAAAGCGGGGGTAAAGATAGTGAAGCTGAGGTGCAGAATTGTGAAAAGGGTGGAGGAAGAGACAGTCAAACATACTGAGAGAGAAAAGAGAGGAATATTGGCAGAGAAACAAGAGAGCAGCACAGGAAGAGTATAAAATGGAGCGAGAAAATAAAAGGTTGGTGAAGAGAGGAGGAGGAGTAGGAAATGCTGGGGAGCAGAAGTGGAGAATGAAGAGACAGAGGAGGACAAGTAGATAGAGGGCAGATGAGACTGTGACCGGAGAGTTATTTCAGTAGTCATATAGACATCTCAATGAAAATGCCAACAACCTAATCAAAGGACTCAAAAGGGCAGAGAGAGAGAAGGAGAAAGAGACACCGAACGAAAGCAGAGAGCAGAGTGAGAAGGAGTGCGGTGGAGGAAGTTGATGAGAGAGGAAGGACAGAAAGAGACAGAGAGAGAGAAAGATGAAAAGACTAGGCGGAAGAGAGGACAGACAGTGAGGGAATAGATTAATAGAGCAATTAACAGGGGAGAGAAAAGGCAGAAGATTGAAAGAAATGAGTTGCAAGGAGGAAAAGAAAGGGAAATAATACATAAACTGTAAAAAGAAGAATCAGAGTCATGGATGAAAAGAGGGCAAAAGACATGAGGTGAGAGAAAAGGGGCGGAGATGAGATAAGGGATGAGTGGAGAGCGAAGGAAAGAAATTGGGGTGAGAGAAGAGAGAATTGCTTGCTTTATGACATTCAAAAAGCGCTACTTGAAACACCTCACAGAAGCAGCTTATTGTCTAATGTGCCGGAGATGTGCTAAAGGGCCCTGACACTGTCTTTGCAGCGAAATGTGGTACAATTAGAACAAATTTGAGTCACAAACGTTAAAAAAAAAACATAACTAGTCTGAAAAACAAAGTCAGACCAACATTACATGCTTACAAGCTTAAATTTCGGAGCAGCATTTAAGACGGGCAGGCAGACAGAAGCTGTGCTATTTAGCCATCATTTGTTTGACAGAAGTAAGCGATTGCCATTGTTCAGATTAAATGGCCTGTAAAGGACACTGCAACGTCAATTTTCATACAGCTGTGTGTGTGTGTGTGTGTGTGTGTGTGTGTGTGTGTGTGTGTGTGTTAGAATGTATATATATATGTGTGTGTGTGTGTGTGTATGTA